>NC_083819.1:3423255-3845755 GCF_015708825.2 Lethenteron reissneri
GGGTGCCCAGCTCAGCGCCACATCAGCCCGTAAAAGCTTTCTTCGCAAAGACCTGTCGAGGCCAGCACACGCGACTCGGCGATAGCGACGGTACCTTTGTTGCGCGTACATATTTAACAGCCCCCGGAGACACGAGGACTGCCGATGGGCGCAAGGAGTACAATTAAGAGCCAATGGAGCTAAACAAAAGAAAAAGTCAATGAAGCTCAGCGGCGATGGCGATCCCGCTCAGACTGGGAGCGTGCCGTCGCGCGCGGAGAGCCGGCGCACACCGACAACGCGGCCATTCCACTTGTCAACTCCGCAACAGCCAAGAGACGGCCGTGGCGAGAGATGCAACTCTCGTGAGTGACTCTTGAAAGCCACGGCAACGGAGCGCACATCGGAGGGGGGCAGGCAAGGAGCCGGGCTGGCCATTGGACGTCACGGGCGGTTGACAAGACGCTGTTGATCAACGAGGTGGTCGGTCAATGCGCGCACCAGCGAAGTTTTTAAGTGTCGGTATTACGCCTGAATTGTTTTCAAGTCTGACATGAGGAGAGTCCAAGCTGTTGGATTGGTCTGTTTTAGCCTGAGGTTGTGTAATCAGTTGCATGTGCAAAGCTCTTCACATCCAGCACCGATGATAGCCCAACAACAAAAAACTTTAATCATCTTCTATAATGGGCAGCAGAAAATGCTGTTTTCATTTCCAGGAAGCGTGTTATTTGCGCAGACATTAAAGCTCCAACTACCTTTTTTTAAGTGTATACCATTATATGCTGCCACTTTGGTGAAGTGTACAATTTCCCAACAGTCGGAGAAGGAATACTATAAATCTATCCAGCACATATCTTTATCGACAACATGGACCTGTGCCAAAGAAAGTATTTGTGAAAGAAGTACAAAAACAGAACCCTCCATTGGTCCGGTCCAGCCACACCACTTTGGCCACGCTCGCTGTGCACGGAAGCTGTTCTCGAGACGGGATAAGACGGAACCAAGCGTAAATATAAATTCTTGGAAAACCCTTTTTTGTCTCGCCCTCAAACCTGAACCCTACGCCAACCCACCTCGGCGACTGGGTTCAAACGGTCAAACCCCGACCGCAAACACGCGCGGAGATTTTCACCCCGAGAAGGAAGGGGAGCGTGCATTTGTTCATTCACCTGCCCCGCACGGCAGGAACCCGAAATCGCAAAGGTTCACAGCGTGCCAGCCCGGCAAAGAATTAGCAGCGGAGAAAAAGCGAGGATAAAAAAAACTATTGAACATTTATGAAGCGACCCCCCCCCCTCCCCCCACGCTTTGGCCTCCCTACCTTGAACCATTCAAACAATCTCACGGTCGGTTGATTGATTCTGAAAAGGTGAGGCTAAAAAGGTCACCCTTGAGGTGAAGTACTACACGGAACAATTCGGGGGGTGGGTGGGGGGCACTCTGTAGTTAAATTGCCGTTTAAGAGGGGTGGCTGCAGAGTTCATGACAGCGCGGGTGTGCTCACCCGTGTAATTTTCACATTTGTAAGCTCCTGGAAATAGTGAAATTAATGTGAAGGACCCCTTAGCACTCCGAGGCGTGTAGAGTTATGTGCCCGCATTTGTGAAGCCCCTGACATTTGGAAGCGGCTCGCAAATGGACTTACTGTGGGCCATTCTGTATCACAGGCGGCACGTACTTGTTGAAGAGTAACCACTTTAGTGCCGAATCGAAGCTGCAGTGGAAAAACAAAGACAAAAGACACAACACGCACGGCACATCCTTATTAGTTTTATGCAACGTATGGTTACGAATCACTTGTAACTCTATGCACCTGACAGCCCCTTTAGTCAATCCACTGCTGGATGAGGGCCTCCCCCATGCTATAAGGGCCCGTAGGGGGATATGTTACCATACTTCACCGCGCCCATTAGTGCGTGTTGGTGAAGCGTAGACGTGGCAGAATAGAAGTACAGGACAAAATCATTAGACCTCTTTTGCCAGTACCAAAATATAATAAGGTTTTTCCTCTTTTTTCTGGCAACAAAACTGAAACCTTTTTACGAGGAATCATGTCTGCATTAACCACAATATTTGTGATCAAAATGCAAACAAAAAACACACTCTGATAATAAATGCATTGTCCTTGAAACTGATTGGTCCACACCAGAGACGGCTTTCTTTTGAGCCTCGTCTCAATTGGTGCTAGACCAGAGCGTACGTAACAGTACACAATGGATCATGGGACCTCCTTCGCCAGTACCAAAATATGAGAAGAGGTTTTCCCCTTTTTTCTACGCCTTTTGGCGTCCTCTATTTTTCAGAAGCGACCTGGTCATCACTAATGAGAGCTCAACCAAGCAGCTCATCACGTGGACATTAATAGCTGCCAAATACTCTATGACATGTGATGCAAGTTCTAAATGTGTCTGGTCAGAATGTAGAAATAGCTGACGAGTCAGCATAGCTTTTTTTAATGTTGTATTTTTTAATGTTGCATTTATTTTAGCTTTGCGAGTGCGAACGTCATTCTTTTTCTTTTCCACTTTGTTTAAAATGTCGAGGGGGTTCCCCACGAACCCCCTGCCCCCCTCCCCCATCCACCCATCGCGCGGGGAAACACGGCACATCTGCCAACGTTGTTTCAGGGGACGCCGTCCTAACAGACATCCTGAGCCGAGACGACCCTCGGGCCCTCCTCGCCTGCTCCTCCTCTGGCTGAAGATGAGCGCCGGCTCGTCCAGGTCTCCCTCGGTCGCCGCCTGTCCTTCGCTCACGACGCGGCGGATTGAATCGGTCACGGCGTGCAGTCCCGAGGGCGTGGGTAGAGACGGTGGAGGTGGTGGTGGTGGAGGTGGTGGAGGTGGGGGAGGGGGAACCGTTGAGAAGTCCATCGTCCCACCTGCACCTTCCACCTCTTCATTTTCATCCTCCTTGTGCATCATCTTCTATTACTGATCCTGGTCGGGCCCAGACAAGAAACTCATTAAGGATCACGTACAGCACGCATGTTGAACCTCTTTCGCACCGTACGTAGCAAACCGTGCGGACCACCACTGTACTCCCAACCAATATTATTATATGACATCAGCCCTTTTGTCAGTCCACTGCTGGATGAGCGCCTATCCATGCCCTGTCGGTCGTAGGCTGTGCTTTCACCATACTTCACCACGACGGTCAGCGTGTGTTGATAAAGGTGGGCAGAGCACAGAGTGCAGTACAACGATGGCTTTTGCTGCACTGCCCTCTGCTGGCAACGTAACACTAGTGCGCAAAGCGTGGCCAGGCTGACCACTGCTTAGCTTTCTAGATGACAAACCGAGTTCGCGTATCCGCGCCGTCGCGTGTTCGCTATGCAAGCTGACAATCCACCCCCTACCCCACGGGGCATCCTTGGTAATGGAGATGTCCTCCATCTCAGGGGATTGTCCGGAAGAAATATTGTCGTGAGCTAAGAGATTCTAAACGCCCGATAAGACATCGTCGGTGTGAGAGTCGCCAGACCATTTGAAACCAGTGGGGGGTGGGGGGTTGACAGCAGCAGGATGATGATGGGATGGGGGGGGTGTCACACTTTGTGCACTGTCCATGGGCCGCATGTCCATGGGCCGCATGTCCATGGGCCGCATGTCCATGGGCCGCATGTCCATGGGCCGCATGTCCATGGGCCGCATGTCCATGGGCCGCATGTCCATGGGCCGCATGTCCATGGACCGCATGTCCATGGGCCGCACTAAAGGCCACCAGGGGCCGTCAGTGGCCCGTGGGGCCTTGCGATTGTTAACACTGCCCTAGGCCGTCCAATTATAACGCATTGAGATAATTAAGCTCATGAACAATTGTGCCAGTCGGTGGCATACCGAACACGCCTGGTGCACTGTTGTTCCGAACGTTGCGCTTTGTATCGGGTGGCAGTCGTTGTTGCTGGTTTATCCAGGATGTTTCTGTCGCTTTAAGATGTTCTATGTTCATATTTTGTTTGTTGCGGTTGCACCCGGCTCAAGGGCCGCATGGCTCACAGGGCTATATACCTAATCAATGAAACTTGAAAACCCCACGGCACACACATGCTGGCGCCCTTGCACACAAGACTATCCAGGAGTTTGTTGAACCAGACTTCTCATCTGGTTTGTTGAACCAGACTTCTCATCTGGTTGGTTTAAACAGATTTCTCATCTGGTTTGCTGAACCAGACTTCTCATCTGGTTTGTTTAACCAAACTTCTCATCTGGTTTGTTGAACCAGACTTCTCATCTGGTTTGCTTAAACAGACTTCTCATCTGGTTGGTTTAAACAGACTTCTCATCTGGTTAAACCAACTACAGTACCGTAACAATATTAAACCATCCTATGACCAAATCGCGCCCGAAATCCGGGCGATCTCATCAGACCTCGGAAGCTCAGCAGGTTTTTTTTTCTGAGCCTGGACAGCGCTTTCAGGATCATATTGCGTATTCTATACTGGAGGAATCCGATGAGCTATAAAGCTCTTTTTGCCCACAGACGTCCAGCTTTGATTGGGCCACCACCACAATGCACGTGGTGGTGTGTGGGCTGCTGTGGGGAGACGTGATAGACGTCACAAGGCGATGCAAACACAGAAAAGTCACATTTTGACTTGAAACTTTCGTGACTGCAGGAATTCATATTCTTGGTTCTTTCGGTAAAGTCTCCCTCTGATGTAGACCGCTTGTGTTGCGATCGAAACGTCGTGGGTTTTTTGCTTTTATTATTTTCAAAATTTTTTTATTTTACTTAACTAGTTTTATAGTTTTTTTGCTTTTATTTTCAATTTATCATTTAAATTTATTCTTATTTTCATTTAATTTTATTATTTAGATTATTTTTTCTATCGACGTGACTTTACCGAAAGAACCAAGATTACAGCCAACTCAATTCGCTGTACAGCAACTAATGCTCCCAAATCGACGCTCTCCGCCAGCGCCAGCACAGCATTGACCAGCGTGGTGAAGTATGGTCAAACAACAAACGCCCTCCCCTTCCACCAATCACAACCAACTTGGTACACGGTGGCGGGAGGCAGAGGTCTCATCCAGCAGTAGATTCACACGCGACCAGCCACTGAGTAAACCAAGCGACAACCTCTTGGCGAAGACCCGTGGCCTCATCCAGCAGTGAAGTGGACGCACGTGCCCTGCCACAGCGCCGGTCTACACGTGGATGTGACGTCAGCGGCTGCGGTCGGCGTGAATAATTCCCATTGTAATCGTTGCCTGTCTATAAGATCTTCGTCGTGTCGGAGCGGCTTCTTCGCTGCCGCTGCTGCTGCTGTCACCGCTGGGACGGAGCGGGGAGAGGCGAAGCCCCATGGCGCCCCTCGACCCGGGAAGAGGAACGCCGGCCCCGGTCAGCTGATCAACAGCGCGGGAAATACAAAACAAAAAAACCACTGCACGTGGCCACGCGGGGCATTGTGTTGGGTTGGTGCAGATTGTATTGCGGTGAAACAATACTAATACTGCTAGGAACCTCCTGGTTACACCAGCCCACAGGGGATTATTGTGTCCGTCCGTCCGTCGTGCATCCAAAAATGGGAGTGGTGGGGCTGGATGGAGAGGGGAGGGTGGGGCTGGGTGGGTGGGGTGGGGAGGGGCCTGGTGGGGAGGGTGGGGCTGGGTGGGGGGTGGAAGAGGTGGGGCTGGGTGGGGAGGGTGGGGTGGGGCTGGGTGGAGAGGGGAGGGGCTGGGTGGGGAGGGGAGGGTGGGGCTGGGTGGGGAGGGGCTGGTCACCCTGTGGTGCCCTTATAAAACTCAACGTTTAACCTACTCACGCCGGCTTGTGCCCGCCCTCACAGTCGAGAATATTTGCGGAATACACCACGCCGCCGTTGACCCTGGCCATTAACCGAGCAACCCAACGTTCCTACCAGCTCCCTCCGCAGGAATGTGTTATCTTGATTTGAAGCTTTCGTGACTGCAGGAATCCAAACTCTTTGGTTCTTTCGGTAAAGTCACGTAGGTAAAAAAAAAATAGATCACGACGTTTTGATCGCAACACAAGCAATCGTCATCGGGTGGGACAACCACAGCAAGAAAAAAACTGCTGAAGTAGGCGAGAGACAATACTAATAATAGTAGTAGTGGTAATAATAATGTGCTTCAGCCTTTCTGGCGATAAAAACGGGTGCGTTATTAGAGCAGGTGTTTTATTGCCAGTGAGGGTGTGAAGACGTTCAAACACTAAGTAGATGCCAAATAAGTATGTATAACAATTGGTGTTTAAACATCTTAACACCTGTTTTATTTCCGGAAAATTCTAAAGCCAAATTCTAATTTAATAATTTTTATTCTGGCTAAAAAGGTCCCACAGATACAGATTTATTGTGACACCCATTTGATACTCTAAAACGTACTGTTTTCGTGAGGTTTTTTTTTATTTTTACAAAAATGAATATATTTTTACAAAAATGAATATGCAAAGAGATAAATGTTGGGGGTCACAAGACATCTGGTACTACTCTGTACATTGATTAATTGTAATTAGCACGCTCGTTTACTCAGGAGTCTAATCATTTGTGTTCAGACGGATCCTACCAACTTTGAGCAGAAGAGGGTGGTGGGAGGGCGATGATTGCTGCTTTGTGTAATTGCAATTAAGTATTATTATATATTTGCTTTATTACTAGGAAAAGCCCACTGAGTTGTTCGCTCTTTTTCAAAGGCGACCGGGCCACACACGGTAGCTTGGCATACGTGGGAATTGATAGTAGCAACCAAATAAGAAGAGAAAACGTGCAAACTCCAAATATACAACAGGCATCATTCGTATTGGGATCAAACCCACGACATCCTGCGTAACAGGCGAGGTAGATGGCATGTCGCCACCATAGGTATTTTTTTCTAATTTGGTTATGATGAAGATGTGATCATCATTCATGATAACGTCTGTGATGGTGATGAATATACGGTAATTCATGATGGTGATGTCTGTGACGGTAGTCGTGATGATTAATATAGGATCCCCCATATAGCCTTAAATACTGTCGAGGTAGGTGTTCATAATATAGGTTTTTGGGTCAGATCGCGTTATTTATAAATTAAATGATGACGTCACCCTGCTGCTGCTGCTCTATTTAAGACCTGGAGCAACAGGAGAGCTTCACCATTCTTGCCCGATGAAGCTGATTGTAATTATCAGCGAAACGGCGTACTACTCACATTTTAAAATGCTGTTGATTCTCTCTTCAGCACACCGGTGGGCTAAAGAAGTCAATTATTTTGTCCTTTGAAAAAGTGACACATTTTTTACTGTTTGGCCGTGTCGGGTGGTGGATGGTTACGACACATTTATAAATAACGCGATCTGACCCAAAAACCTATATTATGAATAATATTGGTCGCGAAAGCCTACGTGTTAAATTGAGGTAAGTGTTGTTAGCGAGCACCTATGAAGGCCGGCACGGCACACGAAGGAGTGGGTGGCCAGCGTCACGCCCGGCCGCCTTTGTCTCCCGAGTGGCGATGCTTACACATTGCACCAGGTATAGTACTCATTTGAGGTTGAGTCGACCTAGGAGAGGCCCAGGACTGGTTTAGATAATCTTCACTGGTATTGACCGTGTGCGGGAATCGAACTCGGGTCGCCGGGTTCGTGTCAGTGCGCTAACCACCACGCCACCGCTCCCCGGATCGATAGTGCAAGTGGTCAGCGCACTGCACTACAAACCCAGAAACCCGAATATCTAAATCTGTCCTGGGCGTCCCCCAGGTCGACCCAGTCTTAAATGAGCAGCTGGTGCGGTGTTTAAACATTTGTGGAGAAAAATGTGGCCTGGTCAACAGCGTGCGTCACGCCGGTCCTAATAGATGCAGTACCAATGGGTGCTCGCTAACAGCACTTGCCCCAACAGTCTGGCCCAGAGTTGGCACCGCAGAGACCCTGTGTTCAAATCCAGACAGCCACGTGTGATTTAACCGGGTTCTCCTCTCTCGAGGGCAGCGTGTTGATGGTTTCAGCCCGGTCATCAATGACTGACATAGAGACACATAGACTCGCACGGAGACTCAGACTCAAATATGTCGAAACTAAGTTGTGATGAAACTGGCTTCTCAAAGTGTAGCGAGTTAATAATGGTCTCAGCTAGGTCACCAATGAATGCACACACGAAAAAAAAAACATCACGTAAAAATTCAAATTTTACACTTAATTTGGATCAAGTCCAGTTCTCAGAGAATAGCGGTCACATTGTTATACAGAGCCGGTGAAAAAAAAACTGCTACCCTCCACTGTGTAGACCGAAAGGTCACGTGAGCCATTCCCTTGATATGAAGTTTGCACAGCCCTGCGGGAGACCGGAGTTGATTCTTTGTCTCGTGATATGGCAACGATAGCACACTTGGGATGCAATTGTGGGGAAGTGATGAGAACGTTCAACAATAACAATACACGCTAGCAAGCCCCTTCCTTGCATTGCAGGCTATGAATCTAAACGTGCTCCACACTTGGGCAAAGTACAATTGTAATCATTACGAATTAACCTTACCAACGTGCTCCAGCAAGCTCAAGTTTATTTTGTCTGACCAGGTGAGAAGAGTGACCTGGGGCAACAGTCTGCCAATAGGAGGGGAGGGGGGGGGGGGTTATTGCGACTGTGTGTACAAATCCACACTGATTAATTTGCAAGCAATTAACGGATTTGAAAACAAAATAGACCCTGACGCAGGCACACGCCGGCTTACTCTGTGGATCCGTAACGTCCCCTGTGAATTGGACGGCGGTGTTATTGTGGCCATTACACCTGCCAGTATTAACCAGGACGGCCGCCGGATTCGAACCGGGAACCTGTTAATGCGCGGCGAACGCAAGGCCCATGTCACAGCCAGCAAGCCTGCATTGATGAACAATGTGCCTTGCAGAGACAAGCTGCAATTACAATAGAAATGCCTCGTTAGTTATCAAAGTGAATACTGCACGTATGGGTGCCTTTACTTCACCCGCTTAACAACCTAATTGCAATTATGAGCAACAATACATTATGATAAGCCGATTTTAAAAAAAAACATCTCTCAGAGGGCAATTAGAACATTTTAAAGACAATCGAAATATAATGATGCTTTGACTGTAAATAATAAAGAATTAGGTGACAATCAAACACGAATTGTATCCCTTGTCAATCCACTGCTGGATGAAGGCCTCCTCACATGCTCTGTTGGTCGTGGAGGCTATTTGATCATACTTCACCACGCTGAACAGCGAGCTCAGGAGGCGAGACCGCCTCTCAGCTCGGCCGCATTCATTGGTGCGGGGTGCTAACCACTGCGCCACCGCTCCACCACCACGCACACACGAGACGAGACACGGCGTTTGGGAATGTTTATTGTGATCAACGTGTGAGGCAAAGTGCGTGTGTTGTTGTCTGCTTCGCATAGGACTCCACATGGAGAAGAAACAATGGCAGGCCTTCATGTTCCATGTAGCTTAGCTGTAAACATCTGTAGCATGCGCTGACACTTGGCATACGTATGCATGCTTCCATCCGACAATGAAAGGGGATGAGCGTTGTATAATTTAGGCTGTAGTTCATATCCCGTGATACCTGTGGTTTTATTTCGTCAATTCGTCTTTAAGCCAGACGTTGAATTAACTCCATATTTCACGGCCCATCACAGTAAGCCTGAACCTGCTTGCCATGCAATCTGCTAACGTCCAAAGAGATATTAACAAACCAAAAAACTCAATTCATTCGTCAAAAGGACCACTGCCCCCGAAATGTCGCCAAATATATCTTTCTTTTCAAGACCACACTGTTACAAATGTGTTGAAATCGTGTGGACGGTGGCTACCATGGAACGCACAAACCTTTGGAAGTGCATCCTATTTACCAGTTGAAAACAGCCGATTTGCACGCGCGATTCGATGCACGGCATCGCGAAGATAACAGTTAATTCCGTAAGACGCATCGACGAATCGTTCCTTGCCTACTCAATTAGCAATTAAACGGGGCGGGGATTGGTGAACGTGGAATGGCGTGGAACGGTGGGTGGCGAGGGCTGGCGTGGACCCGAAGCGGTACAGGAGGTTTTATTTCTGAACAGAACGATCAATATAATTCAGCCGACTTGGGTAATTGAACATCACATCATTATGGGCTATACACATGTATGTTTGCGTGCAATCCTTGGCAAAAATCGATGCGCGTGTGCCATGCACATGTAAGAGCAAGCGTTTGGCACAACAACAAAAACAAGAAATCGGCAACTGTGTTTTAGTTTTTTTTGTGTGTGTGGGGCACCGTCAGTTGTGTCGCTCCGCTTTACCTGTCGCAACTCAAGTGCTCTGAGAAATTACCGCGATTTCCCCGTTATTGTTGTGCCCCCAATTGTAAGAGCCGGAGTACAAAACAGAAACCGCCGCGCACCTGTTCACGTCCTCGTACATGTGAGTTAGCGTGATGGCAGAAACTTTCACAATCAATGACAATTAGAACAAATCTTGACTTCAAGCTTTCGTGACTGCAGGAATTCATATTATTTGGGTCTTTCGGTAAAGCCACGTAGAACAAAAAAATGTTTACATGAAGCCATCCAGATATATAAACACAGACACAAATTTCAACCGAGATGATGGGTAGAAACTGAGCAATCATTGGAAGGACGTTATTAACCAGTTTAAGTCATAACTGGCTGTGATGTTTCCATCCTACCTTCCGATGTTAGTAGTTATTTTTGACTCTCTGGTTTCACAAGACCAGGTTAAATGTCTCACACTAACACAGCCACCGTCGGTCGTGTCCTCGATCTGGCGGTGGCTCTCCGATCTTACATTGACATGCAAATTTCTCAACATCACTAGCTCCACCCACTTCGTTTATGACCCTTGGGCTACACCCATTTCAAACCTTTAAAACAGCCTGCTTCAGCAGCTTTCCCCCTCTTTTTTCTCCTGATGACGATTGCTTGTGTTGCGATCGAAACATCGTAGTTTTTTTGTAAAAAAAAAAACATGTGTTCTACGTGACTTTACCGAAAGACATAAGGAATTAGAACAACAATCAAGCCAATTACAACAACAAAAATGACTGAATTCGCTTGCCTTGCACCTGAACATCATCGCACGATCTGACAGACAAAACGCAAGCGTTACGGGAACACGTATTTTGAATGTTTACCAGAATTACCACTTCTTCCCTAAAAATATAAAAATGGAAGGCGTGTCAGGGAACAAGTAATGGCAGGTTAAACAGTCCCTGAAACACATTTGAAATCTGAATGAGAGGTGTTTTGCGAAAAGTACGATTCTTTTCATAAATGCTATATTGCATGTTCCCATAGGTCAATATACTTCCCGTGGAGTAACATGTATTAGTTTATTGGGTGTATGACCTATCGTATTCGCAATGCATGTACTGCGTGGCGGCAGTGCAGTGGTAATAATAATACTGTAATGACATTTCGAAACAGGGTGCAATGATTTTCAATCGGGTCCCCTTGTCCCCATCGCTCATGGATTTTTAACGGTGCGCTGCCACGCGTGGATATGTTAATATGACACACGCGGCACGGCTGGCGACGTGGAAAGTCTTGGCAATAATCTGGGGCACGCCAACCTCTTTAATCTCGATATTTCGCCCAAGAGCCATTGTCATGAAACCGACAATTCCGCAGCACCACGTAGGCGTACCGCGAGTAGGTGCGAGGGGTGAAACTAAAGTATAAGATTAAACTATTCTTGTTTTACCAGGTAAGGCTCCACTGAGCTGTGTGGCTCTTTTTCAGAAGCGATCTGGCTATCAGCAATGACAGCTCAACGAAGCGGCTTATCACGTGGACATTTTTCGCGGCCAAAGACTCTAAACACGTGGTGATGTTGATTATAACCGTGGAGGGAAAAACCGGAGGACCCGGAGAAAAATCAACATGACTACGGGGAGACACATGCAAATTCCAAACGTACAGGCGTCAGGGTCAGGATCGAACACAGGACCTCCTGTATACCAGGCGAGGTAGTTAACATCTCCTGTGTCGCCGCTAAGTGACGGTGAGGTCGTCACAACGATTGTGCCAAGCTAGGTGTACTCTCAGACTAGGTTTATTCGATTAAAAACCCATTTCTGCATTGAAAACTAATTTCTTACTAACTGCTTTTTGTGTTTAGTTTGTTGTCCTTCCCCCGCACCTCCGATTAGCACGGTTGGCTACGTACGGTGCAAAAGAAGTTCAACATACATGAATTGCAAATGCCAATTCGCACACGCATGTGCAGACCCTGCGTCTGGATTATGCTATTCATGGCTCGGATTGGAAATTAGTGTTGTATACATGATTCCCCACTCTACACTCTCTTCCCCTTCATGGGTTCCGTGCCTATGTAGGCCCAAAGCGGCAGTGGAGAAATTACCACAATCCCACAGCTGAAAATAAAACATCTCACTTTTACGTACAAAATAATACAACTAATGTGACAAAATTTAGTTGTCATGTTTAATTTTAATATTAGCTAATGGATACACTATAGAAGGTTAGTGTTTTCTTCCCTATGACCGGCATTTAATTCCAAAACAGTTACATTGCCAGCACATCTTCAGGCTGCTGGTAGTGACCCACGATTGGACATATGTGAAAAAGAGCTTCATAGCTCATCGGATTCCTCCAGTATAAATACACATTCTGATTCTGATGGATGCACCATCGCTGTGCCTAGTGGTGCTGTTGGCCCGTTTGGGGTTCTAAGCACAAAATCTAAATTTTGGGTTGCCTCGCTTTAAAATTTAGAAATCCCTCAAAATGTAGACGCAGTTATATGAGACAAAAATGTAACATGCAGTGACGTAAGAGAGATGCAGACAAGCTCGAGATGAGATTAATCGGACTTCTCGTATAAATTGGCTTGTTGTGCTTGGTAGGATTTGAATTTGAGCCGATGGTTGATGGACTATGATTGTTTTAATGAAACCAGGCGCCCTTGAGCTCCTTAAGGCCCAAAGCACGTGTTTGTTTTGCTTACGCATGGCACTGCCACTGGGCGTGCAGTGGATTCCTTAAAATAGCCACGGTAATCCAACTAAATTATTCAGAACGGACAGAGCCATTTAAGATCTCGTAAATTTTCAAAGTTAACTCAATTCTCCGGTTTAAAACGTTCCAAATTTGTTTTACTTTCAAAGTAAAAATTTAATGAATGCCCTGCACCTTAAATTTTCCGACTAATCGTGCCGAGGTGTCTTAGCATATATTTACGTGGCTTACTAGGACGATAGAACAAGTTTCGAGAATGAGACATTTTAAGCGTTTTGCTGACCTGATATCAGGCTCGTTTAATAGCTAATAAAAGAAATAGATCAACTGAATGTGGTCTTCCTCATTGCATGCGAATAAAATAGGGGTCTGATCCATCAGCCTTGTGGGATCTCCTGGACCAGTCTTGATCGTTTATGTGTAGATTACCTCGCTTCTTGGTCAAACGTGCTTGTGAGTAAAGGGATAAAAATGTTAATAAAATATCATACTAACCTCCCGTCCACGCCTCTTACTACTACAGTTTTAGCTTTCAAATGTATTTTGTTTAACAAGGCAAGAACTGAAAGAGACCAGGATAGTCTGTCTGAGTTTTCGTTTGCGAGCGTGACGCTGGGCCACCAAAACGACAAAGAGAAAGCAGAGTTCGGTGATGAAGAATAGAAATCGGCACAAAAACAACGACAGCTACATGCAGCCGGCAACCAATTGCACGGAGAAACGATAGCGTCAGTGGGTGCACTCCACATCTTAACCCCCTCTATGGAGATAAACAATAAATAAAGTGCATATCCTCATTAACATAAGCTATTGCATTGTCTGCAATTTGTTTTGGATACTGTTGGCATGAATGACGCTATATAAAATGAAAGTATAATGATTATCCCTCCCATCACGTGCGTTACCCCAGGCAATTGCGAGTCGTAGGAATAAAGTAGCAACTTACGTGCGTGCATGGGGTGAAAATGCAGCAGGTAGACAAACAGGTGATGTTGCAACATGTTAACATCAGAAAAGAGTCACAATGCAAGGCTGCATACTTTTAGCTAACCGCATCATTCACAAGAGCGTGTTGACTGCATGCGCCATTTGTGCAGCGGCAGATGTATGACTTGCACCCTTCCAGCCTGCCAATGCAACATCGCCCCATGTTGGTATTGTGACCATTTAGCAGTCCAGTACAGCGGAAGCTCGTTGATTCAGTGGTAGTTTGCGTCTGGCCGTAGATGAGAGAAAACACGGATGAAGATACGAGTGGGCCCTACAATGCAGCGCATAAACCTGCACGCAGGGGGCACGACTCCAAATTTCAACGGGGGTGGGGGGGGGGGCTATGCAAGATGCCACTGTGCCCCCCCTCCTTTCTCCCGACTCACTTTTACTGAAATAGCTACGGATGTTTTTAACCCCGTATACAATAATATGTTAACTACATATATTATATTAGTTGCACCGCGTTATTGGGTGTAGAGGAAGACAGTCTCACGGTGAGAGTATTATTCATAATAGAAACAAATATTTAACTGTAACAATAATCACAATTAAATTATAGCGTGCGCCTTGCTTTCATGCCGGCCATGTGTGTCTCGGACTTCCTCAAAGGGGAGTGGATCGTGCACCGTTACACTGCTCTGCTGATACGATAGACAGAAATGCGTTAATCATCGGGCTTGGTCCATGGAAGACCGCAGGTAAGTTTTAATTGGTAATTTATTTACATTATTTTTTATTTAACACGCCCAAATGCACAGCGCTTACGGGGGTAACGTTTAATCTTCATCTAGTCGATACCCATTCATTACGATTTGACTCTTCAGTAATATCCGATTCAGAATCTCCAGATTGAATTATTATTAGCCCAGCGAGTATAATATAATAACGCAGTTTTTTTTCATCTGTTGCTTCAGGACTTCCTTGTAGCCTAATGAGGCCCCTATGCATCATATAACGCTGCCACGCAGATCCCATAGTTGCCCCGCTACCTGCACGGGTGTGGAATTCAAAACGTGCAACGGAGTGCCGTGGCCTCACCACGGCACTGACAATCTGCCCACGAGCGTATGTAACAGTTTACCATAGATCATGGGACCTCCTTTGCCAGTACCAAAATATGAGAATAGGTTTTCCCCCATTTTTCTACGCCTTTTGGCATCTTCTGGTCTAACACCGTTTGAGACTAGGCTCAAAAGAAAGCTGTCTCTGGTGTGGACCAATCAGTTTCAAAGACAATGCATATATGTATGTTTATTTTTTTTGCATTCTGACCACAAGTATTGTGGTTGATGCAGACATGATTCCTTGCAAAAGGTTTCAGTTTGGTGTTTAAACATCTTACCACACAATGCGAGGTGCCGTGCAGTGCATGCCACGTACCAGTAGGATATTTACCAGTAGGATACTTACCAGTAGGATATTTACCAGTAGAGTATTTACCAGTAGGATACTTACCAGTAGGATATTTCCCGCACCTCCGATTACCACGTTTGACCACGTACGGTGCGCAAGAGGTTCAACATGATACATACGTACAGACCTTATACAATCCACGCGCTGTCCTCGGTACTGACTCCAGATTCCACTCGTGAGCGCTCCATGCCATGCGTTGCAGCGAACCTCACTGACAACGTGGTACGGCATGGAGTACACAGGGGATGGAGCCTGGAGTCAACGTAATTGTATTTCCCAGTTCCATCTGCGCTCGCTCCGTCCCATATTTCCTGACCGTATTTTCCCTATCTGCAGGGGGTGATGGGGGGGGGGAAGACGATATATTGAGCCAACTTTAATGTAAAGTTGCTATTCGGGACTTAGCCAATTGACGACCCGCCAAATTAAAGTAGTTGTCCAAGTCTATCAGACACAATTCAGAGCAAAAGAGGGATATGATAGCAAATATGCAATTGCATTTTTTCCCCCCTGACAGTTACCCGCCGACTGCTAATGAAATCTTTCCGAGTACGAGCGCACGTAGGACAGCGATACCAAACCCGTGCATGTGCACGATTTGTATTCCTCCTTTTTTGTTTACGAACGACACGCCGCTTCTGGCACAACTATCTCCCGCAAACCTGTACGAGTCGCCCCCACGGATAAACCGGGACTCCGCAGTGCTTCAAAAGAAGCGAAATTAATCAAAAGTGCACCGCAAATACCAGCCCCCCTACCCGCAGCGCACACACCTCCCCCCAGGCTGCAGACACGCGCTCCGCACACGGCGCTACAAGGCATTGGGTCTAGCCGGCTTCTCGCTCTCCAAGTCTTTGTCCTCCTCGCTCACTCCAGGACCAATGGCAGCAGTGCTCGATGCGCCAGCGCCCTCAGTCTCGCTGTCTGAAGAATCTGCCTGAGTAGAGACTGAAGTGACAGTGGGTGGGGGGAGACAGACGCTCAGCATTATCCCGATATTGCTATCGAAGATTCCGTCTGGAGCCTCTCTCATGGAAGTGAAACCCTTCATGTTCGAGAATGGTCCGCGGAAGCTGATATCACAGAACTGCTTCCGAGATCCTTTAAAGTGACTTCTGGTCCATACAGCAGAGAGAAACGCTTTCCCACCCACCCTGCCGCTTGAGAGTATTGTTTGTCGAATGATAAACAAAACCGGTGTTGTAAACTCTCAGAACTGGAATGTAGGCAAATGAAGTAGAGAACCAAATGTTTATTTTTGTCTGCAGTCATCGGTGACTTGGATTAAACAGACCATGAACTGATGACACTTGATTACTTGGTCCAATCGGCGTGGGCTAAATCCTGGATTCAAACCCGGGATTTCAGCCGTGCCAGCTGAGCCCTCTGACCTCTGACCTCTGAGTCACCCCGGCCACCTCTGGGATACCCAGATACCAGAGCCTGGGGTCAATTACAATTGTGTCAATCGGAATGAATTGCAAATCAGAACGTGATTGTAATTGTTTGAGTTAACATTGCTTTCGTGATTGTAATTGACTCCGTGTCTGATAGATCAGAATCAGAATGTGTATTTATGCCGGAGGAATCCGATGAGCTATAATACTCGTTTTCACATTGGTCCAGTCGGGGCGGGTAGGAACGTTACAGCAACAGTACAAAAACATGATAGTCGTGCAAAGTACAGAAAGGAAAACAAATCACCCAAACACATACAAATACAACTACACTATCTGTATCCTACCAGGAAAAGTCCACCGAGGCATTAACTTATTTTCAAAAGCGACCTGGCCACAAATTATCGCTTAACAAAGTGGCCCATCGTTCGGGCATTTATAGCACAACAACAATCTAAATAATCCCAATGCATGCGTCTAAATGTGGAGGGGGAAACCAGAGGACCCGGAGATTTTGAACACCGGTGCCCAAGTTTTTCTCTGATGATGAACAGCGGTAGCCTCTTGCGTGGCCCCTGACTCAGAGGCAGCTTCTTGGCTGTGGCTGGGATGGCTGTGGTGGGCTGGGGATGCACTCAACGCTCAAGTGGTAGAGGTCGTCACGCAGTGGCGAAGCAGTGCCGCCTGGATTTATATCGCGTCTAAATACGACTGCATTTCAAGCCACTGTGTAGAACAGTTGGCATTTTTTTTTTGAGAAAGACAGTCATAGCCAGAGGATAAAATGAAGGTCGTTGAGACTAGACCTGACCTTTCAAGTCAACATATCTGACCTTCAAGGTCTGTTCTTACAGCCTCACCCAACTCGTTGAGTTTGACAACGAGGGTGTGTATATGGATGCCCCCCTCAATGTTAAGTGGTGCCCACCCCCTGCCCACTCCTTCCCACACAGTGCAAGATGGCAGATGGTCCTGGAGACAGATATGGAGACAGACACAAATAGAAACGTACACAGAGAGGCGGAGAGACGTGGAGAGACGGACAGAGTCGGAGACACTCGGGGAAAGACATACATGGAGGGACACACAAGAGTGTCACGGATAGAAAAATACACAGGGATAGACAGCCATTGAAAGGCAGAGGCACAGACATTTGTGGAGTATCTGCCAATGTGAAGATTGCCCAAAATGCGTAAAGGTGGCACGATGTGAGGCAGCAAGCGATGGCGGCTCTCGCTAGGACTGTAAATTCCACCGTGATCAGCCAACCCTACACCCGAGGCGCTGCGTTACAAGGTAGGCATGCATTGTGACTGAGCAGGTCAAAGGTCAGTAAAAATGTTTAACACGTAGGCTTTCGCGATCAATATTAGCCATAATACATGTTTTTTTTTGGGTTTGATCGTGTATGGGTGGTGGCGGGTTTAACGACACATTTATATATTTACGCGATCTAACCCCCCCCCCAAAAAAAAACCTCTATTATGAATAAATAAAAATGTTGGGGAAATGACCGAAAATGCAGGTGGGCATCAGCAACACACAGGTTTCTGGCACTACAACTGCCCACCTCTGTAGAGCTGACAAATAGAGCGTGGCCATGCGTCCTTACGGCAGTGCTCGCTCGAGCGGCTTGCAGCCCGAGAGACACACAGGGCACAACACGTCAACGCAACAGAGCCCTGACTCACAATGTCAATGGATGCAATCGCGTGCGAGCGAGTGAGAGCACGAGTGAACGAGAGAAGAAGCTAGCAAGATGTCCAGTGACTATGGAAGGTAGCGAGCAAGCGGACGGATGAGCAAGTGAGTGAATGAGCGAATGAGCAAGCCAATCAGAAGGCAAGCGATCGATTCGGGCCGAACAAGCATCTGAGCGGGTGACCAATCGAGCCAAAGAACGAGCCATTGAGTGAATGAGCAAGGGACCCAGTGACCGAGCCAGGGAGTGAGTCAGCGAGTCAGCAGCCGAGCCAGGGAGTGAGTTAGCAGCTGAGCCAGGGAGCGAGTCAGCGGCCGAGCCAGGGAGTGAGTCAGCGAGTCCGCGGCCGAGCCAGGGAGTGAGTTAGCAGCTGAGCCAGGGAGCGAGTCAGCGAGTCAGCAGCCGAGCCAGGGAGTGAGTCAGGGAGTCAGCGGCCGAGCCAGGGAGTGAGTTAGCAGCCGAGCCAGGGAGTGAGTCAGCGAGTCAGTGGCCGAGCCAGGGAGTGAGTCAGCGAGTCAGCAGCCGAGCCAGGGAGTGAGTCAGGGAGTCAGCGGCCGAGCCAGGGAGTGAGTTAGCGAGTCAGTGGCCGAGCCAGGGAGTGAGTCAGCGAGTCAGCAGCCGAGCCAGGGAGTGAGTCAGGGAGTCAGCGGCCGAGCCAGGGAGTGAGTGAGCGAGTCAGTGGCCGAGCCAGGGAGTGAGTCAGCGAGTCAGTGGCCGAGCCAGGGAGTGAGTTAGCGAGTCAGCAGCCGAGCCAGGGAGTGAGTCAGCGAGTCAGTGGCCGAGCCAGGGAGCGAGTCAGCGGCCGAGCCAGGTAGTGAGTCAGCGAGTCAGCAGCCGAGCCAGGGAGTGAGTCAGCGAGTCAGCAGCCGAGCCAGGGAGTGAGTCAGCAGCCGAGCCAGGGAGTGAGTCAGCGAGTCAGTGGCCGAGCCAGGGAGCGAGTCAGCGGCCGAGCCAGGGAGTGAGTCAGCGAGTCAGCAGCCGAGCCAGGCAGTGAGTTAGCAGCTGAGCCAGGGAGCGAGTCAGCGAGTCAATGGCCGAGCCAGGGTGGTGAGTTAGCAGCTGAGCCAGGGAGCGAGTCAGCGGCCGAGCCAGGGAGCGAGTCAGCGGCCGAGCCTCACCCAGGCTGTGTCCGTCCCCGCCTGCCTGGGACAGCAGTCGCTTCTGCGCACGTGGCTCGCGATCCTTGAGGCAGGGCGGGCCGCCCACGGAGGAGAAGCACAGCCTCTTGTCGAGGAAGAGCACGAGGAGAATGAGGAGCAGGAGGACCCCGCTGGACACGGACAGCAGCACGATGGCTTGAGGCGTCACTGCAAGCACGGGAGAATTCGCGGAGTTCGCGGTGTCACCGTGTGCGCTGGCGTATGTGGGTCCGAGGTCAGAGGGCAGAGTGGTGGTCTTTCAATTCGAGATTCAGCCGAGTGTGAGCGTATCGTCCTGAGCAGGGGATGAAGTGACCAGATGGGTGTTTGCATTTGTGCTAAGGCGGCGACGGCTTGAAAAAGCCCTGATCCATGAGTGGATAGATCCTGGCCCAGTATGATGATGACCTGTATACAGCGCTGAATGTAATCGCGCCGAATGAACCCATCCGTGTCCACGTGTACTCGATGGAGTTATAATTTATTGAATGAAAGGGAATGTTGAGCAACCTCTGTGAACATGCGAATGGAAGGCGCAGGAGCACGTGAAACGTAAACTTGCGTTGCGTGTGCACCTGGAATTGCATTTGATGTACTTTTACTTTTAATCACCGGCAATTTGTCGACTGCAATTATGAGTCAATTTACAACCATTGAAAAGGGAGAGGTGTTTTTAATGGCTTGAGAAAATTTACCCAATGCTTGTTGAGTGAAATTGTCTTTTTTAATTAATGTTTAATTACACCGCAAACATTTTGTGCCGTTTTTGTTGTTGTTCAATAAGTGTAGGAAAACAAACATCGTGAATTTAAATATGTAATGATATGCAGAGAAGTACAAAAGGACTCCCTTCACCACTCCATCTAACAGCCCGCGTGAGAAACTTGACAATTAGTAAGGTGGGCCACCTGCAGGTACCACCCAAAACAGATGTTCAGCTTGGAGTGACGGTGTGGCTGAGCAGTTTTAGAAGGGCTCTTCTCTGGAATAATGAATTCATCAACAACAACAACCAGGCCTGCAGAGAACAGTTCCGACCTAGGCCTCAATGGCGGCTTCAGAAGGTGCCGAGGGAGGCTCAGAGGAGCCCTCAGTTGGCGTTTTGCTGGGGCCTCCAAAAACGATAAACTAATTTTTATTTTATTTACTAAGTAAGGTCCACAGAGAACAAATAACTATTTTGTTGGAAGCGACCTGGCCACAAATGATAGCCCAACGAAGTGGTTATCACAAATGTACAGCAGCCAAATACTATAAATGCATGTTTTTCTAATGTGGGGGGGGGGGGGGGGGAAACAGAGGACCCGGAGAAAATCAATGCGATCACGGGGAGAACAGACCAACTCCAAATATACAGGCATCAGTGTCAGGATCGAACCCGTGACCTCTTGCATACCAGGCGAGGGAGTTAACATCTCGCCACCATGGCAACCCTGACAATACCCACAATCCTCGACTGAATGATGGTGGTGTCATCACAATGCATGTACCAGACTAGGTGCACTCGGAGGCAACTTCAAGTGTCAGACTTGCTGGCAGTCTGTTTTTATGTAGGGCCTTGTTTTAATACCATGCCATTCAGGATCACGTACCCGTACCAACCCCCTTGGGAAGTTTATAGATCCGCCTCTGGGACAGACCCATGACGGGCACATGCACCACCTGTGCTCTCCACCACGCCACCTCATTTACGTTATAGCCGCCCGGCAGTTCGCTCGTTGTTGTGAGCGTCGCTGTCCCATCCTCCTTTGTTGTTTGAGGGCAACTGTCTCCAACTGCCCAGTAGCATCATTCCTAAAGCCTCCTCCATAGAGGCCGATCTTGAGACTGCCAGTACCAGCCAACTCAGCTCAAAATCCTCCTGAGTCAACAGAACATGCGGTGGCTGGGGCATGCGGTGGCTGGGCATGCGGTGGCTGGGGTATGCGGTGGCTGGGGCATGCGGTGGCTGGGCATGCGGTGGCTGGGGTATGCGGTGGCTGGGGCATGCGGTGGCTGGGCATGCGGTGGCTGGGCATGCGGTGGCTGGGCAAGCGGTGGCTGGGGCCGCATGCTGGGGCATGCGGTGGCTGGGGCATGCGGTTGCTGGGGCATGCGGTGGCTGGGGCATGCGGTGGCTGGGCATTCGGTGGCTGGGCATGCGGTGGCTGGGCATTCGGTGGCTGGGGCATGCAGTGGCTGGGCATGCGGTGGCTGGGCATGCGGGCTACATGACCCAGCCAACGCAACCTCAAATGGCGGAGAAGCTCATTGGTGGGAACTCTGTCAATTTCAATTCAAGGAATACACATCCACCACATACACAGGCTTCTGCATGATGCTAACATTTATAGTTAGGGAGACACTATTATGCACGCAGCACACATACACAACCGTGCAAATATTACTTTGCATACTAAAATCTAGTTCATTTGCTGTTGAATTGACAAATAGCTCATTAGTGTTTTGGAATATATATTGCCTTCACCCAATTAATTGACTACCACGGTCGTCTTATTTAAAGACATTTTCCAGATGTGACCTTTGGCATGGGTATTTCATCAAAGACCCAATAATTGGCACGTTAACCCACACCTATCCTCCAACATCCTCGTGCATGCCGTGCTTATACTGTAGCAGGATTCTAATATGTGTAGTCACAACATTACAGAGATAAAAAAATACTATACTTGAGTTTCGTCATTACAATTGGGTTGCTAAGTCATGGTCAAACAAGGGTTGGGCCAAACGTACGACATAACCCACATTTAAAATGTGGATAAAAAGATACAGGCGCAGCCCTGCAACGTCTCGCTCACACCACTGATGGTGGTAGGGCGTCCACACGAGGCAGCTCTTGAGAGCCCCTCCGGAGGCTATTTCGGCCTACTCCTCCACGCTGGCCAGAAATCTTGGAAGAGGTGGCAGTGTCCACACTTTACCCCACCACAGATCGACCGTGGTTGTACTCAATTGCTTAGGAGGTTGTACTCAATTGCCTAGGAGGATCCTGCGGGAGCCTCCTCCACAGAGGCCGATTATTATTGTTGTTGTTATCCGTGAGCATCTCAATGCTGCATTCAGACTCATAGCTAATAGCTCATTATACTCCTGGCTGGACAGAGGAGGGGGAGGTGTGACATTTGGCCATCCTTTCAACTGCCGCTCCCTGGTGTCCCATCCGAATACGCCCATCTCAATGGAGACTCATACTCGTAATAAAGGTTTTTGGGTTCAAATTATAAATGTTGTGGATTTACTCTCCAACACAACGGTCGGCTGAAGTAGTAACTAATGGGCGCGTTGTTTACGTGACAAACCTTACTGGCTGTGTCGGGTGTGTGGAGGGTTACGACACATTTATACTTACGCGATCTAACCCAAAAACCTTTATTATGAATAATATTGGTCGCGAAAGCCTACGTGGTAAACTGGAGACTCATACGTTTCATACCCGCAGTCACCAATAATAGGTGAATACATCCACGCTTGTCATTATCAAGGGAACCCAGTATTGGCTTCCGTCACTGAATATCACCAACTACACTGCCCTGTAACTCTCCCACCAAATCGTCTGCAATGCAACCCAGCTCGTCAGATCTGGGAAGGCAAGTAAGTCTGGGGGAATTCTGAGCGACCACCATGCACAAACGGAATCAAATCTTTATTTATACTGGAGGAGAAATCCGATGAACTATGAAGCTCTTTTTATCAGATGTCCAGTAGGGGCGGGTCAGAAAGTTACAACAAACAATACCAAAAAAACACGATAGGAGTGCACAGTATAGGAGAGGTAAGGAAATCACGATGAAATATAGCTCAGTGGGCTTTACCAAAAAAAGACGACTGAGCTATGAGCTTCTTTTTCAGAAGCGACCTGGCCACAAATGACAACTCAACGAAGTGGCTTATCGCGTGGAAATCCATAAACGACAGCTCAACGAAGTGGCTTATCACGTGGACATATAGAGCAGCCACACCGCGGGGCAACATTGTGGTGGTGGTGGGCAGTGCAACAAAACGAATTCATGGTACTAAGATGCCCCCACATCGATGCTACCGGCCTTCGGGCAACCCGCACTGACCATCGTGGTGAAATATGGCTAAATAACGCCTCTCCAAGAGTCAGCACAGCTCCCATCCAGCAGTGGATTGACAAAAGAGCTGTACATGTGCTTTCCTTGTGCACAGCAATCACTTAAATCCCTGCCCTGCACTGCGCAATTGCGTGCAACTGAGACCAATGCAACACAACGTATGGGAGGGGTCCTTACAGCGATTGTATACAGTATGCATTTAAAAATATTTGCAAATCTTTATCTTTTTTCTCAAAAAAAATCGCCGTTTCCATTTGCACGCCAATTACAGCTTCCAGATGAATTCGAGCGAAGATAATCACCTTCCTCCCCCTGCAGGAGCGAGAGAGCGAAGCATGTTTGGGGGGGAGAGGGGTGAAAGTCCAAGGAATTCGAATGAAAATCCAACCACAATCGGACAACGCCCTGCCTTCGTTTGGACGATTTGTATCTTGCTTGCGAGCAAGCGAGATGCAGCATTGCGATGCGCACGAATAAAAACAAATAATGATGCCGACGACGACGATGATGAGAACACAAATAACATAAAACAAATACGACGCGACATTGCCAAGCCAATGCATGGGGCATTCCTCTAACCCCCCAACAGCTTTGCAGCGCCGGTAAGAGCAGGCGGTGTCTGTCGGCCGGTGAGTGAGGTGGGTAAGGCGCAGCCGATGTTCTCTCACGAAACTTACGCTCCATGTCCATGGCCTCTGCTTGTGGTTTTGCACGCCCGGGACAGAGAGGCAGATAGGACAGACAGACAGACAGGCAGGCGGACAGACAGAAGAGAGGGGACAGGCAGACAGAAGACCACAGGCACGGACAGGCGAGAGGTTGGTGCAGCAACGGTGGCCTATGCTCCACTCTCACGGAGAGAATGCCGTGGGACCTCTCTCCCTGTCTGCAAACGCCGCTACGAATGAGAGCAAAGGAGGGAGAGATTGCAGTCAGTTCGTCATGCGACACCTACCGCACGCGATTCGTGTTGCAATGCGGCAAGATCGAGGGGGGAGAAAGACAAAGGTGCCCCGTATAGCCTTACGCGCCGTCGTTGGGGCAAGTGCTGTTGGCGAACACTGGGAGGTTGCCACCCGTCCGGGAAATTGGCGATCTGTCTTCGGGTGGTCGACTATCACCGCCCTGATTTGGGTCTCAAACGGCATGGGTAGAACGCTAGAAGCTGATCGCAATGAGCGAAAGGAAATCTCTCACTCGGAGGACATCTCCACAGCCATCCCGAAGCATCACAAATCAGACCGTGGCGTTGCAGCAGCGGTTTCTAATATGAGCAATTAAAATGTTATCTTCGTTACGAAATTCACGTTGAAATTAGTCATTAAAAATATTGCTTTAAACGCAAAAACAAATTATACGAAAGTATTTCCATTAGGAAAAACAATTCTCAGCACACACGTACACACTTATATAACATACATACATACAAGGGCATATACGATTCATATACGTGTATTACACGCATGTTAAGAACACACGTACATCAAATACTCCACACACAAACACATATACCGCACACAGGGACATACTTATACTAAACACAGACGCACACGATACATGGACATACTGGACATGTATGTATAAATATTAGGCTGCCACTTAAATGTTTTTGTATTTTTATTTTACCAGTTTATGCACACATTGGGCTACATAGCTCTTTTCTTTTTCAGAAGCGATCTGCCCATCAAAGACAGCTCAACGGAGTGGCTGATCACGCGTACATTTAGAGCAGCCGAATAGCTCCTGAACACGTGTGCGCGTGTGGAAGAGTTGTGAGTTGCGTGCGTCCTGAGATCACGCCCTCCTCTCGATTTGTCACTTCGGGGTGTAAAAGTCAACAGCAGCTCGTTGTCATCCGTTCACGTTTACAGGTCGCCGGGGACTCTCCCTCTCGTCTCTGCAAATGTGCATCTCTCGACTCCGTTGAATAACGCAGCCAATATCGAGGGGGCTTCAGTTGACGAGGCAAGTTAATCGCAGCCCCGGAGGCGCGACCTTGAAAATAACGAGCGGAGGTTTTTTGCGTGCCACCCGAAATAAATCTTTTGCATAAACTTTGCAGCCTTGATATGGAGGTCTACACTCACCCTCGGCATTAAACGACAATTCACAATTCCCCGATCGCAACGGGCGGTGTTGGCTATGCACGTGACATGTAATCCAGCACTGTGGAAGGCAGCGAGGGTTGGTGGGTCACACAAACGTTGCTAAACTCCCTTCCCGTAGGCATCGTGGTGCAATAACTCCGGCTCGCCAGGAGGCGGCTGTACAGCAAGTGTGCTAATCGCCGCGTGTCCATCCGTACGGGGATAGAGCGTTGTCCCCTCGCGCAAGGCGTGTGGTTTCTCGCGCGCGTACGAGAATCTCATTCATTGGCTGGAGAGTTTAAAAAAAAACATCTTAAAAGAATAAGAAAAAAAACACCATGCAGGACCCTCGTGAAAAAAGTCTTACGGCTCAAGTGTGGCTCTCCAGTAAATGAATTCTAATATATCTGTTCCGTGTCGTCTGCCGTCAAAAAACCGGCGATGCTCGCCTTCCGGCGGTGACATGACCGATAATTGCAAGGCGTACATCACCCGGCACAAACGAGAGAGGGTGGCTGGTGACGGGGAAGCGGTCTTGGTACATATCAACTACGTGGCGGAACGGGCAACGCGCCCCGCTCGTCGCAGTTTTGTTCAATGATTCATGACGCGGGTTTAAATACGCTCCCTAAAAGAAGCTGTCAATCTCGGGAGCCTTCTGCGCTGGCGAGGGAACGCACGTGCAATCTGCTCTGCATCATTAAAACAAAGATGTGGGTGGGATCGTTAGCTGCCGGCGGCTAACGGGGTGAGACAAGCATTTAAAAGGATTCTATTTTTCGAACGATGCGCGCGTTTGTCGCTCAGCGGAGGCCATTTGGATGCGTTTAAGCCACGTGCGAGATGGTGAATGATGAGGAACGAGCCTCAGGGATCGAGACTACCCTTCTGCAGTTACAAGAAAACGAAATTGTAATGGGCAACAGCAATAAAAACACGTGCACATGTTAATTAACTAATCTCATCTCTTTCGTGCACTCCATTTACCAAGTCATGAAGAACTTACAGAACCCTATTACGAAATTAAGTTAATTTGATGGCACGAGAAATGGCAATGGCTTGGGTAAGGCTTCATCCAGCAGTAGAATGACCGGAGCTAACGATTGAAAAGCTGTAGGGGCTGCGTGGGCGGTAGTAAAACAGGCACACACGAAAAGCACCTAGAAAATCCTCAACAGCGCTACTTTCATCAACATAATGACGAAGCCATTGTCATCATCTAGTTCCTGCACATACTCCAAACAATTATCATCACTCCATCTCCACGGTGTTCTCTCCTTTGGTTGCCAATCTGTCGTTCGTCTCAAGCATGTAGCAGAAAGCAATACACACTGGGATTTCGATTTAAAGCTTTCGTGACTGCAGGGATTCATCTTCTTGGTTCTTTCGGTAAAGTCACGTAAAAAAAAAACATAATTAAATAATTATCTCTTGATACGCAAATTCCTTTGTCAAGGCGCCCCTTCCCCCCTCCAACCCAGCTGAAATATACGCTGCCAAGCCTGGTGGTGCCCATTCAGACGCTGACTTTCCGACAGACCTGTTCTTCACCTGAGGACGGCTGCTTGCGTTGTGGCCGAAACGTCGTGTGAATAATTTTTTTATTATCACCCGCCAGATGTCGTCAATACCACTGCCTTCATCTAAGCATCGGAGCAATCGCGGTTAATACCATGATCATGGTTAATACCACTCACCGACTTCAGCATCTAAGCAGTAGAGTGATCATAGTCAATATCATGGTTAATACCATGATCATGGTTAATACCACTGCCTTCATCATCGTAGCAGTGGAGTGATCGTGGTGAATATGGTTAACACCACTGCCTTCATCATCTAAGTAGTAGTGATCATGGTCAATATGGTTAATACCATGATCATGGTTAAAGCCACTGCCTTCATCATCTAAGTAGTAGTGATCATGGTCAATATCATGGTTAATACCATGATCATGGTTAACACCACTGCCTCCATCATCTAAGTAGTAGTGATCATGGTCAATATCATGGTTAATACAATGATCATGGTTAACACCACTGCCTTCATCATCTAAGCAGTAGTGATGATGGTTAATAGAATGATCATGGTTAACGCCACTGCCTTCATCATCTAAGTAGTAGTGATCATGATCAATATCATGGTTAATACCATGATCATGGTTAACACCACTGCCTCCATCATCTAAGCAGTGGAGTGGTCATGGTGTAGGACGGCAGTGCGATCCGCGAACGTGACGCGTCAGAGTTGTAGCGTCATTGTGACATTGGCAACACACGTCTCTCGCACATGGCGTAGAAATTGTTTATTGTAACTTTTGAAGCAACTACTCTGCGACAGGGAATAACGTACAAACCATAGGGCAGTTGAAACCAAAGCGAGATGTTTTTTCATTTGGTTTATCCCTTCCAAATGACAACAATTTTACAAACGCATTACACTATAGCTGTAGAGCAACCCCCCCACCCCACCACCACATGTTAAAACATGACAGACCAATAACAAATACCATAAATTCGTAACGTAACAAAGCAAAGAGTACATTTAATACTGTATTACAGTTCATGCGCAGTATTAAACGACAGCTGTACAGACATTTAATGTGCATGTACATTTTTCACTGCAATCATAAAACAACAGTAAGGATAATTTACTTCCAATTCATTCCATTCATAATTACACGTGTGCTAAAAACAAAATGCACACTTTCCAGTCCCGGCAGGTAAAGTGTAGAATAAAATAAAGGTCCACGCATTAAGAGTGGCAAGTACTTTAAAAAAAAGGACACGGTTATATTTGATAACCGTACGGTAAAGTAGCTTGTAACCTCTCCTGCACCACCTTACATTATATTTATATGTTTTGCTAAATTAAAGTGAAAACAGCAGTTATTAAAAAAAATTAGTACAGGCAAAAATGTCCGTGAGCATATTTAATGAGTACGCAAAAACCGGCAAAGGGGTTTTATAAACTTAACTTGAAATTGTACTAAATTTAAGCATATTTATAAATCGTTATCCCAAAATTGTTGGCTTGGTATACAGCTCATATCGTGGATAAAACTAACAAGCTCTTTGTAAAACCAACACTCAATGGGCTAACTTATTTAAGAGGTGGGGCCGAACAGATGTCTGCTTTTTTGTGGTTAACGTTTAAATTAAAGATTGTCAAGGGGAATCATCACTCCTGCAGACAGCCACACGTCGTACAACGGGTATTGTAAAAACCACACATTCGTTTGCCAAAATGTCCACTTGGCTTAGTCCATCCGCACGCAGGAAATGATTGCGACCCGGTTAAAACTGTAACGAAGAGTCCGGCATTCATGGCACAGTGTGGCCACCAGCCAAGCACCACGTGCGCACACATCAAGCATCGGAGCACAGACATTAACACAAATGCAATTCACATAAATAAAACACGGTATTACTGCCAACATCACAAAGGCTACTGAATGATAAATCATTTGCGTTGTCATGAAAATATCACAAAGGCCAGACGGTCTCCGGCTTTCACATGGGGCATATAATTTCGCTTCATTTGGTGCCCGATGCCAAGTACGCGGAGAGCTTCCGCGAGGACGCTTCATTGAAGACGAGTCGCCAGGTTTCAGGATGAGGCTACAGTCCCCCTGCGTCCTTCAGGCCAGACTCCGCTGCCGTGGTTTGATCCGCGGGTAGAGCTGTCGAGAGACGCACAACATTGTTAAACAGTCTCCCGTGCATCTACAAATGCAGGCGCCCACACATCCAACATACAAACGCACGTGATTTACGACCAACCCGAAATGATGTGAAAATACAAACAATAAACTACTCCCAAGAAATGTGTAAAAAAAAAGATATACCTATTTATATTACCTTTAGTTATATGGCTATAAATCATGTAACGTGGTGACCTATAGTGTGCAATTGTTTACATTGTGCAATGCTTGCAAGTGCATGTTAATATGCAATTTTGTTTGTGTGTGCAAAGTGACAGGTTTTAATAGAAAGTATTATATCCAATCATGTGCAATGCAACATAAACTCAATATGTATTATCTAAGTATAGGGGGGCTAATGCCGCGTTGGCAATAAACCATCACTACAGAGATCCCACGTTTCAACCATAATTAATGAAGGTTCTTAATTGTATAGCCAGTTGACAGTCTCGGCACCATTCAAAACGACCGTGGCAAATAAAACCAATTCAATTGCTTTTACACTTTACAAATAAAATGTGTATGTATCCGCCACTCAACCCATATCTCAACAGACTGCATTTGCGAGAAGGTGCACCATCCCGTGCAGTGTAGAAAGCAAATCAAGGGACCTCAATCTAAGTTCTGCTGTCATCTTCAACACTTTCTGCCAGAGTTCAAAATGAACTGCCTGCATCTAGCGGCATAACAGTGACCGTGCAAATGGAATATCACGCGAATTTATATTTCACAAAAAAGTTTTGCTGGCTCGCTCTCTACGCAGGTGGCCTGCAAACGGGTGGGGGCACGCGCGCGGTGGGGGGGGGGCTAGGCGGGGAGGGGTGCGTGTTGTTACTCGTGGGAGGGAGGGGGACACCCAGGGGTGGGGAGGAAGGTCGTTTAATGACAGGTACTTTCAAGCTGTTATTTTTAAAAGTTTTGCTGGCTGGTTGGTTGCCTGCCTGCCTGCCGAGAGGGAGGAACGGACAGATGGTCACGTCCAAAGGAAGTGCAGGCTGCTCGTCAAACTTTAGAATAAAACCAAAAATCCACAAATAATCGCACGTGTGTGTATATATACAAACAACAAACAAAGATCCCCATACAGCCTTAACAGACTGTTGGGGCAAGTGCTGTTAGCGAGAATCTATGAAGGCCGGCACGGGAGACGAAAGGGTGGATTGGCCAGCACCACGCCCAACCGCCTTTGTCACCCCAGTGGCGATGTTTACATGATGCACCAGGTACTCATTTGAGGCTGAGTCGACCTAGGGGAGGCCCAGGACCAGTTCAGATAATTGTCACGGTTGGCCGTGAGCGGGAATCGAACTCCGGTTGCCGGGTTCGTAGCACAGCGCGCTAAACGCTAAACTACCGTTCACCACACAGTGATGCATTCTTCTCAACAGCTGTTTGAATATTGTGAAAGCATCAGCTCCAAATCGAAGAGGGGAGTGTGAGAAAACGCAAAAAATGTATCGAGATTGGTGGGAGACAGACAATTTGAAATAACAATTGGAGCACTCTATAATTCCTCACTATTGCCCTTTGACGCGTAATATGGTTGTCCCGCGTGTTGTTCGGCACGAAGTCTGACATTTAGCTCCAGGTTCGTTCTCCCGAGAAAAAGTTCCCAGCACGTGGAGCGAAGAAAGTTTTAGGACACGGAGTGAAACACTGGACATCGTGCCAAAGGAGCACGGAGCACGTGGTACAGCCCTCAATCACACGCAGAGTGCAGCACGACCGGAAACACCTACAAAGTGTTCCTTACCATTATTTTGAAATAAATTAGGCCGTTTAGATTTAAAAGAGCGTAGCTAAAGTGGCTTCCTAATATCGGAAGAGCGTTCCAGACGGCCGCAGAAGCGCATCTGAAAGCGCGCGATTGCAGTGACGGTCTTTGTTTTCAAGTGCTAGTTTGATAACTCATTTATTAAAAACTGCTTCTTGTGTTTACTTTGTTGTCCTTTCCCCGCACCTCCGATTAGCACCGTTGGCTACGTACGATGCGAAAGAAGTTAAACGTACATACATACAACTGACCGTCCCTTTAATATATCGATCACGTGAACGCACGTGGCATGTTAGCCCCCGGCTCCCCGAATGTGATCCAGCATCTCATCCTCCTCTCACTCCTCCTCACCCCGAGCAGGTTGCGCGGCACGTATCCCTCCCGCTCGTCCAAGCGCACCCACCACCACTCCGTCTCCTCGTCGTCCCCTCGTCGCAGCGCGGTCAGCGCGTCGCCCTCCCGCACCGTCAGCTCGTCCTCGCTCTCCGCCTCCAAGTCCCAGAGCGCGTACACCACCCCCTTGTTCATCACGCCCATCTTCTCTTGCACGCCTGCGAGCAACAACGCCACGTGCGCACACACCCACACACACAAACGACAACGATCAGCCCCCAATGTAGGCGTACGAGTTGTCGGGGGCAAGCGCCGTCAGCGAGCACGTGTGAAGGCTGACACAGCGCGTGAGGCTCGCACCATGCCCGGCAGCCTTTGTCTCCCCAGTGCTGATGATTATACGCCGCATCAGGTACTCATTTGAGGCCCAGTAGACCTCGGGGAAGTCCTCGAATAGTTCAGATATCTGTCACTGATGTTAGCCATGGTTGGGAATTGCAACTCAGGTTGCCGGCTTTGTAGCACGGTGCGCTAACCACCATATTACCGGTCCCACTCCCAAATGGCCATGTAAACACACGCGCGCACACACGCACAACACGCGAGCGGTTGTTGTTTTACCCAAGTGACGTGTCACACATCTGTAACTCAGTTATCAAGGTCGCTTGATCACACGATTCGATGCTTGCTTCCGTTGAACTTCGAACTGTGAATCTGGTGATCTAGATTTTACTCCTGGCCATGGCTAACATCGGTGGCAAATCACTTCTGAACCAGTCTTGGGATCTCCCTCCACTCCAACTTACCTGCACGCACTGCTTCGCAAGGTCAAGTATGCCGAAACAACACTCAAGATCACGGAGGGCCTCTATTCAGGAGGTGATTCACAAATGTGCTTAGACATTATTGAAAAGAAAACATTTGTTATGCTCTATTGAACACTGTTACTCCATAGTATTGCAGACAAGCTATACACTGGAAGAGCACAATGGCGACTGGCACGCAAACACAATCCCTCGGGGTGAGGTTCAGGGTTAGTGTGTTGTTTAAAAATGGGACCATCCAAACTTGCCCTTGACAGTTATTGCTTTACTCTTTCGCAACAGTTTGGACATGGCTTTGACTTCATATCAGCGGGCATAGTTCACTCCACAACGTCAATTCTCTGAAGCACACTTAGAAAATATCAACCCCCGGTGGCCTGGAGTGTTACGCTGTCCACTTGCCAGTGTTCAAGTGCCTTTTGTCAAAAATAGTCGCCGCCGTTGTAGTGGGAGCCCAGGGACGGAAGAGGTGCCGTGGTAATTGAGACGCGCTATGGAGAGGTGTGCGCTCACAATTACACCGACACCGAAATAGAAATGCGTAAATCAGGGTCCAGTACAAATCAGAGAGACATCCTTATGACAATTAAGTAGAGGAAATGGGCATGAACGGGGAACAACGCGAGACTAGACTGCGGCAGATGGACGAGACTGGCGATGGAATGGAAGCCAAGGAGGGAACGCGCCCTGAGAGTACGTCCACAGCGGAGATGGAACTGTGAGATCAGTTTGTGTGCATGAGCGCGATGAATTGTTGGCTACGTACGGTGCGAAAGACGTTCAACATGCGTACATATACGCGAGACCGTAAGAGATGGTGACGATGACCCCGTATACCAGGGATCGCAAACGGGTTTTGATTCCTTACCCGTACCCGGCCGCACCAGGGACGCAAACGGATACCCGTACCCGTACCCGGCCGTACCCTACCCGTACCCGATACCCGTACCCTACCCGTACCCAGCCGGGTACGGGTATCGGGTACCCGATTGCGACCTCTGGGATGAAGCCATGTTGCAGGCGCGGGTGGGTTGATTCTATGAATTTGAATTGTGAGAAGAGACAAGACGTTGGGAAATGAGTGACAAACGGCTACTCACCAGTGACTCACGGCCTACCCGTACCCGTACCCGGCCGCAGCCGGTCGCAAACGGGTACCCATACCCGGCCGGGTACGGGTAGCCGGGTATCGGGTAGGGTACGGGTATCGGGTACCCGGTTGAGACCTCTGCCGTATACACTGCTGAATGCAACACAGAAAACTGGAAATGGAGCTGTTAAGTGCAGTTCACGTGCGTGGCTGCGGTGGGCGGCAGCAGCACCGGACGCAAGGGACAATAACGGCGTGGGAAGGCCTTCGTCCAGCAGTGGATTGATCGTGGCCGACGGCGACAATGATAATCATGAGCACGTGCAGGATCACCCACCATAGAGGAACTGGTAGCACTGCTCGTAGCCCTCCTCCATCTCGTCGCACTTCTCGGCCGCCGTCTCCATGTCGCTCTGCGTGGCGGCGAACACGGCGGCGCCCGTCTCCACCAGGAAGCGGCACAGCTGCGTGCTGTTGCACGACGCGGCGCAGTGCAGCGGGGTCCTGGCACGAAGCGGCCGCAAGACGCTCACGGTGAGACTAAACCAGGGGCCGGCGACCTGCGGCCCTCCGGAGCCGTAACGCGGCTCGTTGAGGACTGCTTCGTGACGTTATTTATTAAGGACCACCATCTCGCATTCACCACACGCATTGCGGCCCTTGAAATATTGAAGAAAGAAATGGCTATTCTTGTTATATTTGGTGTCGAACCCTGGACTAAACTAGAAACTAAACTATTGTTATTGTACCAGGTAAGGCCCCGCTGAGCTGTGAAGCTCTTTTTCAGAAGTGACCTGGCCATCACAAAATGAGAGCTCAACGAAGTGGGCTTATCGCGTGGAAATGTAGTGCAGCAAAACACTCCAAAATGCACGCGGTTTCTAATTGTGGAGAGAAAAACCGGAGGACCCGGAGAAAAATCCACGCGACCACGGGGAGAACATGCAAACTCCAAATATACAGGAGGCTTCAGGGTCGAGGTCGAACCCACAACGTCCTGTATACCAGGCGAGGTATGTAATATCTCGCCACCATGACGCAACGGTAATCTATGACCTTGTCACCACCACTATCATGATCTTATCCATACTCTCTTCAACCTCCCCGCGCCCCCACTCTGTGGGTCAAGACACGTATTTATCCGCTGCTTCCCTAACACTGCTAGACTTCGGAATTCCCTCCCATCATTTAATTTCCCAAACTCTTTACAACCTTGCTCAATGCAAGAATCACATCAGCTTTTACTACTACAACTTCACAGGTGCCGTTTGTTTCTGGACACTTGACACGTTTGAGGACCAGGTCATCTCATCTCGTATCCGCATGCGCTCACAATGCCAGCCACCACCCCCCCCCCCCCATCTCATGTAGTTTGTGGGTGAGAAATGGACACGCGCACACACACAGACACACACCATCCGTCACTGTCGCCGGCGTTGACGTTGACGCCGAACTGCACGAGGAAGCGAACGATGTTCATGTGCCCAGCGCACACCGCGTTGTGCAGCGCCGTGATGCCCTCGTCGTTGGGCCGGCTGGGGTCCTCCGCCTGCGGACAAAAAGCCGCTCGCTCGTAACAACTTTCCACCATACAGATCGAGCCGTACTGGGGCCATGCCGGGGCCGTGCCAGGTGCGTTCTGAGGCCGCACGAAGCCAGCCCCAGTGTGGCTCAGTAAGCACCAGTGAGGTTTTTTCCACCGTAGAAGCAAAGCCGTTGCCACTAACGTCAAGGGAAATGAACAAGTCGAGATGTCTACGGAGGTTACTCGATGACGCTCTGTCCTCACAGCGTATGTACCGACTAACGTGCAGTGTAGATGACGCTGTGTACTCACAGTGTACGAACTGACATCAAACTCAATGAAGGAGTCATTAGCCTCAGTCCCTGGCCCTGCTTGGCCTCAAGCAAGATTCCGTTGTCTCGTGAGGACACTGCATCACGGTTTGGTTCCAGCTCAGCATAGCAAATAGCCAGTGGAAAACCACCCGTACCATGACTGACGGCCCAGCATTAGATTGGCTAGAAGGTGATGGTGGAAATGGGTTATTACTGACAAAACCCAATGCAGCAGATGACCGCTGCTGCAATACACTGGGTTGCAGCCAAGGTCATTCGGTTGAAGCATTTGATATGCAATCAAGGGCGATCGCAACTTAAATCGCATTTGTATCATCGTCATGGTTAATGTCGCAAAAATGAACAGCAATAAAGGCGTAGTTTTTTTACACTGAGCATAGACATCCTGGCATATGATGTCTTGGCAAATTTCCATAATGGACACTTCATTTAGGTGCAGTAACATTATCATTGGGCCTCCTTTAAAATATTGCAGAATCTGTTCATTTAGGTAATTTTTGTAGCAAAGGCAGTTTCACCAAATGTGTGGGTTGGCCAAAATGTAAATTTTTACATATCATCTTCAAAGTCTATATTATAAACAGGTCAGGGCCTAGTTAAAGTGATTTAAAAAAAATAATGACCTGAAGTGTATGTAGCCATGTGCTTCTGGTTCAAGTAATTTAAAGTTACAAGTTATTTGGTGTCCGTGTTACGATTATGGAACACTTGAATTACGTACTGTCCATCCAATCTGCAGTGGAGTGCAACCACTTACTTTGCCGCGATCTTAATGAAAACGCTGCATCTCGGCAGCATGCGGTGGTCAAGAACGTGAAATAAAATCAAGCGAAATTACGTGTCAAGCTTGTACCACCAAGACAAACACGGCAAATGAGATGCTGCCACCTCTTAACTGTGCAGCTTGGCGAAAGTAATTTTAAAATATCTAATTAAATTGTTGAGGATTCCAATACTGAGGAATGTACCATCGATGTGGATTTTGTAGGATTCAAGGGGTGTTTTTTACAAAGGTCCTTTGAATCTCGGGGTATTTTACTCCCCAAAAATGATATTCATCAACTCACGGCCACTCGTCAGTTTTAATTCCTCTAATGTACCTGTGACATTTCAGGCAAGCAATTTAGATGTTTATCCGAAGTTTAAATTAGATAGTACAACCCCTAACCTTATTCAGTCCCTACCTCTGTTTTTACACCTTATCTGTAATAGGATGATTTTCTTGTAGACATTTGTATTTGTTTCTGTAATTGCACTAGTATCATTTACTGACGTTATTTATTTTCCTAATTTACTACCTTGAAAGCGTTCCAGTTCAGCCTTTAACCACAATTCAACCACATTAAACATGATGCATTGCTATGGCTAATTTCATTATAACTTCTTTTTTTTACTTATCGTGAATCCTCTTACCATTAAAATTATATTCCACGGTGTCCTAAACTAACTATGTCCGGATAAACATTTTCTGGATGGTCCAGCTTTGGAATGCTTGGCCAGGTCCACGTATTATATTTTACATATGGGAGTAAACCAGTGCATTCATATAAAACCTATAAATATGAACAGACACTAAAATTCTGCACAGACAGGGCCAACAATCCGCAATGTGATCTTGAAAAACTGGCATAAATTCGGGGTGCCCTGGGATACATATACACAAACAAAACTTCGCTACTTCTGTGAACATGCAGTTTAGCCCATTTACAGCTTGTAATGTTTATTTATTTTGCTATTATTGCGTGATAAAAAAAAATATATATATATATATAACCCTGCGGGTTGGCCGCACGAGGAAGCGTGACAGAACGGACGACACGATACAAAAAACCACGGACGGTGTGGCGGGCAAGCGAATCGGCAACTCGGCAGACGCAATGTCGGCGGCGGCGTCGGCGGCGCTGACCTCGTAGATGACGCGCTGCACCAGGTCAAACTCCCCCTCGAGGGAAGCGTCCAGCAGCAGGGCCAGCGGGTTGAACTTGACACGATCGCCCGTGCCCGTGCGCTCCGAGCCCGGCTTCTTCAGGTTTGTCCGCTTGTTCTGCACACGCGCCGTAAGTTGAGGGTTTTATGGAATTTATGTACGTATTTTGAACTTCTTTCGCACCGCACGTAGCCAATCGGAGGTGCGGGGGTAGGACAACAAAGCAAGCAAAAAAATGAATTTTAAAGAATGTCCATCTTGTTGCGTACTTGTGAAAAGTAACATTGTTATCCTTCATCGATTGGTTATGGCCGTGGAAATTATTCTCAGATTTCACGATACAGGGTATATACGTTTATATTTTGTATAATTAATCAAACAGCGCTTTGTCAATCCATTTACAGATGAAGGCCTCTGCATGCCTTTCAGTCAAGGGGGGTTTGTGTGACTATATTTCACCGTGCTGGACCAGGTCAAATATCACTCGCCACTGATTTTAGCCATGGCCATATCTCAAGTCACCAGGCTCATAGCGCAGCGTGACAACTACAGTGCCACCGTTCCACGCCATGTATATGCGCATATAATCGTAATAATTACCATTATGTTTATTTACCCAAGAAAGCTACACCAAGTCACAATACTTTTTCAAGAGGGTTCGTGCATTATGATCTTTTCACTCCCGAGAATGATTGGCTTGTGCGAGGTAAATATGCACGTATATGAGGGGGTAGCGTTGAAATCTGCCCAACAAATTGATGCAAGAATCCATTGCTGAACTGTGATCACCTCGCCATTTTAAAGCCCACGCCTAAAACTCCTGACTATCTCAGCCAGTCGCGCATCCAAGTTCCAATCAGGCTGAACCGTCCATAGACCCCGAGATCTTAATAATGCCGTACCAATCTTGGCTATTCGGTCGAAGATACCCGTGAAAACCAGGCTACAAAATATTTTTCAAAATGCACTGCCTGAACAGCCGTGCTTACAGGTGGCAGGGTAGGCGGGAAGACGATGGGAGGCTTCAGGTCTTCCGGGTCGAACTCCTGCTCCGGATCCTCAAATAAGTAGTGGGAGGGCAGCGTCAGATGGTCCTCGATCGAGTCTTCCGCCCCAATGTCACTGGGCGTTGTCACATCCTCTTCCGCCGAGTCGTTGTTGTTTGGCTCCTCTTCTCCTTGGGAGCTGGTCCCATCAGCCTGCTCCTCCTCCGTGGATGATGGCGTCGTTGCTGCCACGCTAGTACCACTGACAAAAACGAAGAAATAACTGTTCATACAGGTTTTTTTTGGGGGGGGCTAGATCGCATAAATATATTAATGCATCATTAATCCCACCACCACCCGACGCAGCCAACTGGTAAGGGTTGTCACATACTCTTAGTTCTTTCGGTAAAGTCACGTAGGTAAAAAAATGAAATTAAAATTAATAAAACAATAAAAATCACGACGTTTCGGAGGCAACACAAGCTTCCGTCTTCAGGTGAAATCGTCACAGCAAAATATCCGTCACAGCAAAAATAAGGGTTGTCACGTAAACAGAACGTGACAATTCGTTACTAGAACAGCACACCGGTGTTGGAGAGCAAAGCCACAACATTTACAATCTGAGTACGAAATTTATAATTCCGCAATCTAACCCAAAAAAAACTATATTATGGATGATATTGGCCACGAAAGCCTACGTGTTCAACTACAAGACATATTATTCCGATTCCTATTTAGTCCGAATTTAACGTCAAATTTCATCTTCGTTGCTTGTATGTGTTGTTCAGACACGTGTTGCTGAGGCTGTGTTTTACCAGAATTATTTTCAGATGAAATGTACAATTTTACAAATATGACATTTTTTTCTGGCGATATAAAAGTTTGCTATAACTACAACATTTTAAAAATCAGTTGTTGTAATAAAGTGAATGAAATAATTAACATGACAGAGCAATAATACAAATTATGGAATGATTTGCAATCATCCTTGACCACTTTTTTCAGTTTTTCCTCATTATAAGGATACTTGTTTGTTTTGGCAATTATACAAGAGCTGTGCATTTTTTGTTTGACGACTACAGAGCACAATTAACGTAGGCATTTTCGGGAGAAAAAAAAACTAAATTATTTACGTTCAAAATTGGAATCTAGTTCAATTAACCTGCTGATAGGCAACAAAGAAAATCAATAAATTCTTCTGCAAATCACGTAAAGTTTGAAGTTTATGCATTAAACATGTGCAATTCTCTGCACATAATGAACTATTATCCTCCAATAGTGCTCGCATTGAACCAGCAAACTTGTGGACAATGAGTTGCAATGAACTCCTTTTTATAGCAGAGAAATTTAATAGTGTGTGAGCTCCACACCGAGCCATCGCATCATCCCAACACTCCCGCTGTATTGTTTCAGAGTAACTCATTGGATCAATAACAATTCTGCAGCCGTGCAAGGGTCCGATAATGCAACAATACGATGTACAAAGATAGGGGCATGTTACGGCCCGTTGGCTGGCTGCTGCATTACCAAAACAGAAAGGGTTTATTGCGCAGACTTGTTCTCTTTAATATATTTTTTTTATTCTTACCATTACTCATATAAATTCCTGATGGGCTCTCTGCATACCTGCCAGGGCTGCTGGGGAGAGCGTTATCATTGAGGTCCCCCGGTGGCGTTCCAGGCGGTGCGAGGGGGATGGAGGCAGGAGGAGGTGGTGGTTGCTGAGGCGCTGGGTCAAGCTCACCAGGTATGTACTCACTGCCGTCCGAGTCCTGGCTCAAAAAAGCCGTGCTCGAATTCTGCTGCCCGTACTGCGATCAATGCGGCACGCGCACAACAACAATGGGTTGTGAACTATGAGATGCGTTTTGAAAAACTGTAGACTCGGGACATTTATCAACACGAGAGCAAAATGCGCACGCAAGGAAACACCTTCAATAATTAATTTTCTTCTGCTCCAAATAAAAAAAAATTACAGTAATTGAAATTCATACAGCATCTAGCAGAAAAAAACATTAATTTCCGTGCATATTAAAACCAACGAGTTATTTTTAATGCAATTTAGTTTATGGAAGCATATTTTTAAACAAGCATCACTGTGCCAGAAGAGCATTTTTCAGGAGGTTCCTGCTTTGGGGTGTTTTTCTAATTACAAACCAATGCATAGGAAGGTATAATATTTAAAGGTCTGCACAGGTGGATACAAGATCCATCACTCTACTCCCACCTCCCAACTCAGGCCAACAACAGCCATGAAATATTATAGCCATTGCTATATAAGCATCTTGAGATGAGGTCGCATTTGGATGCTATAGAAATCAAAATCGCTTTGTATTTGTTTTGAATTTACAAAATACCGTGAAGCTCAGCTTGTTTGGGAGTCTCACATTATCTCCATGATTTGCCAACCCTTGCCTCCAAAAGTGCCGGATTAAAGGCATGCTGTACCATGCCCGGCACAAACCAAACACCCCGATCATCATCGTCGTCATCATCATGTTTCAGGCAGGTAAGCGTGCAATGGCAAGCCCTTCTCTCTGCTTGGAAAACAATTCGCCGAACTTACGTCATACGGCGCATACGTGGGCAGAGGCGGTGCGATCTGCCCGAAGTCGCGTGCCGCACCCTCCTCCAGTACGGACAGCGTCAAGCGCTGGTACTGCAACTTCTGCAGAAGGTGTCCCGGGCTGGTCTGATGATGCAACAACGAGGCGGCGACCCCTCCACCGACGCCTCCGCCGCCTCCGCCGCCGCCACCACCCAACCCTCCCAGGCTGCCCCCGAACCCCGTGCCGGATGTCTCTGGCTCGGCGATGGAGCCGCGTTTCTTGAGGGGCCGTGGGGCGTGCTGGAGCTTGCGCCGCAGCGCCTCCAGGTCGGCGTCGCTCTGGCCGCGGAGCGGGGACATGCTGATCGGCATCAGCTTGGTGGGGCTCAGTGGCCGGGGAGGGTCGGCGTCTGTGCCCAAGGCTGTGATGGGTATCGAAGCGAAGGGGGAAGCGTTGAGGTGTAAAGGTGTAACGATTCATCCACTGTCCCCTAACGATGTCTATGAATTGTCGTCACGCGGCATTCATGATTCCATTCGAGAATACATTTTAAAACTTAAACAAGAGGTGAATGGTGAATCTCTACTGCTTGCAGAGATCACATGAGCCCACAATATCACATAAATAAAATAAAAGGTGAATTATTTCACTCTCCTTTGCATGGCAATCTCAGCAACAGTACATTTTTCGATTTAAAGCTTTCGTGACTGCAGGGATTCATATTCTTGGTTCTTTCGGTAAAGTTGTTGGGACGCTGTCTTTCCGACCGCTCTGTTTCTTCACCTGAGGACGGCTGCTTGTGTTGTGGCCGAAACGTCGTGAGAATGTTATTATGTTTTATTTGTATTATTGTATTATTTCCCTTCTACGTGACTTTACCGAAAGAACCAAGAATATGAACAGTACATTTCACAAAAAGTAGTGACCCGATGTCTCAAGGTGGTGAGAGAAGGTAGGATAAGGTGGGTTTTTTTCTTCCTCATGGTGATGTATATTCATTAACACGTATGTTTTTGCGACCAATAATACGTTTCATAGTTGATGCTTGGGTCCGATTGCACAAGAAGTGCAATGCAGACACATTTTCAGTTCATAAACAAAATAGCTGCTACTTAGTTCATAAGATAAATCAATACTGTTTGTGTGTGTGTATAATACCTGGGACTATGCTTGAACTTAATCCTTCCATTTCCAACTCCCTGTCCTCTTGCAGAGTCCGTGGAATCGGCAGTCCGTATGGCAGTGGTGGACTGTAAGGGGGCCGTGCGGGGTCGTACGCTGGTAAAGGTTTCACCGGCGGCTTTTGGATGCTGCCAGCTGGCTTCCCATACCCTTTAAACAGTTGGAGGCAGATGCACAACAAGACAGATATATATTACGATATGTCCGTTGAATCATTGCAAAGACAAAGATCTCCCTCAGCCTGAACAGACTTTTAGGGCAAGTGCTGTTAAGCGAGCACCTATGAAGGCCGGCACGGTGCACGAAGGGGTGGGTGGTCAGCATCACGCCCGACTCCTTTTGTCTCCCCAATGGAGGTGTTAACACACTGTACCAGGTACTAATTTGAGGCTCAGTCGACCTAGGGGAAGCCCGGGACCAATTCAGATAATCGTCACTTGTTGGCCGTGAATGGGAATCAAGCTCGGGCTGCCGGGTTCGCAGTGCAACACGCCAACCGCTGCACTTCCGATCATTGCAAACACACAGCCGCACACACATCCACACACACACACACACTCATTGCAGTGAAAATATATCTTCTTGATTTATGCTACAATATAATTGAGTGCCTCTGAGCAAAACATCCAGAATGCACCCGATGTCATATACTAAACTATTTTTATTTTACAAGGGAAGCCCCACTGAGCGATATCGCTCCTTTTCAGAAGCAACCTGGCCACAATCAGAATCGGAATCTTTATTTATCCTGGAGAAGCTCTTTTTCATACTTGTCCTGTATTTCACAGATGTCCAGTACAAATGATAGCTCAACTTAGTAGCGTATCACATGGTAATGTATTATACTCCGAATGTTGGAGGTTCAGTCGGCTTGAGCCTGGACAGTGTTGGAAAGGTGGCCACCATGCACAATAAGTTGCTATAGGTAGCTGCGGGACTGTGCCACAGCATTGAAATACGGTGTTTTTTCTGGAAGACTTTGCTGTTTTTTCCAGGATTTTTGTCTGTTGCGTGTAGTCACTTTAAGATGTTTCTTGTTCATGTTTTTTTTTGTTGCGGTTGCACCCGAGTCAAGAGGCGCATGGCTCATAGGGCTATACTTAATACATGAAACTGAAATGGTGATCGCAAAAGGCCAGTGCAGCAAAATCCATTGTCACGTGGATTTCTGTGCGCCTATATTAATTCTTCCCTCCTTCACCAACGTGCATTGACCAGCATGGTGAAGTATGGGGAAATAACCTCTACAACCGGCTTGTTGTGTTATACATGCACGAAAAAATGTGTTTATATTTATAGTTGCATAATGCTCAACATAATTTCACAGATGAATGCCAGTAAAAGTGGCAACTGAGGTATCCTTTGCAAAACTTCAACAGATGACACCAACTCGATCATCAGAAGCTGCTGGTTTTATGTCGGCGATAAATTTACGTGCAGGTATTTTATACAACTAGTGGTGGGTAGTTAACACACTGCGCTATGAACCCGGTGATCCGAGTTTGATTCCTAGCCTGTGGCAAGCACCATTGTGATGGCTTTCCACGTTCGCAGCGCCAAAGCAATTGTCATTATTACCGCAAGCATCCACCCGCTCTCTCACCTGCCGGGGCAGCCCCTGGCAGCTGCCGGCCCTGATTCTTGCCGAGCGCGGACAGCATGGCGTGCTGCAGCTGGCGGGAGGGGCCCGCGTGCTGCGTGTACATCGAGTAAATCGAGCTGGAGTCGAGCGTGGGCGGTGGCGCCTGCTTGCGCGGCGACTGCGACCTCTGCAGGCTGTCGGTCGGGCTGGGCGAGGGCCTAGCGGCGGCCACCAGGACGCCCGGCGGGGGGGCGACGTCCGCCCGCGCCTCCAGGTAAGGGCCGCTGCTGCCGCCGCCCCCGGACTGCAACGAAGGTCTCGGGCTGCCGGAGGTGATCCCCTGCGGTCCGGGCTGCAGGTACGACCTCGCTTCGCCCGCTTGAGGGTAGCCGCTGCCGCCGCCACCGCTGATGCTGCCGCAACTACTGGACGCCTGCTGCTGCGACAGAGGACTTCCAGACCCCAACTGGTATTGAGGTCTTGGGCCGCTGCCGCCACTGACGAGGGATGGCGGGTACACTTGCGACTGCGTGTACGGGATACTGCTGCCGACACCCTGCTGCTGCTGCTGCAGGTAAGGGCTGCTCACTCCTGACTTTGACTGGGCGAAGAGCGTGCTCGATGGCGGCTGCATTGGGGGGTGATAGGGCTGCTGGAGGGATGAGGAGGACGACGAGGAGCCAGTGGACAGGGCAGGGGAAGCTGGGCGCGGTGGCAGCTGCGTCTGGGGAGCCAGCCCGCTGGGGGGTACCACGATCCGCTGCTGGATCTAGGGAACAATGCCAGCGGGAACACGAACCCAGGTCATTACTGGTAAGCACGCGAACAACGCACGTCGGCGCTACCTTTATCCAACATAACTCGGTAAAAAATTTCAACTTCATGTGACTCGTTATTCAAACACCACTTTCATGTAATGTCATTAAACTCTGAATGATATAACTTGGCAAATAAAGTTGATAATTGAAGTGAGATGCAAGCAATACAAAAGGTTCAGACCCATGCACATTACGACTAGTACATGGTGTGAATATTATTTTTAAAACAAAATCAATTTAACGTGTTATAAATCTGCTATCATTTATACGACTCCTTGGCACGCCATGTTCCAAACAGCCCTCTTATGAGCTCTCGTAGATTTCTTAGTGCGAGTAGAAAATGCACGATGCCATTAAGTATGCACTGGTAACATATGTTTAACCCCTTCTTAAGAATGTTAAACCTGACAGTTCTATTGAAGTAACATACCTCATTTGTAAGAATGTCTGAAATTAAATCATCCTAGGCCAATGTACAGATTCTTAATAATTTTCATGAGCCAGTTATGGCTATTACAATTGTGAAGCATCAGCATAAATTACTTTAAAAATATCGATCATTTATCGTGTAAAACTCAGAATCGAATCATTTACAACTAGTACTATGTTTAAATAATTAATTAACAAATGCCATTGATAAATAAACAGCAAATGCCTGCTTAAAGTAAAATGTAGGCATGCAATAATAGATCGATTCAGCAGAAAAAGATACATTGTTAGGCTCACAAAACTAGCAACGAATCTTGCTTGAAAGAGTTAAATATAAAAGATGTGTTCACGCGTAAAAATAAATTCACGTAAACCCTACAGCAACTAGAGATTCAACATTCAACGTCCAACCGTTCATTTGAACGTTTCTTTAATGGAATCATGAACCCCCCCCAAAGTGTGACATTTCCATAAATTGTGAGGCAAGGGTGGTGGGCGGTGGGACGGCTAGAGGGGGGGGGGGGGCGGCCTTGGGTAATCATCACATGCCAAGTACGATTCTCTGTTCACCTGTCGTGAAGTACGTGGCTGGTCTTGGGAGAACTGCTTCGCCGGCTGCCCAGGCCAAGTTCCATTGCCAGTCATGGCGGGGCCCACCGAACGTTCCCCCAGCGTGCCACCGTTGGGTCTCCGGTCCAGAGTTCCGCCCATCGGCAAGGCATACTCCTGAGGTCCTGGCTGCCTGGGCCGTACTTGACCTTGCCCGCTCACCCCAGCCCAACTCTGTGAGAAAAAACGAAGAACGGTGCGCGTTTCGCAGCGGGAGGCTCTTGTATAATTAAATACGGTGTGGAGGACACGAGAAATAATCATCAGCAATCTTCATCGTGAAGTCTTTCGACAATACCGGATGTCTCCGCGCTGTTTAAACTGATTAGATTATAGATTGTCAATCGCACAATAGATTTTCACGTCTAGGGTGAAAAGCGCAACCATTTAGCTTCTTTTTCTTGTACCCGCATTTCAAATTCATAATTAGCATTTGCAAATTACCCAAAGGTCAAATTCTTGAAGTGTGCGATTAATAAAAGTGTATAATTAGCTTTAATTATCCACACCCACACCTCGCTTTGTGTTTCGAAGCGAGCAGTTGAATGCCGATAATTAAGTTTAATTGCAAAAAATTCTCAACGCATGGTTAACTCTGAAGCACGTTTAGGAAAAGTGCATGTACGCTTTGTACACATCAACAATGTTTCTCGCTTACCTGTCTAATGCTGGACGGAGGCTGAGAGCTGTCAATGAATTCTGTCCTGAGCATAGAAAGAGTGCTGGCATCTACAGAACAAGACGGATTCAGATATACGTATAAGACATAAAAAGAAACGATTTTTTTTTAAAGATCTTATTTTAAGCACAATTTCATTTGGAGGTACATTTGAAAACACGGTGGGTATATGGAACAGCTCGAGGCATGGGGGTCGTGCTGTGGGGTGTTTGGCCAAAAACTTTGAGTAAACATTCAATATTACGTGCACAAATGTCAGGAAACTACTTGTCAAACTCCCTCTCCGATTCCATGTCTGTGTGACGCGCCAACCAAACCTGCCCTCAAGTCACTCGGCTGCATTTGGGTACCACCAGATGTGTGCGTTGGATTTGTATATGTAAACATGGATTTACATATCCAAACTCTGCAGGCGATGCAGACATAACTCTCATAAAGTGTTTTCTTAATCATCGGCAGCCACAATCAATGCACTGTTGAATGAAGGCCTCCCCAAGTTGTTGCCGTCTCTCATGGACTTGTAACAATCCAACGAGTCCCCCATACACGATCTGAATTCATCGCTCCATCTCTAAGGCGGACGTAGTTTCAGGTGCATTCCCTGGCAGCCTTGGCTGCCACTCCATTGATATTCTCGACAACCGGCCACGATCTCTTGTCGTGATGGGCCCTGGGATTGCAGTTAAACTGATGTTTCGGTAAAGTCACGTAGAAGGGAAATAATAAAATAATACAAATAAAACATAATTAAATAATTCTCACGACGTTTCGGCCACAACGCAAGCAGCCGTCCTCAGGTGAAGAACAGGTCTGTCGGAAAGACAGCTGTCCTCAGGTGAAGAACAGGTCTGTCGGAAAGACAGACCTGTTCTTCACCTGAGGACGGCTGCTTGCGTTGTGGCCGAAACGTCGTGAGAATTATTTTATTATGTTTAATTTTTATTATTTTATTATTTCCCTTCTACGTGACTTTAACCTAAAGAACCAATAAGATGAATCCCTGCAGTCACAAAAGCTTTAAATCGAAATTTAAACTGATGTTGTAACCCGATGTGTGTGTTTTTTCTAATTCACATGTTCTTCTTTATGTCTCTCAATGCGATTCCAAGCATACACCTCTCCAGGCATCTGCACCTTTTAGCTTTTGTTAAATTCATTCGTGAACATCAATGTTTCTAAATCATACATCAGAGCAGGTAATATGCACTGATTAAAAACAGAAATTTGCCGTGTTAAATGTCTATCGCTTGTGCAGTCACTTCCACCCTTGTGCAATAAAGAACATGGCAGGTATTTAAAAGAAATGTAAGTTATTTTTGACACTTGTGATAAATGGGTCAACCAAAGCGCGCTTTGCTGTCACACCCGGGGTGTCACATAAACAAGTGTGACATCCAATGCGAGGCCATAAGGTTTGACTACATCCACCGTCAGCTCCACATGTTGCCATTAATGTCAAATTTCTAAGCAGCACGACACTGTACGGTGTCGACAAGTATTTCTACATTAAGGGATACAGAAATAACTAACGTATTCCGCGACCTAACATCATCCAAGTCAATGTAAAACGGATTGAACGGTGCGTGTTCAGCGTGCGATGGTAACATGTGAAAGGCGACACTTCTGTGTATTTGTGGGCTCATGAATTTGCATGTTGCTGCACGCTTTTAGGCAAGGGATGCGGTGAAACATGACGAATTAAGGGGGGAAAAAAATAAGACTGCAAGTGTCAGCGGAACCTGGAAAAGCCACGACATTCCACCAAAGAACACCTGAAACTCTTTTTGTGCAATGGCCTATTGGGTTCAGCTCTGAATACTTTCCCCATCCGAAGAAACACAGCAGCGTACCTCACGCGCTTATGGCGCGACGACTAATAACAATCTTGGCACTTGCAGTCAATCAACACCCACCACATCGTTTTCCACACCCCCAACAACATTATACGTTTCCCAACCTTGACCTAATTTAAATCTTCCCTCCCTGCCGCAAGTCAATATCACGCCTAATTTTTCTATACTGCCAGTTACGTTATAATTTGTCGTATGCATGACATTAAACTTCAGCAGTTAATGGCGTCACTTATAAAAACACTGGCAAGGGAGTCAAAGTTATGGCTCAAGATTCCAACAATGGAAGGTGCAAGACTATAGAGGCCTGCCCTAAAATAGAGAAAACTAATTTCTTTCGAACTGCTGTTTGTGTTAAGTTTGCTGTCCTTCCCCCGCATCTCCGATTAGCATAGTACACCATACTTTCCCAAACTGGTCAGGGTGGGTTGGTGAAGTGGTGGGGGCAGGCAGGATTGCTTAAGATATCACTCGTCACTAGTGTTAACCATAACCAGCAATAATATAACTGGGTTGAGGTGCTCATAGCGCAGTGCACCAACTACTGCCACGCCACTCCCAGAAACAACATCATCATCATCAGTTATCATCACAGCAAGCAATGGGAGCATGAAAGCATCAAAAAGAAAGTTGAAGATCGGTCTTCACACACAACTACAGATACTAATTACAAATTAGTAGTTCGCATCCGCATGACTCAATGCACTTATCGAGCGTAACAATCAATTTGAATCGATGTATCGTTACGTCTTAGCCTCAACTATGCATCTCGGCATTGCAGACGCGACGTACACCACCGTGCCCGCTATGCGTCTGGCGGCACGGTGCCGCGTGGTTCACCGTGGCTGCCGGGAGACGTTGCCCTGCCTTGGTTTGCGAGCGGGACGTCGAGACTCGACTCCTTCCAGTCGGCGGAGCTGAGCGTCGCGCGGCTCAGCGTGGAGGACTGGGTTTGGCTGCCACCCAGCCGGGCCCCCTCGCTCGCTGCGCAACACAAGAGAGCGCACGATGATGCACGAGTGCACGCAACCATGTGAAGGGTCATCTGTAATTATTATCACCCGCTACGCTGGGGGGGGGGGGTGGTAAGGGGTGCAGAGGAGGGAAGGGGGAGGTGGATGCTATGTCTCCCGGATTGCATTGGTAAACAGCAAGCGGTCATGGGTGATGAATTAGATTGTTAGGTAGAAATAGTAGGAACCTAAAATAGAGGTTTGTGTTATTTGACCACTGATATTTTGTAATTGTGTTCTAAATCTAACATAAAATGCCAAAGCTTTCATGTAAAAACATTAAAGTAAATAAATGAATTGTACTCCACAATGAAAACCGGCATATCCCAAATGTGTAAAAAAGGATTCTTTTAATCTACAAAAAGCTATCATAACTCAGTGAACTACATAAATAAACCAACGTGTTAAAAACGACTCTGTGCTGGCATGTTTTTTTAATACCGGCTGACTTTGTTTTTTTATCACTTACGAATCTTTGATAAATTCCCTTGATTTCCACTGCTTGCATTACACAAATCAAATGAATACTGTGAAGCAATCAAACTGCATTTCGTCTTATTCCAAAGCATCTCATGACAGGAAGAGGTGAGAGTGCAGTTGGGGGGGGGATCAGGAACAATGATGCTAATTATATTGTTACAAGCAATTTGAAATGCAAACAACTATGCAGTTAAAAAAAAAATCTACTTCTAGAAAAAGCAGCAGTATATAGGAAGCTCAAAATGCAAGATATAATGCAAATGCCCAGCTGCAGATTGTAGAGTGTAATTTTCATATACAGGAATGCAAACATGCAAGATCAATGTTCTAATGATTGATATATTAGCAGCCAGCTAGGCAAAAGTTTACAGCCAATATTAATAGAAATATGTTAATGACAGAAATCATCATGAATCAATCAAGAAAGAAAATTTCTAAGGAATATGATCATGCTTTAACTATTCCTGCAATTTTTTTTTACGTGCAGAATTATTTTGGGAAAACAAGGCAAAGGAAAGCATCGCAGAATTTCTATGAAGGATAAAACATACTCTCTGTGGCCCCAAAAAGTGGTTGGCCTTGCTTTGTACTCATGTTCGCAAAATCCAGGTCCGATTCGGCCCAAAATCCTTTAGGCTTTAAATCATAACGTGTGACCCCTGTGCAAGGGCAGAACCACATACAGGCTTACGCACTCAGTACTGCTCAACATTATAATACTGCAGTGTGCTAATAAAGTCAGTCTCCATCCTCTTTGCGCGTACGAACAACATAAATGCAACGCTACCACCTGTTTCACCAATTACTTTGCACTGTACGTAGCGGCAAGACCGGTATATTCACAAATATATTGTTTGTGGAATGTATTGTGTGCTGCTTATGTATTACTGATGTTGCCTATCATTGTTGATTGCTGTATATCCAAATAAGTAAGAATTGCTGGTGTCAGCATATCATATGTGATTATATCATACGAACATATGTTACTGTAGATGATTGCTCGTCTACGTGAGGAGCGTGGCATTTAATGGGTGGCAGTTACATGTAGAAAGAATAACATTGCAAATAACAAAATATAATTTCAGAGTGTACAGATCTGATTGTAACAAACCGCGTCAATCTGTGTAGAGCAGTCTGACATAGGCATGAATCCGTCACAGCTGTTAGCTGTGCGTGTTACTCTGAAGCTAAACTCAATCACACTGCTCACCCGTCCTGAAAATGTTTGTGGGCAATAATGTTAGCCTGAACGGTCCCCCCACTCTTCACCACCAACTCACACGTAATAACAAGACCAGCTGGGCCGTGCGATTGCAGCGCGGGCAAACCCTGTCACTCACCCTCTCGCGCGGCAGTTGTGGGGAGGCCGTAAGCCTCGCTCCCGGGGGTCCTGAAGGCCGTGGTGCCATCGGGGGGGCCCAGGTTTGTAATGAAGGGCCCTACTGCCGCCACGCGGCCGGACACGGCATTGGGGATTCTGCTCCGTTCCGGAGATGGTGCGATAGAATCCTACAGTCATAAACGATCAAAGTAATAACAGTGAAAACAATCTCGCTTGATGTTACACACGTGAGGGCTCAACACAGGCAACGCTATTTGACAAGATGCCAATAGGTTGTGCTTTATTGCCACAATAAACGGAGACCGATGCAAAACCACATGGATATTCGATCGTTTCAAGCAGTGATGGGTGCAATTGATTCCAATATATGGTTATGTTCACGCTTAGGCCTTGAATTGATTCTGGGATTGATCAGCCAAAAAACTAATTCGGCCCAACCCTGTATGAAATCAATCCACAACCTTCCACAAGTTCCAATTTTAACGTGTTTTTTTTCTGCATGCCTTTTTGATAAGATGTGAAAGCAAGTAAAACTGTGCGGACGTAAAATACACTAAACTTTCTTCACAAACAATATATTATTACGTGCGAAGGTTCACACACCCAACATTTGTATTAATGTGCTTTAACACAATGTAAAAAAAACAATACAACACGTTGCCTTCATCAATGTGCAAATAGCTTCTTTTTACAAGCTGGCCCTCATTAAAAGCAGTCATGGTTCTTTATCGTGCGCATGTGATTTGGTCACGACAACAGCGCACAAGAGGTTTACTGCTGCCAAGATTGCCGAGCGATCGTTTATTTTCACAAGCGAGCAGGAAGTACGGCGGGTTCACGTTGGTTGTGATGAACACCGCCACAGTGGAGCTGCTCGGTCAATCCGACATTTACAAACTTACGAAGGGCATGCAAAATGAAAGCTCCACTTCCCTGCCCTTACACACACCGATCCACAGCTATAAAAGTGAGCGGGGGAAAAATTTATGATTTACTGCATTGTGAAGATTATTCACGAGCGTTTAAACAACGTCAATGTACCGTACAAGCGCCACCACAAAGATAAAAATTGATCAACTTCCAGGTGCCACCAGACCATTTTCAGTCAGACCACTCATAACGCAAGTGAACAGCTCGATGTGAAAAACACGATCATTGCTCTACCAGCAGTAAAAACAATGAACTACATCAATTCATTGCCGTTTAACGCAGTTAACATGATGCGATGATATCGAGGTGTGAGCCCAGCCCAGCATGGGAAGGAACATCATGAGAGCTCGCGCCGAGAGGAAGTGCTGGCACACAAACACACGTTAGTCGTCGATCTCCGCTACAGAATTTGATACCGATGGATGGTACGTGCAAGCTGAAAGTGAACAATCGCACCTCCGATTAGCACGGTTGGCTACGTACGACGCGAAATAAGTCCAACTCGCACACACACACACATTTTAACACTTGCAAGGGAGACCTGGGAGCTCACCGTGCCCCCGGTGCCCAGCTTCTTCTTCAACATCTGCTCCCGAAGCTCGTTGATCCGTCGCTCCATCTCGGCCGTTGCACCATTGCGCCGGTGCTGCTGCCTCTGGTTCTGCTCCTGCTGTAGACGGTTCCTCGTCTGCAGGACAAAGGGTGACGCACCTTAGCAAAGCCACGGTGCACTGCACCTGCAGTTCGGAAACTGTGGCGACTTCCTATTAACCGAAACTTCTATATGCAACATTCAAGAATTGTAATGAGAATTGCACAGGGGGCTGAATGAAAATATAATTCCAATGTTTTCTTTTACGTAGATACCAGTGTGAACTGCCTTGGCCAAGCGAAATGACATGTTTACGTATTAGGATAGCTCTTATAATAAAAAACAGGTAATCATCCACCAACATGTTAAGATATACAATATAATTTACGGGAAACGGAGAATAAAATGTGTCCGCATTATTAGGACCACATAATGATCCTTTACGTATACATTCAGGAAATCAACACGGCTTGCCAAGCAAGTTACAATTTCCACCGCATGGCACAGGAAGTAAAGAACCAATTATGTACACACAAGGGGGCCCCCTACCCCCTTCATTTCCACACTTCAAATGTAGATCCTCAAAACAGCATAGCCTCATTAAGACGAACACAGCTTGCTTAAAAGGAGGCCCTGTCTTGTTTGAGAGAAGACTACATAGTTTGTGTGGGGAGTTATTTTGGTTGACAGCTGCACAAAATGTCCCATTCTTGCCAAGAGTGTGTTGGGCTCGTGTACACATGCTCAAGGGACAGACGGTTCCATCAGCCAAACCACACTCTTTGTAAAACAACATCAACAATTTTCGACTGAACATTGTCTTCAGAGATAGAACAAAAACTTTATTGGTGACAATGCACCATGTTAATCCAGCTCCAGTATTAACAAGTTTTTGGGAAATTGTGGCTGCTGTTATCAAATGATGATTACAAAATAAGTGTCCAATTGGTTATATTGCAAGGATTTCATTATTGCTGCATCGTTGTCGGTCAGACAACTATATTAATAGCTACTTCCTCAAAACGGAGTACAGACTATCCTATAATGTAGGATTTCTTTCAAAATAGCTTGGTGCTCAAGCAGTTATTTAGTGGTTATGACATAACGATACCCAAATCCCCAGATCACTCAACGGTCTCCCAGATCACCAGCGGATCAACTTGTACAAAGCAACCTTCATTGGTTTTGCCCCAGTGGTCGTTCAAGCCATAGTCCACCATTCCCACCTCCGGCCTCATCTCTTAAAACCATTCTTGGCTTCATCAATAACTGACTTCCCTCTAATTAGGACATCAATCTCTATTCTCTGGATAACCCATTCCCCCCCCCCCCCCCCCCCGATGCTTGTAACCCTCCTTTGTTAAAAGTTAAATTTTAACAATCAACGCACTTATTTTACCTCCTATAATTGCCTACATGTACATATCACCTTCTGTACATCATCCTTGAATTATGAATGTATGTTAAATATCACAAATGTCACGTGACAATCACATAATACAATTAAAGCATCATACGAAATGAATGCATATAATACACAGAACCAAGTATTCACTATCACTTGTACACTATTGTCCTAGACGTGCATCAACTTAACATACTCTCGCAGCTGTAAAAAAAAAAAAGATTGATCTCAATATTTAATATCCGTGTGCTACAGTGGCCCTGGCGTTAGAGCAATGAGCCAGCACCACTACGATGCTGGGTTGGAATAAGGGCATCCACCCAAGATTTAACCGAGTTTTCAAGTGTTGCAAGTTAAAGATCTCAGCCTGGTTTGAAAATCTCTGTAAACCCCCCCTGCACCCCCAATTTTATTGGTCAAAATTCCAGCTCTGAAAATGTAAAACACCAGTTGGGCTGCCATTCGAGGAATAATTCTCCATAGCAGGCAATTCTGTGACACAGGGTATTGCCCTGCTCTGCGAGAGCTCCAAATGGACACCGTTTCATGACATGGACGCTGACAGCACAAATTGCATGAAGCCGTGAATGAAGGTTGAACACGAAAAAACTACTTGGACGATATGGAGTTTGTGTTTTCTCTACGAGGGAAAGGATGCAGATTGAAACAGTTTTAGCCTCGGATTGCGAATATTCACGGGAAGGCAAGTGAGGGTAGCCTTAGATAGTTTCAACATGTGTCGTGAAGATAAGATGCAATTTGGAGAGAAACAATGCACAAAGAGTAGAGGGAGACTGAGGGCGAGCTAGAAAGATAAGGTTGAACGAGAAAAGCGGGATGGTGGACGTGACGAGAAAAGAAGAACAGACCAGAAGCGCATGAACGCAGACATTTCCGAGCAGTTGACCCCAAGCATACAGTGAGACTTTTGGCTTAGAAGGAAAGCAAGAAAGGAGGAGGAAAGAAGGTAAGGAAGGAAATCATAGCTAAAAAAGAAGGGAATGAAAAGAAGACAGAAAGATGAAAAGGAATGACATATAAAGGAAAGAAAAATAAAGTAAAAATGAAGTAAAAATGGCCATCAAAGCCGAATGTAAAGGCGGAGGCACGAGAAGGCTCGCCCCACCTGCAGCTCGCGGTAGAGACGGTCAAGGTCAAGCACCGCCGAGGCCAGCTGCTTGCCGAGGTTCGCGTGGCAGAAGCCGTTGGACTTGCCCTTGCGCAAGTCCTCCAGCTGCTGCGTGAGCTCCTCCACGCGCGTCACCGCCACCGACAGCTCCCGCTGCTTCTCCGTCAGGAAGCTGTTCATCACCGTCAGCTCCGACACTGCTGGGGCAGAGGCACGGGGGCGACACAGGGGACGCGCGGGTGGGAGAAGAAGGGACGATGGTGAAGGGGGAGACGTGGGAGTTGATAGCAAGATGGAGTTGACTCGCGTATTGATGAATGGTGCTGTGCAAACGTGATGATGTCAACTTGCCACCTTTGTCAGAATGACTGACTAGTTTGTAGATGAATATCGTGCAAAATGCAAGTCGGTCAATATTTTTTGTAGTTTTTCGACTATGATAGGTGGACAACTACCCAAAAACAGACTATTAAATACCTTTATGCTATAAAGCAATGTTATGAGAGCGAAGGGGGTGGTGAGTTTGTGTTAATATACTATTCTCAAATCAGTTTTTCTTTTACTTTAAAGGAAAAATAAATGTTGTCAACAAACCAACATGGCACATGACATTATACTGCCAACACATAAAAGTGTTATTGTGTTTAATACTTTGAGAATTACATTATTTCATATGGAAAAACGTAGTATTCATTTTTCAAATGATGTTTTCTGCACTTTTATTGATCACACGTTAGAATCCGAAGTTTTGCTGTACTTAGCAGAATAGATGTTGTTGCACTGCCCTCTGCTGCCCTCCATGTAGCATAAGACACCTGTTTTATGCACGGAGATCACTCATCCACAAGCACTATCTGAAATCAACCATGGTTAGCTTCTGAGATCTGATGAAATCAGAGCATTTCTGGTGAATCAGAGCATTTCCGATTTGGTCATCGGGTTCTAACCAGAATATAAATGAACATTATGCATCTCTATTTAACTTATATGAAGACCATGTATATATGTATGGATGTTCAGATTCTTTCGCACCATCCGTAGCCAACCGTACTTAAATCAGGAGGTGTGGAAGATGAAACAAAACACAAAAAAATTAACCCGTAAAAACAAAGTTTTTCACTATAAATCCTTTATATGCGTGGCGGCTAGAGTCCTCTCGTCCTCTGGCTTGAGATGGCTGCCACCTATGGGTCAGATGATTGCCTGCCACCATTAAGCAATTGGTAATTAAATATATTTTTTTTTCCTAAAAAGTCTAAAGTTATGGAAATTTGTTTCCACGAAAATACATTGTCACGCACAACGAGTCTGTGTGCAAAATGTCAGCTCGATTGGATCACGGGAAGTGGGTTAAAAAACGACCGAAAGATTTGCACGGTAAGCAAGCAAGCAAGTGAACTTAATATAAAGGATTTAAAAAGCAAATAGTTTTCCAACTTGATGCATACATGATGAGGCTTAATGAAAAAGCACAACTCACAGAGATTATTGTTGAGCAGCTTGGGCTGGTCCACCTGGCCTCTCATGGCACGGATCTTCCTGATCTTGGCCTCCTGGCTCTCGACGCGCTCGCGCAGACGTTGCAGCTTCTCCGCTTCACCGAGGCCTGCCTGCTGCCCCTGCTGCTGCCTCATGTGCTGCACACGCTGCTCCTGCAATCGCACCAGATATGGGGGGGGACCGCTTTGGTTAATCCACTGCTGGATGAAGGACGACCCCTACCCCCCGCCATGTTGTGTCGGTCGATTGCCACGCTGGTCAGTGTTGGCTGGTTAAGGTTCAAATACAACCCGTGGCTAAGAATCAAACTTTGGGCACCGGGTTCATAGTGAAGTGGGGGGGGGGAACAACCGTTTGTTTTATAATAATGATTTCCATTGTCCCGACACCAACAATTGTCTTTATGGAGCTGACAATGACAGCACACTGAGCCGCAATCCTCCTTCCAGCCTTATCTCACTGGCCAGGAACATTGGCCACATGATGTAAAGGACTGCATTGTTTAATCAACGTGTTCCTGTTTGTAGATGAAACGGGTCTTTTTGAATCGAAATTTTAAACACACTTCAAGTGATGTTGAAACCACGGGTAAATTATTTGAAAAAATAACATTTACATTGCACTAGTTTACTTTTTGTTTATTTACATATAAATACACATATTTGAGTAGAAATAAATCTTCTTAATCCATTACAAACTTGTTCCAATCATCATTTGACTTAAATTTTGCATAAGAATTTATCCACAAAAAAAATGTAAAACTGCCTGGAAGCAGTTTTTTGACAAATATTCAGTCACATTATATTTCACGTGACGAAATTCAAAACCAATAGAATCCAGAAGCTATGAAGCTAATTTCAATTTCACTTTGGAGATAAAACATTCAAACCAATAACAACCTGGAAACCCACTGTTGAACATTACATTATCAGTTTGCCTCGTTTTTTTTAATGAATAAATTGAGCTGGGAAATTATTTGAAAACACACACATAGGTGGGGAAAATTAGGTTTTCTTTTTAAATAGAATTAAAACGTATCTGAAACTGGAGCAAAGGCAAATGGTTACATCAGAGTATAATGAGGTTATTAAAGCAGATCTGCTATATGAGGTCAGGCGACAGTCCTGCCTTTTTCACCATTACAATTATTGCACACACATGCACAAAGGCGTTGCTGTATTTTCTCATTACAGTTAAGAATAGAAAATCTGCATTAAAGAGAGCGAGAAATACATCACACTACAAAGAGTTGACTCAATTGCCATTGCGACCTATAACCACATACTTTTACCATATTCGCCGGATCATAAGACGCTCCGGGAAGTAACACGCACCCCAAACTTTTGTCCGGTGTCAATAAAGCTATTCAGATACTGGTCTAACAAAGACTCCCGCTTAGCTTTTAACAGATAGCTGAGAAAAGTGCTGTCAGCAAGCACCTATGAAGGTAACCCCAGCACCATGAGGGTGGGTGGGCGGCCAACGCCACATCCAGCCGCCTTTATCTCCCCAGTGCTGATGTTTACACACTGCACCAGGAACTCGTTACGTTGGTTATGTACTGTGCGGAAGAAGTTCAACATACATACAGCTGCTACAATCCTTCGACGGTCCCCTGGAGACGGGCAGAGAAGGCTATGCAAGGCAATGTTTCCAAACTGAATTTGGAGCTTTCGTGACTGCAGGAATTACTCTTTGGTTCTTTCGGTAAAGTCACGACACGGAGGCGTGGTTTCTCTGTGTGCCTATGTTTGTTCTCTCTCTCTATGTATCTCTGTGATATCTGTCTGCTTATATGTCTGTCTACATGTCGCTGGTTCTGTGTTTTATCTCTCTCTCAAATTTTGCATTCTCAGGAAGAACGTAATCAACCAGGTAGGGTGTTGACTGTTATGTTATCCGACTCTGTTCTATTAAATTACATTTCTAAGTATACTAGATTTGTGTTTCTATTTCATTTATACCTGATGATGATTGCTTGTGTTGCAATCGAAACGTCGTATGCTAGTATTTAATTTATTACTTTATCTTTATACGTGACTTTACCGAAAGAACCAAAGAGCAATGTTTCCAAAGACCAATTCAAACCCCCGAACCCTAATCTTTCACCAGAATTGTGTAGTCAGTGGGCAAATGGCAGCATTTAAAACAAAACACGCCTGGGCAGGGACCCCGTTAGGAGCTTTGAGTTCCTAAGCCCGCATGAAATGACAGCCGATTGTCCTAAATGCTAAAATAATAGGATTAAAATAAACGAGTAGGCCTAAAAACGTTCAAGTCTGCCAACAAAATACACTTTGACAGTGCAGTCGCATGTTTTAGAGTGGACCATGCTATTTTCCACACTTTTTTTCCATCACACACCTTCATTTGACATCTTTTGTCAACCCACTGCTGAATTCCTCCCCATTCCATGTCTGTCATGAGACGTTTCACCATACTTTAGCATACTTTTCAATTCGGGTTGGTAAAGGGGGTGGGGGCCAGGACCGGTTCAGATATCACCACCAAAGTTAGGAGTGGCTGGGAAACAAACTCGGGTCGTTGGGTTCATTGCGCTGTGCGCTAAACCACAGGCTTATGAGAATGTTTAAAAAATCCCAGCATTATCATAAAACAGAACACCACAGATACATGCCTTGGTATCATGTTGTACATCTGGTTACATGACAGTCTACGTTAAACACTGGTCAGCTACACATTGAAAGAAAGCATACATCTCCATACATTTTAGTCACTGGGAGGCGAGGGGTGAGCAGGTTTGGATGCAAGTTACCTGCTGACGAGTAATGTCGATGGAAAGCCAGTAAACTAGAGTTCCCTGCTCACAGTCGTGCACCATCAGCCGCCGCTCCTCAGCACACCGCATCGTGTGCCACAGCTGGCAGTGCCCTCTACATCGCACACCCTATGGCGCCTCGCTTTTATCCCGGCAACATAAACGCACGCTCTGCCCTGTGGAATTTCTGGCCTCAAGCGGGGCCATGGCAGGCCAAGTGGCCAAGAGCCAAGGGATCGATTAAGGCAACATTTCTGGCTGTTCCACTTGTGGATTGGGGTGAAAAAAAGTGCAATAATCAAAAAAAGGACGCAATATAAGGGGAAAAGCACTTAACATATACTTCAGAGATGGGTGGTAAGTAGGCCTCAAGCAAAAGCAGATATGGGCGCACGGCAAAATTTTGCTAAGAGAGAAAGCATCAACGCGGTATCTCAATTGAGCACGGCACCGGCATGGATTGGTGGCCTCGTAGAACTGCATCCCCCCCCCCCCAACCGAACTTCTGGCGAGGGGGCTGGAAATTAAGTTAGGAGGGTTTGCACCAATTGTTTATATGCCACAAACAACCCTTTCTCTGCACAGAATGTCAGACCATGCCCGCGGCACCGATCAATCCGCACACCCTGGCTTGCACTCTCTTACTCTCTCTCTCCCCACCATACGGGCAGCTCAATAGCGTCGAGCGGGGGGGGGGGGGCAGCGGGTGTCTCCAGGCTACAGGGCAGTAATGGCCGAGCTAATGTGGTGAACAAACACACTTGTATGTTGCCGCTTCAGGCATCTGTGTGTACACATTCAGATATTTTCCAGTGGAAAAGAATCACTGGAAAATATCTGAACAACATCAAGGTAACTTGTTCACACTTTCTTGGACAAACGATCGGGTTTACAAAAGCCAGCCCCCGCCCAACAGAGTTTTACTTTTTTTTTTACACATGTATTGTACGGTACTTAACAGGAGGTCTGGCATAGTAACAAGCCCACATGGCCAATTTTTTTTTTAGTTTAAAACTTAATACATAACAAAAATCAGTGCAATAAATCGTGTAAGTCACAGCGCATGTTCACACTTTATAGGTCAGACTTATCGATACGTCGTGCTCAACATACCCTTCGAAAGACAGTGGAGGAATTACCTTCAAATCGGAATCGGACGCATTATCCATTGCGCGCATCACGGTCGGAGCCGCCGCAAGGCTTGCACAACTATTTTCGTCGCCACATAAACCTAGCGCTTCACGCTGCGTAGGCAGCAATAAACGTCCAGGACGTGGCCAGGTGGGTCCGAGGGCTGTCAAACCGACGGCGAGTGACCAGAACTCACAACTCGACGCCCAAGCGATCCGACCCGACGATGGGCGAGCGTTCCTTGTGGGCAGATGTGAAACTTGGCAAAAGAGCGGAACACTTTGTCGCGAGTAGACACTTGCAGAGGGGCAGGGTCTGCCCCTGCCCGCCCCCCCTCCCAATGCGTCATAGATGCACCACGCCCGAGCCCCGCTAAACAAATCACTCCCCTACATGGAGGGTGCCGCCTGCCCTGGCGTGTGTCTTGCCCCGTCAGGATGGAAAAGCTATGTGGCTCACATTGGTAAACACTGGATGGAGGAACGGAAGATAAGCCAGACGATCCTGCACAGAAATAAACGTAGCCACTCGCCAAGCACTTATACGCAACTCCAGGTGCTTGGTCTTACGAAACGTGGGCATATATTTTAAAGCATTGGCAAGACAGCGTGTAGAACAAACACTTAGACACAAACATAAAATACTTGAAGCACGTATATTTAATGTATAAGTCCACTGCTGAATGAGGATCAAGTTGGGGAATGCGGGAAGCATAAATGTGGGAGCATAGAAGCATCGTACAACAGTTGATTTTGCTGCACTGCCCACCACGTGACATTCCCTGTGGAGATACAACATGGTGGTCACCTGTTCAAGTCCTATGCAGAGACTCAACCCAACTTAGCTACCGAGGTCTGACAAGGTCGGCAATTTAGTGAGTCATTGACCATATATAACATGTAAAAAATTATACATGTATACGTACAGTAGGTACACAGAACACATGCAAACATAATGCAAATGCAATAAATAGATATATATTTTTTCATGTTGTTACATGTAGTTGCCCAAAATACAGAGCCTGCCAAAACTTGCAGGAATGATAAAGTCAAAATAAAACAACTCTTTGTTGTCTCGGGGAGTGCTGGGAAAAAATGGGGCTGAATAGACTCAAGGCCAAGTGTTTATAACACAAAAGCTGATTTTTCCCCAACTCAGGAATTCACCAGACTCTTCAAAGTAACGTTTCGTCTACTGAAGAATATGCCACATAAGCTGCAGTGACTGAAATATTCTTATGCATTCACAGCAATAAGTTGCTCTTTTATGAACTTGTAAAATGCAGGAAGTTTTTCCACATTTTTTTGAGAACATCTTTTTCGAAGGTGACTTACATTGGAGCAACCAAATGCAGGGTTTAACTTGCGTAACACGGAATAAAATAAATAAATCCATGTCCACCGCCCGGAAAATCTTGCTCAAGCTGTTCCGCAGTTAGGAATGCTTCCATTTAATATCTTTACCACTGCAATGCTACACACAAATAATACCGCAATCCTTAACATGACCAAACATACGCAAAACGACTATAACCAATTAACAAGTAAGCATTAGAGGCTGGATTCTACTCCAAAACACAGAAGCAAGAAGGTTTCAGTTGGTATTTGAACAGCGTAAGTGACAGTTAATGACTTGCAAAACAGGCCTCCATAAGTGACCACATAATTGGGGAAACAAACGCTGCTAGAACGGTCTGCAAAATGTACATCAACTGCCAAGCGTCCAGATGACCTCACTCTCGTCAGACTAAGGTTTTAAATCCCACAGCATGTGACATCATGGTACTGATGATGTCAGTATTCATTTTCAAAGAATTATCTTCCAATTGTAGTTTAATCAAAGAGAATAAATATTGCCATGACGGTACAAGCGGACTGCCAGCACATCATGAGATGTGGCAGGATTTTTCAGTTTGTGCCATTTACCCTGTTAACTAAAAAACGTCAGGTGGATTCTCAATACAATTTATTTTTATTTCTATTATTTTGTGCTTTATATTTTTTAAACAAGAACTAACGGACGGATGAAAGCAAATTTAACAAGGTCGTCCCCAAACATTGTATTAAAAACACTCAAAACGTGCGAGCACAATTTAAAACCTAGTAATCAGCGCTATAGAGGGGCCATTGACAACGTCTCTTGCACCCGTGAAGCGCACAACACGAGAGCACACAGTGTCCCAGACGTGGAGTGGAAAAGCTTTAAGCCAATGCACGTGATAAGCAGGTTAAAGCTGCTGGCAGGCGAGTTTTTCACAGGTCACCTACCCTGCGAAACCAGAACAGGCGCTCGCCAAGCCGACTAAATCCACCACACACATCACGCTGCAGGTGTCCATCCTGAAAGCTATCCGCCACACAGCCCAGAATAACACAAAAAGGTCACGGGCTTGCTGGTAAAAAAAAAAAGACCACTGGTGATATTGGCTTGTGTACCACCACTACCATCACAAAACTAATTAGATTTACGCGATTTAAATGCCGTCACGGTCAACACGCCCAAAGTTGCTGCTGTTGTTGCGCACTATCCACACGTACACAGCGATGTTATCGAACGTTACTGTGGCTCGCTCTCTCTCTCTCTCTGCGCAGGAGGAAAGCTGATACCGGGTAAACAGCCAGGCTTCAGCGCGCACCCATTTATTAAACTGGTCAGCCAAGTGAGTCCCCATCTGTGGTCGGTCAACAACAACAAAAAATATAACGCCACAAGGCCGAGGGGTTGAACGCACATTGCTCACCCGGCAATATTTATTGCATATTCGCATGCAGGAACTGTTTTATCGAGTCACCCATGCAGGTACCCCCCCTTTTCATCAAATACGAGCTATGTTATTATGGTTCTCCTGCTTCGACGGCCCACATCGCCCATGGTGGCAACATTCTTGCTTGCCCCCACGTCCAACCTCTCATTTAATTATCCTTAGATACCCCACTGGTACTTAGTGGTTGGCAAGATGAAGAGAAACGCATAAACTAAAAAACTACTTTGAGAAGAGCACACGCTAAAATGCATGCCTGCTGTTACTAAATTGTAACAGATGGCCAAGGACGCAGCAGCGCATGTGGTAAACAAGGAATAACGCATAACAGGTGGGCTTTGATATTAAGCAACTGCACAGCAGACACATGGAGTGCACTGTTTTCGATGGCAACAGTGAGAGGGTGCAGCATATTTCTTAATTTCACGCATGGCTTTCCCAGATTACGCTCTTGAAACAATTTGTGCCAAGCGCAGATCAAATATGCACCTGCACTGTCGCACATGCTGTGGACGGGGCGCGCCTTTTACATAAGGGGGGAGGAGGCGGGGTAGGAAAGCGTTCGAGGTGAGGTCACTCTTCCACCACACCACTCCAGCCCCTTTGGCCTGGTGGAATGTTGCTGCGCGTTCGGGCACAAGAAAAGTTACGGGCACAAGAACAGCTACGGCGCATACCTTATGCCAGCATCGTGCCATTTGAGTTAACAATAGAGCACCATGGTTTTTCAAATGCTCCCACAAAAGATGGGGAGCCCAACGAAGAAGAAAAAAAACACAAAGGAAACTAACTTGCAGCGGCCTTGCTGTGTGCGAATGCCAACGTGTTTTCCATTTAATTGGCCGAGCTACTGTAAAATTCCATTCCGCATACCAACATTTGTTATCGTGGCCAAAAGAGTAAAGCTCAGGCATTCTTGTGTGTAGTTGGCAATATGCAATGTCTCACCCGATTGTCAGGAGGGCCACCACCAATGCCACGTCTCAGCATCGTGCCCCGGCCTCCGTGTCCACCTGGGTTCAAAGGGGAGAGAGCGTCAGCCACCTCGCTCTTGCGCGGTTACTTGATTTAAAAAAAAAAATCCCCGACACTTTTTTGTTGTTCATTTTCATGGAGCTGGGCCCATTTAAACACAACCCACACACACATATCCTGTGCGTAGGCCAGCACATGCCTTTACAGATTTCTGGCCCGCTCCATGCCAGCAACAGAAGCAAGGCAGCAATTATCCAAATGCCCACATTAAAGCCTTAAAACAGCTTTATTCGTTCAATTTTGTCTTGCACACAATCTTTTAGTATGCTTATAAAAACCGCAGACTGGTCGTGTTGCAAGAAAACATTGTTACCGTTGCATAATTTTTAGATGGCTTTTTAAACAAATTTTAAGCAAAGGTTACATTTCGCAGATACAAACTGAACAGCATGTAAAATGAAAAAAAAAAGAGGCTGAATTTCAAATACTCAGCATTGCAACAAATCGTCCTTCGAATGCACAACAAGACTTGAAATTAAAATCACTTTGTCTCCCACAAGAGGAATTTCTCTTCGGTCTGCTGCTTGCCTCGAGACCCTCCCGTGAAAATCCGCACATCTCAAACACAAACAGTAAATATGCATTCTCGTGCGCCGCCTACCTTCCGAACACAGGCATACCTTGACAACCAAACTGCAAGACTCAAAATTCAAGTTCACGTGTGGCAAAATAAAATGGCTTGGCATTTCTTAAGGTCGCACGTAATCTCAGTTGTGCTATACATTAAACCGAATGATGGAATAGCACTCTGCACAATCCATAACACAGTATCTGTTTTGCACACCCCTGACACATACCATGAAATATGAAGGCCGGCTCACTGCAGTGGCGGAGCAGACGATTAATATACTGGGCAGATTGTGTGAAATGCACTTAACCACCAAAGCTGCACAATATGGGTGCATACTCAATTTCAATAATACAATAGAAGATACATGTAAACACACCCCTGGGATCAAGGCAAGGTGCGCTTATTTTATTAGTGCGATTGTATCAGAAGTTGCCCTTTGACTACCCCCCACCAGTATAATGTAGAGATGTGTTTGTTATATCAGAACTGTGCTTAGGTTAGATGTGCCCATATCCATCTTATTCTGTACTGTATTGCCAATTGATCACGTTTTACTTTGCGTATCTTGTAATCAGTGTCCTGTGTGCCATTCCCTATGAACCACACAGCCTCAATGCTTGCGAAAGGCTCATTCCGTAAAGCATTCCTGTCGAATGTATAATTCCACTGACAAAGCGGTGCTTGGCAGTGACTTACACAACCTAAGACTGAACTCCCAAACCACCGCCTGCAGAGTTCTTGTAAATATAGAAAATGACAAACGTATTCAGGATCCAGATTAAAACATTCTTGTGATTTGTGCTAGATACTCCAACATATAGCATTGTCAAAAAATATAAAATATTCTCTTACATCCCCACCCCCCCCCTTAGAGTAATTATTATTACTATAGCTTATAAGCTGTGCGCTTCGGCTTGCCAGACCGCTTGTGCAAACATGAGCTAGGTTGCGTGCGCTTGAAGATAGGGTCAACACATGGGTACAGTACAGCCACAGCACGTGTACGAGAGTACACTACTAGCTGGAGGCCCTCTGGCTACCTAAACCGGCACAAGCTATTGCGAGCTGCAGCCTAACTTCTTCGTAAGTGTTTTTGCTGGCCGACGCAGGCATGAATGGTACAACGCATGGCACAAGTTATGCATTAGCTCGCTGTTCTATTGTAATTTCCAATAAATAAAATTCGAGTGTTGTGTTAAATTTAAAAGCCAAGTCTAACTTGTAATATATTCACGGAGCATTATTAATTGTAATCCCGCACCTCAGGATTGGTACGGCTATCTACGTACGGTGCGAAAGATGTTCAACATACGTGCATACATAGGAGTGGAATGAATCAGTGCCTGGAGATGTGATTAATTATATCTATCGCGATTCGATTTTTTGTTAACAGGGGTAAAATGATTGTGCCAAGTGGCTGCAGAGGTAACGCGAACACATTACATGCAACTGCATACGAAATGTATAACATCGATTCTTACACACGCGCGTCTTGATGCAAGGAAGCATCGCGAGTTTAAAAAATATCTATATTCAACGTTGAATTGATGCATCGTACCACATATAATGTATCGCATCAAATGCATAGTTCTTAATGAACATACACCCTTTGAAAGTAAAAAATACATAATCCATGCATGCCAACTTGTTATCCATCTTTCACAGTAGCCCGGACATAAACATAGGTGTAAAAATGCGTGATGCAGAACGATGGCACGCATATGAAGTCGGCTTCTATAGCCCGCTTCCTCCTCTCAAACACTGTTGTTATTCACCACGCCCAGTACTAGATGTTACGATACAGTCAAGCCAAGCAAGCTCAAAGATACTCCAGTTTCCAAAAACAAAGAGATGTCCCTACAAGGTGTATATCCATTGGCTACTTGGTCACAAAACAAAACTGTACAAATGCACCACTGAAGAGGCAGCTTTTACCACGTATCTTTATTTTGTGCGCTGAAAATTCAGCCCGGTTATTTTCGAGCAGACTGCCATTAAGACCGACACCACACACTGAGTGTGTATATATATCACTCACAAACTCAAGAGTAATATATAAACATAATGAAACTTCACCGTGGGCTATAGAAAACCCACAAATGTGTGATAGGATTTGTTTAACTCTCTTCGGATGAATGGCCAATGTCAGAAGTTTTACATTCTCAGACGGCAGCCTCATCTCCCCACAATGCAGCATAGTGTTCAGCCCCAACCAAATATTACAAGGCAGACGCTCATGGTGAAACCGCATGCAGAGGTGCCCACTACAGCCAAGCCATGTAAGGCCATCCCCGCTGTCTCCTGTCAATTTTGACGTGACCATTGCCGTTTGATTAAATATCTTCCAACAAAGAACAATAAACTGGTACCATGAGTGTCTGATTGTGAACATGTACAGATTCATCTCTCCTCCTAAAACCACCCCACCCCCAGTGGCCACCCAGCCCCTGGCCCTGGAAAAACTTGAAACCCCACATATAAATGACACAATACAATTACTATACGAAGTGTATCTATATGGAATATAAATGCAATCTCTCCTCGACATGCTGTACGGCGACAGTGCGCATATATATGTTATACAGGCAGACAGTCACAGGCCGGGGTGAAAAGGACAGCCTTGAGCCTGGAGTTCAACAGGGGCAGAGTCAACATCAAGGAAGGCCGGAGGAAGGAAGTTCCAGACCAGTGGGGCAGCAAAGCAGAATTGGCGATCTCCCACCGAGCGAATGTTGGACTGGGAGGCTTTGCATTTTTTTGCTGTAACAAACCGCGCGTGGAGGAGGGAAGAGTTAGATGAGGGTGAAAAGGAAGGCAGGGTTCCAGTCGAGAGGATCTTGAAGATGGTGATCGTGAAATTGATCTCAGATTGAATGCCAGTGGAATGATTGGAGCATTGGGGTGATGTCTTGTTTACGGGTAGATACGGGTGTGGGTCAGGAGTTTGGCGGTGATATTTTGGATCATCTGGAGTTTGGTGATGAGGGATTTGGGAGAGATATGCAATCGTCGAGTCAGAATATGATTAAAGTATAGATGAGGGTGTCAGCAGCAGCTAGGGTAACGACTTTACGGATGTGAGAGATATTTGCTCAAGTGGACGGTTTGAGGTTTTTCACATTTGAGATGTGGGAAGATAACGAAAAATATTAGATTTCACAACACACCTAGAAGTTATTCAGACCACAAACTCAAAAAGACTGAAATGTGTAGTCATTTTGTCATTTAGAAAATGTGTACATCTTAACAGGCAAAACAAGGCTCGGCTATTTTACACGCAATCCACACATCTTTGTGCGTTGCCAAGCCTATTTGTTTTCCAGTCTGCATTATGTTTTCAGGAGCAATGGGTTCTCTCATAATTACAGATTTCATTTACTGGCGAACAAAAGCTCCAAACAAATCCCAACTCCATAATGACATGCACAGTTGGCTACGTACGGTGCGAAAGAAGCTCTCCCCGCATACATACGATGCTCGAGGTGAGGAGGTGCACACTCAAAATGGGAGTCACGTAGGTAAAAAACATTAAGAAGTAAAATAAAATAAAAATCACGACGTTTCGGAGGCAACACAAGCTTCCGAAACGTCGTGATTTTTATTTTATTTTACTTTTTAATGTTTTTTACCTACGTGACTTTACCGAAAAAACCTAAGAATATGAATCCTTGCAGTCACGAAAGCTTCAAATCTAGAATCAAAATGGGAGGTCCATGACCGACATTAGACCAAAGCTGGTTTCAAACGCTTGACAATCCACATTTTCCCCATTACGCTCCCCTTTCTTCATCCAACTAATTCACCTTCTCTAAATTCAGCCATTACCTTCAAGACGTTAAGCTGTTGCGTTATCAAGCATTGTTGTGTTATCAAGAATAGATGTTTTGTGCCTTCGTGGTATTGTTTGCCTCATTTGTACTATTTCATTTGTACTATCTTATCATGTTGGTTCATTTTCGAGCCTACATATTAACATTTCTATACGATTTGCATAAATCATTAATTATGGAATCTTACATAAACGATTTGATGAATGCATATTTGGTTTAAAAATATTTGAATCGACAAGTAAGGTTATCGTTAACATTACTCTGTGGATTTGAAAAAAATATATATACAATTGTCCACACTAAAATGTGCTTAAACTTAGCATAATAGCAGACATTCTTAATGCAGCATAATGAAGTGTAAAAACGCTATGAAAATGAATCCGTAAACCAACTGTTATGTCGAATGTATTCATGTTAATAGCGACTAAAACGATTTTAAGGAAATGCAGTAGGAACCCTTCGTTTAATTATTCATATTTTAATTTGCTGAATAAGGAATTGGCCAAGAACCCAAAGGAAAATAAACCTGGTGCCATACATAATTACAGACATGATAGGATTGGTAGCTGAAATTGCAATTACATTGTGGTTACATTTCATGATGCACATCAAAAACCACAATTGTAATAGATTCCTGGGTCTGTGCAAAACACAACTGAAAAACAGTCTTGAGACTCATTGACGCTTCGCTGATGAATCGAAGGACGAATCGTTATAGTCACGTGTCACCCCCAAATCTGGTGGTCGACAGTGATTGATCCCCGTCTTTTTCTGTCCCTTGTAACACGCCACACTCTTCCTGCCCTTGTAAACAAAACCACTTCAATGTTGATTACTCACTTTTCTGTCTTCCTTTGATCTCGACCTTCAGTCTGACAGATAATGCAACTTAAATTTCGATTTAAAGCTTTCGTGACTGCAGGGATTCATCTTCGTGGTTCTTTCGGTAAAGTCACGTAGCTTGGTGTTTCATTCTTCACCTGAGGACGGCTGCTTGCGTTGTGGCCGAAACGTCGTGAAAATTATTGTATTATGTTTAATTTGTATTATTTTATTACTTCCCTTCTACGTGACTTTACCGAAAGAACCAAGAAGATAATGCAACTTATTCGCCAAGCTCTCGTCTCACGTTCCAAAAAGTTTCCTTCGTTATCACCATAACCTTTACAAGTTCACAACTTCGCTTTGCTCTTTGTAACACTGTCTTCAATGGTTATTCTTCCAACCTAACACATTTTCAGCATTCCTGTACATACTCGGATGGGCGACCACCGTTCCAAGCACAATGCAGGCTAAACCGTGCTTTAGCTTCCGAGACCTGTCTAGATCGGGTGCATTCTGGGCGATTTGGTTACAGGTGATTAATAATACCATTACTAAAACAAAAAATCATCACTCGCTCCATGCAAACTTCGCAAACCGCATGCACGCATTCAATATTCCTCGCTGTTGTGCTGCACGTCAGGCTGGGACTTGCCTTGGCCCACTCGACAGCATTCCACGACTGACGGCATGCCGTAGCACATCCCACACGCACGCAAGCACGCACATACGCACGCACGCCCATCATCGGATAGCCGGGTGGGTGGGTTGGTGGGCGGGCTAGCGTGTACGAGATAACACACCGGGGATTGCCCACGGGCACAAACGTACACCACCGGTGGCGACCGCCTGGACACTCACCTGGGTCTCTGTCGACGGTGGGTGGGTCATCGTGCCGCAAGTAGAATTTAACCTCGTCCCGGCGGGCCCCCCACTGCTGCAGGATATCATAAATCATATCCTGTGCTGGCAGGGAACGCTCTGTGATTTTACACACAAGCACACAAAAACAAATGCGCGTGTGAACATCCATTATTTACGCATGGAATTAGATTGCATCACATGCGTATGCATTATACGGTGCATCGTAAAAATCGTTATTTAGATAAGAAAGGTGTTTATTAGGTTATTGGAGAGAAATTATGTAATCTTCCGGCCTAAGGTACATTTGGTTTATTGCTGTCCGATGTGGTTTTGGGTCGTACTGTGTGTTGTCCGACGTTTCGATCTACATACTGGGAGCATCTTCAGGAACTGAAGAAGCCAAACAACACATGGTCCAACCGGAGAAAAAAACATCGGAGGGCTACACAGCACGACCGCAAAAACCTACGCACAGTTCTTCCCATTATTTTTTTATACGATATTTTCTTTAAAGTAACTATTGCCTTGTTTCGTATTTTCAGAAATTTAGAAAATCTTCTTCCATACAAATGTATTGCTGATATAATATTTGTACATAAATATCCAATATGACGTATTTCAATAGCTTTTAGATAAAAGCCCATGTTGCCAGCATTATCTGTGATAGTGAAAAGAAGATGCAGATGTTAATAATACATTTCAAAGGAATACTTTATAAATATATAAAAAAAATTGCTGCTCACACAAAATGAATGAAACAATTGCAATAACACATTTTGTATCTATACATGTCTAAGAATGTTACTGGGTTCACATTGATGAGAAGAAATAACTGCTTATTGGTATGAAAATGTATTCCTTTAAGTTACATAACTTTCCATTTTCCAAAATAAAATAACGTCATGTGCTGTAATGCGAATTTAAAGTAGTGTTCGGATTAGAAAGGCCTATAATTGAATAGAATTTGTCACTTGCAGCTTGTTTCAATTGGGTACGTATTCACTCCATCCTATATGCATTCATTTGAGAGAAACAATTAAGGCTGTACACATTTTTATCCTCTTTGCGAATAGGATAAGCTTTCTGGAAAACTCGTGTATGTATAGGTGTTTCCTCTTAGAGCTACTGTCGGTTTCCAGACCGAAAACTGATATACTTCCAATGACAAACCCGTCTTGGACAGCAGTACATGATTTCCTGAACGTTTTTTTTTAAATACACATCACGTTTAATTTCCGCACCATCTCCTCGCCACAGCTGCGCTAGGTGGCAGTGCAGTTCTCCGGGCTCCTTGCAGAAGTCCACGACATCCCTGCAGCAGGTCTCCGGCGTGACCGGCACCTCGATACCCTGCTGGTCTCCCTCGCTCAGCAGCACCGTCAGGATCACCTGAACACCGGCGGCAAACAAGCGATGTTACTCAAATGTGGACATCGTGCGGATTGCAGCAAGGCTGTCCAAAATATATATATGAGCTCAAAACGATGCCGCTTAATATTAAAACATTAAAAAGTGGTTGAATAGCAGCTGACTGTCGCATTCATCATTCGAGCATGAGTTGAGTCACAACAGATGCTGTGACAGGCACGCGACCATAGTTAGGACATTGCAGGTTATGTACAGTGAAGAGTTTTGATTTGTACAACTGCCACAGTTGCTTAAATAAAAGAACCGATAGGTCGTTTTGGGCCACACTAATTTAAGAAAACATGATCCATCAATCGATCTTGTATGGAACAGAAAACGTACAACAATGCATTTAAAAAGTCACAATATTTTCAAAGGCATGACCACCACTATATCTCATACCACACCCACAGAGAAGTTTCAAGTTGCACTGTTACCACAGTGCCTGGAAATTTTGCTTAAGGGGTAAAAAAAAACTTGTTTTTCAAAAAACACGCTTTGAGCTTGTGCACGGGAAGGGCTTGTGGAAACTGCATGTGTGTCAAAGCACATGTTAGACATTGTATGTACAGTGTGCGACTAAAAGTAACTGTTAAACCAAGAGTCCAAGAGACAAAAAAGAATGTACATTCCTCACATTGTCAAATTGATCTTAGGATTAAAATACTTCAGTGAATAACCAGTTCAAGTCAAACAATGTCCTACATTATGCAACGAGTGAACGATTTCATTGGTTTCTTAAGTCTAACAAAGACTCACTATTTAGAGCCACGGGTTAACACTTCAAGCCCGGTGTCTGCCTGCATATTTTGATTTACACTACCGGTTGGAAGTATTCATACCCCAGCATTTTTGTAGTGAGTGTGTGCCTGGCGCCCGCTATCAGATAATATGGTGTCACATTCCAGAGGGTTTGTTGAAGCCACGGCATTACTAAAGGACAATCAAGAACAGCTAGTAGCGTGCGACAGGTGTCAAAACTTCACGTCACGTCAAAGGGATTTCACACTGGCGCATGGCATGCCACGGCCGTCAGCGGCAATTATGCCAATCAGAGAGATAACAGGGCAGAGGAGCAAGAACAAATTCCACGAGCCGCATTTTAATGACCACAGGATTAGACCCCGAGCGTGAAGGATAAAGACCAACAGTTCAGCACCCCAGCACCATGGACTTGTCTCTGAAATAACAGATAAACAAGGGCAAAATATTGCCCGTCAACAAGAGCTTTCGGAAATGTCGCTAGAGACAACTCCGTTAATAATTTGAGATCAGAATTGTACAATTTTTATCCAGATTTGTATTTTTTGTGCAACCTATTGATGCTATGTAAAACAGCTAAATGAATTCCTGATGTATTACGTTTTAAAGTGATGGTTGCTTTTGAAAGCATTATGAGGTGCACTGGTGTTAGCGACAGTAAATGTGGCAACTGCCTGTTTCGGAGTTTTTCCCTCCTTCAATTATGTTGCCAAACAGGACATTTTACTTTACGCTCTGCGAAGGCAAAAGCAAATGGATGCCAATAAAATGAGTAAACATTGTCCTGTGTATGCGTAATAATTTCCAACTTTTATATTTTTCATGCTCTTCAACCAAATTTGTTTAAAAGCATGATACCAACAAGACAATCGACATGATATATAATGTAATTGTAGACTTGTGTAGACCTTTACTGCTATGTGGGTGGGATGAATCACAGGCAAGTCACCAGTACTGACATTACCTCAAGAGTGAATGTCCCACAGTGACATACCTAACATTGTTATAATATTCCATATCAAATTATTGGATCTTTCGGTAAAGTCACGTAGAAGGGAAATAATAAAATAATAATAAATACATTTCATTCCATATCAACTTCACAAGGTTCCATAGTCAGGCCTTGTACCCGGCTTACTCTTTTACAATTTAATGTTACCAAATACCCTTATTCACCGTTCATAATATAAAAACACATGAAGGAATGTGGTTTATCATATAGGCATAGTTAACGAGAAGTGGTCAAACGGCTCAGAGGTTAGGGCACGGAGCTGGCACTGCTGAGATTCTGGGTTCGAATTCAGGCGGCCGTCTGTGATTTAACTGGGATAGATGTCTCAACCCAGTTACGAATGACTGCATAAAAAGCCCTTCACGTTCAATGCAGTTTCGTTCTACAATTAATTTAGCTAAATAACAGCTTTAATAATTCAACGAGAGGTTTGCCTGTCGTGGAGCGAACATTTCTCTCATATGGCAGAACGGGTGGAAAAATTCTGCCCTCTACTGTGTGGAACAGGTCTCTGGAAGGGGGATCTCAAATGTAGTACTAACTCAATGAGGCGCCACAGTGGTCAGATGTTTACTACCTCGCCTGGTAAACAGGAGGTCGTGGGTTCGATCCCGACCAGACACTTATATATTTGGAGTTTGCATGTTCTCCCTGTGGACACGTGGATTTTTATCCGGGTCCTCTGGTTTTTCCCTCCACATTTAGAATCAACATCACGTGTTTAGGAGTATTTGGCCGCTATAAATTTCCACATAAGCCATTTCGTTGAGCTATTATTTGTGGCCAGGTCGCTTCTGAAAAAGAGCTATATAGTTCAGTGGGCCTTACCTGGTAAAATAATAGTTTAGTTTATCGTTTATATCTACTTCCATGGGACATTTTATACCACGAAAGTGTTGCACTACTATGCGAGAGATTCGAATGGATACTTCATCTCGTGCCATGACGCCAATAGAGCAGATGGGATAAAATTGTGGATAAATACAATTTCTAAAGAAATATGGTCAACGCATATCGTCAGCAAGCTATAGGTCAAACTATGTACTTATCTGCACTTTGTGCATCAAATGGTAGAGGCCTGTTCTTAAGAAAATAGAACAATCTCTTCCACACACCACATTGTACTGTATATGCGTGCCTACGGAATTAGCTTTGAAAGGCCTGATAACAATATAATGACACTTTATCAAGATGCATTTTTATAAAGTGCAGGAATGTGTTTACGCTATCTTCCCTCTTACCCAAATCTCTGGGCTGTGCCTACCACAAACACTGCCAATCCATCACGAAAAAAAAACCTGAAAAAGTACTCCACGTGTCAAACCTGACTGCTTTACGGGCTCCAAAGCTTGGTTTTAAACAGCAAGCCATCTCGTGGTTCAAATCTTGAGAGGTTCTGTGATTTAAACGCACAATCATTTTGTTTGTGTGCCCCACAAGACCAGAAGGACACTATTATCTTGTTGCAAACAAGCATGCCAAACAAGACAACAAACACAAACCCACATTCATAACACATGACTGATGAGTACACCTTACATTTTACACATTTTAGTGCATAAACATAAACGACAAGGTGGAATGATGCCAAGATACGGCAACAAGTCGCGCACAAGTTTGAATGCTTGAATGAATAAACGTAGCACAAGTGAAGAGTCACAGGCACGGCTCAAAGATAAAGTCAGCAGAGCACAGAATTTCCTTATCACCTATCTCCCAGAGTTACAAAGGTTCATGTTCCACGACTGTACACATTCTTCTCCACTACAATAAGCACACACACACACACGCGCTATCGTCTGCACAGATCACAATAATAATTATGCCCACAACAACAATCGCTTAAAAACAAGTGTGATTCTGAATTTGGCTATCGTACCTCGTGCAAGGGGATTTTACTTTTAAAATGCCACGTATATGTCGTACTTACACTAAAGCAATCAATACTTGAGTTTTAAGCATAACATATTGATAATTCTAGATTTGAAGTTTTCGTGACTGCAAGGGTCCATACTCATTTGTTTTTTCAGTAGTCACGTCGGTAAAAAAATAAAAATTCACGACGTTTCGAAACGTCGTGATCAAATTTATTTTCTTTTTCGAAACGTCGTGATTTCATTTATTTTCTTTTTTTATCTACGTGACTTTACCGAAAAAACCAAAGAGTATATTGATAAGTATCAGATGTATAAACAACAATCTAAATGAGGGTATATCCCATTATTTTTTCATGAATAATGCAGTAACAAATATCAAAAGTAGCATTTATACATGTACGGTATATCTTAATAAACCTGGGACACTGACCTTATTTGTTTGTGAACTCGGGCCCATTACAATGTTTAAACAATCCTGCGGTTGTTACGATGCACGATACCCACGTTCTGTGAGCAACTGTACCGAGTAAAGTACTGGACATATTTATAAAGGTCGGTCACTCCCGAGCGCATGTTACATCGACAAAAATAGCACTGCTAAAGACTCATGTGTGACATCTGACTCACTGTCTATAACTGTGTGAGTTCCCTAAAGTGTCTCAATGCAGGGGAAATCATTACGTCGAAAAATGAGCACAAAGACGTAAAGCACCAATTTGCATTGTAGAATGCCAATCAGATGGGTGGAGCAGTAACATACTAGTCCGTGCACTACTCCATGATGCCAACAAACCGAGTTTGATTCCCAGCCATGGCTACCATCAGTGGCGAGTCATCTCTGAACCATCCTGCCTTGCCTTCCCTCCCACCAACCTTTGCCGACTAGCATGGTGAAGTATGGTCAAATGACCGCAATAGCCGACAGTTGTGAGAAAGCCTTCATCCAGCGGTGAATTGACAAAGGGCTGCGAATTATATTATAATTATGCCAGGAGAATCCTTTGTAAAGCCACAGCAATGATCTAATGTTGCCGCCTCGGTCATATTGTGTTACCCTCGAGGTAAATATTTACACAACATCCAATGCTGCCTTGTACATGTCATTTAAGGACTGGATGCGTTTAACATATTTAGTATCACTTCAACCGAGGCCAATAACATATGATATTCAAATTATGCAAGTGACATCATGTGCTGTAGAGTGGGGAGCGGTAGTGTAGTGGTTAGCGCGCTACGAACCTTGCAACCCAGGTTCGATTCCCACTCACGGTGAACACCGGTGACGATTATCTGAACCGGTCCTGGGCCTCCCCTAGGTTAACTCAGCCTCAAATGAGTACCTGGTGCGATGTGTAAACATCGCCAGGGAGACAAAGGCGTTCGGGCGTGGTGTTGGCCACCCACCCCCTCGTGTGCCGTGCCAGCCTTTACAGGTGCTCGCTAACAGCATTTGCCCCTACATTCTGTTAAGGCTACTGTATACAGGGGATCTTTGTCTTTTTTTCTGTAGAATGGCCTCTAAAGTCCAGGGGGAGCACAATGGTGAGATGATCTCAGGGATCACAATATTGGACAGGATCAGAAATGAAGAGACAATGGAGAAGGCAATAGTGGTACCTCACTCAGACAAGGGGGGAAATAAGCACACTCACACGTGGCTTTTACTTGTCTGAAGAAAAGGGGAAAATCTCATTAGGGAAAAAGCGATTCATTAACATGGGCAGCACCAGGGCAGAGGGGGAACCCTTCAAGGAGATGGTTCAAAGTGGTGAACCAGAATGTGAAGGATTTATTGTGAATATGGAGTTTTTAAAATTCTTCTTTCGTATGGCTGGTGTAGGATGCAGAGAAACAACTACAATTTCACATTCATGTCAGAACGAGGGAGCTTCTGGTTTTAATGATGGCCCAAGGAGAGAAAAAATTAGCGATGAGGACCGGGAGAAAAATGGCAAGAGTCATTTCGTTAATAAATGTCACACCTGCAACTTCATACCCATTAGATGGGATCAGGATGCAAACAACTACACGTGTTTTTGTAGTCACTTCAATGTGAAACTGTTTACCAACGCAAATCTGTGCTCATTCGCATTCTAAAAGAACGCTTTGGCCATTAGTCAGTCATTCGATATACTGTATTGCAGTGTATTTATAAATTGCATACCCCAGATGAGATGCACCAAAGTTAAGCTAAAAGTTATCACGACTCCCGAGTCACCAATACATCTCTCCTTAGTTCGTCATAATTACTATTTTGCTTTACAAAATGGAAACGTCGCATTAAAAACAGGTTTAAGCAACAAACCACAGAGCCGAATTAATTTGCGGCCGATTGCATAAGTTAATAGAAACACCTCAAGTGACATTATGACCAAGCTTAGATTTACAATTAAAACTATGAGGGTATTTACAACAGTGTTGTATGCAACGTGGTCCAAGCTTGCTTTATAAACGAGACGACACGGCTGTTCTCACCTAGATAACGTGAAGATGTATATATATGAAATATACTCACAGGCATCATGTTGAGCGCAGCGTATGAATCTTCTCCCTGATCTTCGATTCAAGCTTAATTAGAAAGACAATCTTGTTTAACCTGCAAACACGTAAAAACGAGAAAACGCATTAATAACGCTGTTCTTTATTTAAACCGGGGAAGCCTAGGTTTCAAATACTATTTGAGTGTTCTGCTATATAGAGATGTTTGGCCAATTCCATTGGTGTTTGGGCTTGTGGAAAGAAACCGGAGAAACCCCACCACGTGTACAAGGTTATAACACTCAAAGCGCCGCACAGATCGATGTAATAATCCCTCACTGTAAGACCACAACACCTGGAATTATCGGTCTCCCATCATCAAAGGTACGGGCCGAGCTCAACCCTACTTAGCTTCCGAGACGTGACGAAGCCGTACACATTCCAGGCGATGTTTTGTTTTACTCAGACTTAATGTTAAAGATTAAATAAAAATGAAAATAAGCGGCCTACGCGCTTGCCCACCGTGCTGGTGCTACCGTCCTACCGACGAGGGAGCGAGGCCCCCGGCAGGAGCTTCTATCCGAGAGCCGGTCAAGCATTCGGGCCTCGAAACAAACAAATCGTTAAATGAATTTAAACGTATTCGTTTATAAAAACGAAAAAAATCGCACTGCCACAATATCGTCGTACGCCTACTCAACGAAACACCGATGTTGCGTGTGCAGTCTTACCTCGACTAAAAGGCGAAGAATGTTGGTACGCGTATTAACAGCAGGTCCGTCGCTCTAAGACACAGCTGCATGATCCAAACACAACGCCCTCTGGCTTAACATCCACGTCCCCGCCCGCTTAAAACTAAGACGCGACAACCCAAATACTAATTTGTATTTTTAAACAAAGTGCTTTACTAAAAAGATATATATTTTTTAAAAAAAGATGCGTAATGGCACCGGGAGGGGACCCTTCGGCCGCAACGAAAGTGTGGAATGAAGGCGGACGAGGCACCCCCTCCTACCCCCCCTCCCCCCTCCCACCCCCTCCCACCCCCTCCCACCCTCTCCCCCCCCCTCCCACCCTCCCCCCCCTCCCACCCTCCCCCCCCTCCCACCCTCCCCCCCCTCCCACCCTCCCCCCCCCTCCCACCCTCCCCCCCCCCTCCCACCCTCCCCCCCCTCCCACCCTCCCCCCCCCTCCCACCCTCCCCCCCCCTCCCACCCTCCCCCCCCTCCCACCCTCCCCCCCCCTCCCACCCCCCCCTCCCACCCCCTCCCACCCCCCTCCCACCCCCTCCCACCCCCCCTCCCACCGTCCCTCCCACCCCCCCCTCCCACCCTCCCCCCCCTCCCACCCTCCCACCCCCCTCCCACCCTCCCGCCCCCTCCCTTCCACCCTCCCACCCTCCCCACCCTCCCCCCCCTCCCACCCTCCCCCTCCCACTGGGTTGAGGTGTGGGCGAGGTGAGTCAAGAGGCGTGGGTGGGTGGGGGGTGCAGATGACGAACGCCGTTGCCAGATGTCGGAGGTTAAAACCTTGGGGTTGGTGGTGACCTGGGCCTCCCCCTAGGTCGACTCAGCCGCAAGTTCAAGTTCATAGCCCTGTGAGCCCATTCGGCTCTTGAATCGGGTGCAACCGCAACAAACAAAAAACTAAAACATGAATAATAAAACATCTTAAAGTGAATATGTTACTAAGTGCAAACAGAGAATCCAAGAAAAGACAGCGAAATATTGCAGAAAAACACCGTATAACCAACGCTGTGTGCAAAAATACCAGTGTACCTGGTGCGGTGTGGAGTAAACATCGCCAGTTGGGGAGACAAAGGCGGCTGGGAGTGGTTCTGGCCACCCACCCCCTCGGCCTTTCATAGCTGCTCGCTAACAGCACTTGCCCCAACATTATGTAAAGGCTATACGGTGGATCTTTGTCTTTGGACGAGGACTCCTCCACTTACGAACGAGTTCGGCTCCATAGGTCTGTTCGTAAGTCGATTTGTTCGTAAGTCCAACTTAACTCCTGTTGATTCCAACCATGTGGTACGGCATGCAAACTAAAGGTTTTGATTTAAAGCTTTCGTGACTGCAGGGATTCATATTCTACGTGACTTTACAAAAATAAAATAATAATTTTATTATTTCCCTTCTACGTGACTTTACCGAAATAAACAAGAATATATAAACTAAAGGTTATATAATCTCCTGTAGCTGTAGATGCCACTGGTTCTTCACGTTCTGCAGATGTAGATGCCACCACAGCCATCTATTGCGGGGCGATTGAACCTACGACTTTCGTTCCGAACAGGCAACTGAACATACGGGCATGTTAGTTCGTATCTCTTAAAGTTCGTAAGTAGAGGATTCCTTGTATGTTGAACTTAATTCGCTTTTCATCACAATCAATGATGAATCAACTGCTAGATGAAAGCGTCACCCAAGCCGCCGCCAACTATAACGATCCGTCTGCAAGCGAAGTGATCTCATGGCTCCATCTCCTTTGGCGGATGGACTCTCTGACACGTACCAATTCCTTGGCTGTGAACTCCGCCGTTACTATTCCTTGACAAATCGTCCATCCCTCCTTGTGGCCGTGTCGCGTCTCGTCCCATGTCAAATTCCCCTTCTTAATAGATCGGGTGATGGCCTTAACCCGCGTATGATCTCTACCGTAATCCACGTGTTCCTCTTTCTCTCTCTCAAATGTAATTTCAAGCATTCTTCTGTCCATGATTTTTTCGCACTTTTTTCAGTTCTATTCATATAGGTACCGTACAAGTTTAGTTAACGGCCATGGTATTTCTGGACCAAACGTCACAGCAAGGTAGTGTTCGCCAGAGGTGTGGACTCGAGTCATGTGACTTGGACTCGAGTCAGACTCGAGTCATGAATTTGATGACTTCAGACTCGACTTGGACTTGCATAACAATGACTTTGTCCCACCTCTGAGGTGTGAACTCGAGTCATGTGACTTGGACTCGAGTCAGACTCGAGTCATGACGATCACACTTTGTTTTTAACCAGGTAAGGCCCACTGAGTTGTGTAGCTCTTTTTCAGAAGCCACCTTTTTGAGCTATCACAAATGATAGCTCAAAGAAGTGGCTTGTGTGTAAATGTATTGCAGCCAAATATTCTAAACACGTAATATTCATTCTAAACGTGGAGGAAAAACCGGATTACCCGGAGAAAAATACACGCGACCATGGGAGAGAGAGAGAGGCATGCAAACTCCAAATATACAGCAGGTGTCAGGGTCGAAACCACGACCTCCTGCATACCAGGGTGAGGGAGATAACATCTCGCCACTTGCGGCACCCTGTACCAATATTTACTGGCTTGAGCACGACGTGGTGGTGCCGTGTAATGCCCCCACCTGGCCCTTTCCATTGGAATGCCTAAGGAAGCCGAATGCCTAAGGAAGCCGGATGCTTGACGAATCTGAAATGAGGCAACAACAATAAAACACTGATGCGGTTGATTTTTCGTCGCCAAAATCTATTTTCATCAAAAATATATAATGATTTGGTCCTACTGCGTTGGCAGTGGGGCATACTTATAAAAGAAAACAACTCCGGTGGTCAGGCCACTGCATCCAGATGCCTGAGAAACGCCTTCCCCACCACATCCTTTTCTCCCAATTCTCCAATGGTCAGCGGACGAGGGAAGGTGGCAAAGGAAGTGCGGTTCAAGGTTAACCTTCAGGTCCTCCCGGAATCGTGGAAAATCACCCTTCAAGACTGAGAGGAGCAGCAAGCTGCCCACTGCCTAGGGGTGGCGGCACTGCATCCACCAGGACGTGGCCCACTTCGAGACCGAACAACGTCTCGATGCCGAAGTGGATCGACGCCAAAAAAATAAATTAAAAGGAAAACCAACCCGGCACTTGCGGATTCCACTTCCACCTGCGGACCAGCGTGCCCTCGATGCCCAAAGATCTGCGGATCCAGAATTAGACTCCTCAGCCACCTCAAGGGCCACCACTAAACCTGATGGACGTCACCCTCCAACTCGAGGGACTGCCTACGACGCATAAGCGCAAATAACAACACCAACAAAACCTCAACACATCTTTCAACAACAGTCTTATCAGTAAACACAGAGTACCTTATAGCTATGGCACGTTTTAGGAAATGGGCCATTTTCATCGCATATTTTACCACAAAATGTATGCGAATACAATCGCTGATTCGCATTCGGTGGCAGAGGTAAATATAAATCTACTGCTGAAAGAAGTCTTCCCCACGGCATGTCGGTCATGGCGAATGATTGACCATACTTCACCACCCTGGTGAATGAATGAGACCAGGACCGGTCCAGATGATGTCAGCCATGGCAGGGAACCGAACTCAGGTGGCGAGATTCGTAACGCAGTAACTTTTAACCACTCCACAATCACTAGCGCTGGTAGAAGTCTACAAGATGCACACGCCCATGATTAAGATTTGGATACCTGACAGGGCCAGATTAAGGTTCTTGTAGGCTCTAGGGACTTCTGTTACATAGGCCTTCAGTGATAACTTTGTATGGTTCTGCTGCCCATTGTTACGACCCTTGCAATACTGTCTTTACAGAATGATATTGTGCAAAACACACTATTTGAAGATGTCATTTCTAATTTAGCATTGAAAAAATCTTGAAAAGTTAATCTTCAGTGTTAATCTCTTCCACCTTATGAAAAATCATTGACATTACTCTGCCTCTTTGTATATACACTGTGCCTACCCTTGCTTTTTAAACATATTTATTCAAGAAGATATATTGGTTACATTTTTTCATCATATAAACAAAAACACATGGTCAACGTTCTTGGTTCTTTCGGTAAAGTCACATCTGATGAATCTTGATTTTGGAGCTTTCGTGACTGCAGGAATTATTCTTTGTTTCTTTCGGTTAAGTCACGTCTAAAGATAAAATAATAAATTAAAATAATAGCATATTACGACGTTTCGATTGCAACACAAGCAATCATCATCAGGCATCACATCTGATGATGATGAATGCTTGTGTTGCAATCGAAACGTCGTGAGAATTTTATTGTTTATATATATTTTTATTTTATTGTTTCCCTTCTACGTGACTTTACCGAAAGAACCAAGAATATAAATCCCTGCAGTCACAAAAGCTTTAAATCAAAACATGGTCAATGGTAAAATGTTATTTTTAGTAGGCCCTATAGTTTTCGTAGGCCCTAGGGCACAGTTACTGTGGCAGTTTGCTGCATTTTATCCGCCAGGCGCTCCGCTCGTTGTTGTGAGCGTCACTCCTCTGCCCTCCGTTGTTGCTGGAGGGCGACTGCCTCTACAACTGCTCAGTAGCTCAATCAACACTCTGGTGACCCCTGATTGACCCGGCCGTGATTATTACGGATTACATGACCTCAGTGGGAAGCCGTTGACAATTCAAGTCTAAATTTTGATTTAAAGCTTTCGTGACTGCAGGGATTCATATTATTGGTTCTTTCGGTAAAGTCACGTAGTAGGGAACCAATAAAAAATAAAATAAAATTCCCACGTTTCGAATTGCAATACAAGCAATCGTCATCATCAGGTGTGAAAACCACAGCAATAAAATTTGAAAAAAGTGGCGTTTTTTTCCTTCAAATTTTCTTTGTGGTTTTCACACCTGATGATGATTGCTTGCTTGTGTTGCAATCGGAAACGGCGTGAGAATTTTTTTATATTTGTATTATTTCCCTTCTACGTGACTTTACCGAAAGAACCAATAATATAATTCAAGTCTAGTTTTACATAAGGTTATGTAAAACGTTGGAGGGGGAGGGGGGGGGGAATGCGATAGCGTTGGAATCTTGGGAGGTAAAAACCCTTTGAAATGCGACCAAGAAGTTAAACACGGCTCCACTATATTTATGACCGCACATAACACTGTTCCTTCCTGGGTAACAAACCCCTCCCTAATGGTCTGAAGAGGAGTCAGGGACACCTTCAACTAAGCGCAGAGCCACCAGCCAATAGAAAGTGCGGATTTTCATCTCCCCCACGCGGACAATAGGGGCTCAGCCAATCACACACACGGCCGATAAACATTCCACCCCTGCCCCCATCCACACTGGGAAATTACATTGAAGGGGGGGGGCGAAGACTGTTGTTGCCACGGCAACGGTTTACAGCTGTTGAGATGACGTCACTGCGTTGAGTCAACAGCCTGGAATGCACTATTATGAGCCCAGAGCCAGCGGAATGGGTTGTCACTTTAAAAAAATATTCTTAGGTTTTTTCGGTTAAGTCACGTAAGTAAAACATCAAAATAAAAATTCACGTTTTTTTTTATATATATTTTTTGATGTTTTACTTACGTGACTTAACCGAAAAAACCTAAGAATATGAATCTTTGCAGTCACGAAAGCTTCAAATCTAGACTTTAAAAAAATGTTCACATCCGTGGCTCTCATCTGCGACTAAAATGGCATGCTAATTTATGAACCTTGCACCCCAAAACCACGAACTGAAACTCATCTGAAAAGCCTTATTGCACGTGAAATTATGCGTATGCATCGGGTCGCTGTGGGTTACCAACTGGCCAGGAATTGATTTGGTACCGTAATTTATTCTGCAGTTTTGATCGACCGAGCCTGGTTGAAGAATGTCCGGGTTTGGTCTATCAAGGGTTGAACCCTACACATAGCTATAGTGAAGGTCCATTACACATTCAACTACATTAGCAATCATGAATGCAGTTATGTAGATTTATGATACAATGATCGCACTTCGCCAGATTTGTGAAAATGTAACGCTTACCAATAGCAACTGGTGCATGTGCAGCCCTTTTATCAATCAACGGCTGGACGATGTTTTTCCAACGCAATGTAGGTGTTTTGTGATCATACTTCACGACACTGCTCAGTGAGGATTTGTAAATACGCGCATAGATGTGCCAATGGACTATCAACGTTTTGTTGCAGATACATCATGTAACAAAGCGATGACAGTACTACCCAAAAGGAGGGAACACACCAGAGTATGATCACAGCAGAGATAGAGCGATGAGTTCTCTTTTATTGAATCAATGGGACTAAGATCATTAAATGCCAGGTCATCGGTTGTCTCAAGAATACTTTAATTTTTTGGAGAGATCTTATCCCAACACAGGACCAATTGCTTTGCCATTCTGGCTGCCTTCCCGCTAGTTTGTAGTTTCCACAGCTCTGAATCGCTCTCTCAGGGGGTAAATGAGAACAAATACTAAATTACAGAAATACAATTAAATACATTTAGAAATAGAAAGAGAATAGTTACGCTTTATTATGGACATACATGAATGACAAATAAAAAAACACATGTTCACGTGAATTTGTTAATACTTCAATAAAGCAAAACTAAGTTGTACACACCTAACACATTCAACAATAGACTGTACACAATGACATTTATATGCAGACAATATATCAGAAAATCAGTCTGTGGAAAGGATTTTTCCTAAGCTCTCCACCAATTTATTTCTCTTTTCCCAGATCACAGCTTGGTCCAGTTTGTGCTTCTCCAGTTGCGTGAAGATTCCTGCGTGGAATTCATTCATTGCTTGAAGCATTCCATTGAACTTCTCCTGGTGGAACAAAAATCAGCTGTTTAGTACAGCGTGGGGTTTTACAGTTGTGCTGGGGAGCTCTCCAATGTGTCTTTGGTTGTTATTTGACGTGATGTTCCGCTCACACGTGCTTATAGCTTTTGGCAACTGAAAGGTTTTGAGCTTCAGGTACCGTAATGTTCCTGAAGATGCTCGAAACGTGTGGAGCAAAATGTCAGATATCGTGGCAAACAAGGTACAGCCCAAACAAACGGGAGGGGGGGGGGGAAACAACTGTTTACAAGTTGATATTTATATTGCTGAACGAATCAGCATAACATGGCGCCAACAATGGAGATTGAATATGTTGTAAAGTACATTTATCGTATTTCAGACTTTTTCAGCTTGAAGGTTCAAATTCACAGGTAAAAAGATGGAATACTGGTCATGTACCAATAACAAAATGATACTCATCATTTTACATTAAATATATATTCATGCTTGTGCATCAAATTGTACACATGACATATGTTTGCATTTTGTGCAAATTATATCCAAACAATACATTGAGGTTAAGTAAATGAGACAGAACAAATTATACAGAATGATAAAATAATGGGATAGAATGCACAAGACGACAAGTAATAGATAGGTAAATGGAATCGCAATAAATGAATTGTGGGGAAGGAAAGTCATACCTCATAAATACAATGCACTTGAGTTGATAACAATACATCAGTTCATGGAAAACTAATTATTATTTTGGTCAATGAACGGTGCACTTCTGTTCAATTAATGATAATAATGCTGTTACCATTTTTATCCAACTTACATTAACCTTTCTTTTGTCGTTTTGCGTAAAACGCAGTTCGTCCGCTGCTTGTTCTTCCAATTGATGTTTTTTATTGTGCAGAATGTCGATTTGTGCAATATTTGCTTTTCGTTTTTCCTCTAGCCTTTCCATCACCCTGTAAAAAAAAAATCCGAACAATCACATGGCTTTCAATTAATTATTAGTTCCATCTGCAGAGCAGACAAGCTACTAACAATGCAACACACACGACTGATAACTATCTTAGGAACCGTGGTAACGTTTGAGTGTAACCAAGTGGTAAATTTCGATTTAAAGCTTTCGTGACTGCAGGGATTCATCTTCTTGGTTCTTTCGGTAAAGTCACGTAGAAGGGAAGTAATAAAATAATAAAAATAAAACATAATAAAACAATTCTCACGACGTTTCGGCCACAACGCAAGCAGCCGTCCTCAGGTGAAAACCAGGTCCTCGACGGACCTTTTATTTTTATTTTTTTATTTTATTACTTCCCTTCTACGTGACTTTACCGAAAGAACCAATAAGACAAGTGGTAAATGACAAGTGGTGATTATATTATCGACAAAAGACTAGGGAGGGGAGGGGGAGGAAAAGATGGGGAGGGGAGATCGGGCACACAATTTGAAAATGATTGTTGGAGCACAGCACTGTGTGATTTAAGGAAGAGTGAAGTGTATGGGAGAGGCAAGCATATAACTGAAGAGTTAGGATAGTATCTGCGAGGCGTTTCCTCTTAAGACCAATTTAGGAAGGTCTTTCAAAACAGAGACTTAATAATCCAAGGTTTGTTTTATTTCGTGGTTCAAATTGTCCATGTTGAAACTTATTCCATTAATAGAAACTATTTTGAAACTGAGAAGCATCCGAGCTTTCCCTGACTCCCATTATTTATGTAAAAGTATTTGTCCTAGCTATGAATGCAATATGTAGGGATGTGGAAACCTTTTCCTTATTAAGGGCCCATCAATACTTGGAAATAGATTTTGCCGACCAAAAGATTAACACACACCTCTGTCACTGGATAGGATCCTTCCAGTGACAGAAGTGACTTAGGTGAATATTCGGATTAAGGGATACACTAACAAATTTTATATTTGTTGAAACCTTTAGTTGCCAGATGGAATTGGTGAACTGCTTCTTAAAACGAGTTTGTCCGTTTCAGAACTCATGGTGAAATTAAAGATTTAGTCATACGTAGACCTGGTGACTTAATGGTTAGGCATGTAACGATGAACCAATTTAAATAATTTACCACAATACATGCATTTAAAGTGTATAATAATTCAGGGTCTTCATCAATCTGCTGCTGGATGAAGGCTTCGCCATAAAATATCAATCGTGACAATATTCACCAAGCTGGTCAGAGCAGGTTGGAAGTGGGGGGGGGGCACAACCAGATCAGATATTTAATGTATGTTGTTGAAATTATTTTGCACCGAACTAGCTAAATCGGAGGTGTGGAGAATGGACAAGAAGCAAAACACAAAAAGCAGTTCTAAATTAGTTTTCAATTTAGATTTAAAAGTGTATATCTCCAGTGGCTTCCTAATATTGGAAGAAAGAGGGTTCCCGATGGCCACAGAAGCACATCTGAAAGTATGACATGCAGTGACCATCTTTGTTCAATGGTTAGCCAAAAGCCGCTGCGAGGATGACCAGAGTTTGCGTGACAATCACTCATCACGGATGTTAATTATGCCCGAGGTGAGGAATCAAACCTCAGATCGGGTTCATAGTGTAATGAGCTAACTGCTACGCCACCACTCCTTGTGTATAATCAGTTATTTTCTATATTAAAAATTACACCAGTCGTCTTCATTAAACGCGACCGTATATTTTACACAAATCCAGACCCTTAAATAGTGTTAATTACTCTCCCATTGTACGGTGTATATCTTATATATAAGAGAATAGAAATGCAGTCCATAACACACTATCCAGAAGACTTGAATTGACATACCCAAGCCAGTTCAGCAATTCCTTCTCATTTTCTTGCTTGCGCTTCTCGGACTTGAGTTGAATCGTTGACCGCTGGTCCTGACGTGTGGCTTGCGCTTGTTTCAGGTGGTCCTCTTTCGCAGTCAAGGTCCTCAATTTCTCCACGTTCATGTCCACCTCACCCCCCAGTTTTTCCAACTGTCAAGCAACCACGCAAGTAAACAATGCTCACACGGGCACACTGCAGTGGTATGCATTTCACACTTCATTCTCAAATTTGACAGCACTAAGTGACTCATTACAGTATTTACTCTCTCACTTATATAGATCATCATCAGCCATGGGCCACCCATCCCAGCACCTCTGATTAGCAGTTGGCTACGTATGGTGCAAAAGAAGTTCACCATACATCCACTGCCGAGTGACGGCCTCCATAAACTGTTGCCACCTGTGATACCATAATCCATTTCACTTCTACGCAAGAATGTGAGCTCAATTACTCCATCTTCACGGCGGTGATGCTATCAGGGCATGTTACAAGATATGAATATATGGATCATATTTTAATGTCCCAATAATTTGTACACTGCATTCAAAATACTAATTAAATTAAGCGAGTTTCCAAAGACTGTGCAGGTGTGACTTTCAATAGATAAAAAAACAAAGCTTTCATCAGAATTGTTATGGTCTAATCCCAATACAGGTGCTTTTAATATGCCAATAAACATGAAAACAATCAAATTTTAATCAAGACAACATTTCAGAACTACCCTTAACTTAAGAGATATCTTCAGGAGAATCAAGTTACCTAAAAGGCACTTTCTAATTAACCGTGGTTTATTTTGGCAGATAATTACAACAAAAAGCTTTAAGGCACCGAATTATCAAAAGTAGTTTAAGCTACTTGGTGTTTCTAGAGGTTCAGGAATGACAAATCCAGCTCACGTGTTTAAAGACGACTTTCTGCTCCTCCAAGTACCGCTCACATCCCTCCATCAACTTGAGGCACACTTCCAAGGACTCAAGCATGTCTTGCATTGCCTTCACGCGCAGCGACAGCTCGCAAAACCTCTTATTCTTTTCAGCCTGAAGGATAAGCACAGCAATTATGCAAACGTACATGCTTTCCAAACAAAGGTCCTGCAAAGAAGCTCGATGATAGTCCACCACTGACACTGTGGCAAAGGTCTGATGTTCAAAGCAGTCTCTATAAGCGGTCTGCAATGGTTATCGCGTTTAGAGTAATGTGTAAAATGTTCTGCACAATATAATATAAATTCATGGTTCTTCAACAACTGTAGCACTGTGAGGGAAATATAATTGAGGAAGCCTTCATTACAAAAAGCCACCGTTTTGAATGAAAACAAAAATCGTCACCTTCTGGCATTTCAATTTCAAGACACCGTCTTTGAGCCGGCGAAGTTCCTCCTTCAGCTGCTCGGGACACTCCACGATCTGCGAGCGAAGCAGGGCCTGGTTCTCTTTGGCTGTGGCCAAGTCCACCTTGATATCGTTCTGAGAATTTCAACGAGGTGAAGAAAGTTAAAACATTTATCAGTGTCCAGTTATTATGGTCAGGAACATGATTTTGGGCGAGGACTCTTTAGTGCGAGTGTCGACTTTTATCATGTATTACTCCAAAGTTTGTGCAATATATGCTGACTAATGGTCAACTTTTTTTTTATACCAGTAATTTTGTCTTCTCTGCCAATTCGCACTTTTTGTTGGCGCACTCCTCTCCAAGTTTGGTCTGCAAAGATAAATCAAACATTTTATGAGGGGACATACATAACTGCAACTTCAAAAATCTTAAACAACAAGCAATCATTTTTATTCACACATATATGTTCTGTGTACCCAGTGTGCTCTTCATGTTTTAGTCTAATTGTTTAATTCAAGATTGATGAAAAAAATGTATGCGTCCTTCAAATAAATCCTACTCGGCAACAGGATACACTTCCATTTCATTTTAAGTAAATTTAGAACGGATTGCATAAGTATCAAGCTAAAATATGCTTATGCTGCACATGACAGATTCCACCGAATTATTTATGATTGGGACTGGATTGATCAAATACCTTGATATCAGTTGTGGCTGTTGATCAGACGTAAATATGTATCAGTACAGTAAAACCTTGGATTGCGAGCATAATTAGTTCCGGAAACGTGTTTGTAATCCAAAGCACTCGTATATCAGTTGTGATCACGTGACGCTCGGCAGACAAGGCGTATACGCGTACTACTCGTATTGCAAGACCTCGCTCGTTTATCAATTAATATTTATTTAAAAATTTTGCTCGTCTTGCAAAACACTCGCAGACCAAGTTACTCGCAATCCAAGGTTTTATTGTATATGATCAGAATTCACTTATTTAAATTTAAAAGAGCTTTTTTAAATCTGAAACAAGGATTTTCTACAGCACATTGTGCACATATCCAAGTTGCTGGGGACTGAGGAAAAAGTAGTTAAGTGAAAAGATTGGATATATGATCTATATAAAATGACAGACACCATGCATAAAAACCGCACTGTGTGCGAGCGGTGAATTAGTCATGGCGGATATGCGATTGACAGAGCAGTACTGTACCACTGTCTTCTTTAGGTCCTGGTCGACAGTTTCTTGTAGGCTGGCAACCTCCGCTGCTAGGGGGGCAATCTCGGCTTCCAACTGGGCTGGCACCATCCTACAAATAAATAAAAACCACACCACACGATTAGCCAATGATCTCGGAAAATGTTTGTAGACCAAGTTTATCAGACTGTCATATGATAATCGGCCCAAGTAATGAAGTGGAATGTTATATTAAAATTAACGATATTCCCTTTATATTTGCAAAAGTTTTTTTTTTTTACATATTTGATGTCTGCAATGCAGATGTACAGGACCTACAACACAGGCAACTTTATACATATGCTTTTGGAATACTGCGACATATGTATTTGGTATATGGCAAGAAAATATTTACTTTAGAAATAAAGTACTGTTTTAGTTGTTGATAACTTTTAAAATAAAAAAGGTACTTACTTAATCTTGTCAATTCTGATTTTCAATTCTTCATTTCTTTTCTTTAAGTTCTGAATATGCTGCACTTCCTCTCTCTGTTTGAAAGCGCTCTACGTTAGTTACTTAGAATTACAAACATTTTGCACCGATCAAAAATGAAAGTGGGATACTTTAACATGCAGCTGTACAATTTTATATAATTCTTAGCAAATCTGGCATTATTTTTTTAAGATACAATTAGCACACTATAAATTGCAAGCATAATTTTGGTAGGCCAACAAACTGCTTTCGTATTCAAGATCCCATACCAGACTTTCTGCTTGCTTCCGAAAGTTTTCACTGCTACTTGATTTGAAATTTAAAAAATTGTTCACAGCACTCCAGAATCGCAGAGTCCGCCTTGGAGCTGATGGGAAAAGAAGACATTTTAGAAACATTAAGATTTTAAAAACACGGCATACTTTTCTCGAGCACACTCCAAAGACACAAATAACTGGTATGTAGCAAACACAACTGTGATGCACAGGTGATCGAAATGCGTGCAGGAAGAAACATACTGGGACAATTAAGATCTTTCCTCTTAAAGTCATAAACCTTGCAACGGGGCATGAATTTCTCCCTGGAAAAAAAAAAACATTTAGTCAATTAACTCATTAGACACCACAACCTCTGTCCATATTTTCATCGCTAAAAGGCAGAGAATGTTTTTTTTAAGTTCCTAGTTACCGAGCAATATAAATTATAGAAAAGGTCTGAAGTATCGTGTACAATTGTCACGCTGAATTAACCATGTACCCACGAGCTAAACATAACTTCAGATAAGTTTTACAAATGTGGTTTAGTGGCATTCACTGTTTACATTCTATTTCTTTCTTACATTTGAAAAGCAATGGATGAGATTTACTCTTACGTAAGTTGGGGTTGCGAAGCCTTTAGTCGCGTGCTTACTTCAAACTTCATAGCTTAAGTTTCACTATCCATTTTAAAACATAATATCATTACCATTCCTAGAAATATATTTACCATTTTACAAATGACATAACAACATTTGTTTGCAAAAAAGCATTTCGACAATTAACTTTATGCTTACATGTAGGCAAATAAGTTGACTTGAAAAATGGTCCCTTCCATAAATTCGTAGACATTTTCCGTGAAAGGGCTCTGAAAATGATAGTTACATAACACAGTGATGCTTAAAAGTCTGTATATTAAAACCCATAGCATTGTACACATTTTAATCATTTTACACTTTGACTAGTCTTGTACCGTTTTCTAGGAAAACCATTCAGGTTAAAAAAAATGCAGTCTGCTTTACAAGACACCAATGTTAAAAGAAAACAAGTGTTACTTTACCAGGAAAAAGTTCTCATTCCTTAGGGGTAACAATGACTGCAGCAGTCTCATGTACAAGTGCTGCATCATTTCAGCCTACAAGGACACAAGGCAAAGGACGACAAAAAATTAGCCGGCAAAATAAACATCAAATTAACTCATTTGGCATTGGTGCTGAAACAAAACCTCAAGTGAGCTAAATGCTGGTTTCAAATGCAGCAGAGTAAACCACAAATATCTTAAACTATCGATTTCATTCCATTTTTGTCGAACTTTATGTAAACAATGTAGCAGCTACAGAATTGCACGTACAGTTTACTCTAAAGCATATGTAAAACCTTTGTTGAAACCATAAGCGTTGATTAAATATAAACCTTTTGGAGTCTGTGTTAATGCTGTGAGCGGTGGTGAGCGCAGAGCATTTCGAAACCTGACAACCCAAGTTCAATTGCCAGCCACTTCTGACAATATTGCCAAGTGATATTTTAACTGGTACTGCGTAAAGGAGTACTTGGTTCGATGTGTGAACGTCAGCACGGGGGAAACAAGGGAGCCGAGGGGCTCGTGGCGTTTGCCAAGTAAACTCGCTACCAGGATAGTATGGGTAAAAAATTTAGACGGAAATCTATTACTAAACATTATTCGATTTAAAGCTTTCGTGACTGCAGGGATTCATCTTCTTGGTTCTTTCGGTAAAGTCACATAGAAGGGAAATAATAAAATTATAAAAATAAAACATAATAAAATACAATTCTCATTATTATTTCCCTTCTACGTGACTTTACCGGAATAACCAAGATGTGTTACTAAACAGTTAATGAGATAAAATGCGACAAGACATTGTTTTCTACAAAGACAGAACTCGAATTTTACTTCCATGTGATTATCTTGCAGCCATTATATCAGAATGGGCAGTGCAGATCATCTCCAATCTCCTCTCAAAATGACCAAATATTGAATCAACTAGGCTAGTCAGTGTGGGTTGGTGAAGGTTAGCAGCAAACCCTTGGCAACACGAAACAACAATTGTTGCTGCTCTACCCCGGGTAACTTGTATTTTTCCAGTAGCCTCGGAGTGTTAATTATTTTAAGTAAAAAAACCCATACCTTTGGTTGGAGTATGTCACTTTCTGAGATGCTCTTTCCCTCAGCCTCAGAGAGAATGTGGGTTCTCATCATGGTCACTATGTCCTCGGCCTTGCAAATGGGGAATGTCATAACCACATCCATGGCTGCAGCCTCTTGAAGTTACCTGCGTACAATATCACATTCACAGAGTCACACGTGTAACGTTAGACGCATTAGAACTCCTTAGAAATAGAATGTACCAAAGATATGAATGCAGGACCCTCACTCGGCGAGGCTTTTCCACATTTAAACATTACAGACATTCCGTGAATGCAGATTGTTTTTGTTACGTTTCAAACCAGAAAAACCAGGTTCAGGAGATGCATCACCAGCTTAAATGACTACCGCAATGAATGAATAGAGAGGGAAAATGAGAATACAAACTCAGGATCGTAGTCATCGGAGTAATATATCTGGACGGCGTCTGTAACAGTGCTGTTACCGTCATATGCGTGGTGAGTTCTGGTTCTTACATAAAAACAATCATTCATGGTATCGAGTATTGACCAAATATCCTCGTGTTGGCCACCTTCCTGATTGTTTATATCAAGTAAATATTTCGTGGCTAATGACACATGTACATCAAGTTCAAGTTCATTTATTTGGTATATAGCCCTGTGAGCCATTCGGCTCTTGAATCGGGTGCAACCGCAACAAACAAAAACACGAACAAGAAAACATCTTAAAGTGAATATGTGACTAAGTGCAAACAGAAAATCCAAGAAAAGACAGCAAAATATTGCAGAAAAAGCACCGTACACCAACGCTGTGTACAAAAATCCCAGTGGGATGCAAGTCAAACAACAACAACAACCACAAGACAACTTAGATTAAGGCCATCAGTCTAACTCTGTACTACAACAAACAAACATGGCCAAACCAGTAAACTTTTCGAAATCACCGAAATAAAGCCATAAAAGCAATGTAACAGTGATCATAGGAACTGTGACCGAATTTTCACAATAAACGTCATAAACAACATGTACCACCACCAAACCCTGTAGCCATAGCTGGCTGCATGAGTCACTCCACAACAGCAGGAGCATCAGTCGTAGTATCAAGTTCATGTACTGCACTTACCCAACTACTTCCCAGGCTTAACACACAGCATTGCATACACAACTTGGTAAACAGTCGCAAACTTAATTCAATTCCCAGCGAGGTCACGATCGGCCCAAACCCCTCAAGTTATTGCCCAAAAACTCGCAACACCGCAATGCTTAAGAAGCCAAAGGATGTCCCGTGACGCCAACCCGAAATCACTGTGGCTCCCAACGTCATTATAACGTACCGGACGAGACGAAACGGGAGGCAGCAGACGTCTTACGACTAAACGTGAGACGACTTACGACTTTTGCCGTTCAATTTTCGCATCAATTCGATGAGGCGAGGATCGTCCACAGAGGGCCGCGGTTCTTTCCCGAGACGTTCAATTTCAAATCGACCGACGCGGGCCACGTGACCTCGCCGCCGTCCAATCAGAAGGCGTCGCCGAACCCGGTGCGCGACGTCGATTGGCTGAGACGAGCGCCGACCGTTGCTTGGCCGGAACGACCACGTGACTCTGCACCCCCACCCCACATCGCCCCCTTACCCCCCACCCCACATCCCCCCCACCCCTACATCCCCCCCACCCTACATCCCCCCACCCACCCTACACCCCCCACCCCACATCCCTCCACCCCACATCCCCCCCACCCCACATCCCCCCCACCCCACATCCCCCCACCCTACATCCCTCCCACCCCACATCCCCCCCCACCCTACATCCCCCCCCACCCTACATCCCCCCACCCTACACCCCCCCCACCCCACATCCCCCCCCCACCCCACATCCCTCATCCCCCCCCCATCCCACATCCCCCCCACCCCACATCCCCCCCCCTCACCCCACATCCCCCCCCCTCACCCCACATCCCCCCCACCCCACATCCCCCCCCCTCACCCCACATCCCCCCCACCCTACATCCCCCCCACCCTACATCCCCCCCCTCACCCCACATCCCCCCCACCAGCTGTATAGCAAATAAAAACATGTAATTACTTTAATATGCAAGTAAAACATTTTTATTTTAATATGTATGTTTTTATTTTTATTTAGGGCCCCTTTATAACATAATGCTACAGGTCCCGCACTAGCTTAACCGGGCACTGTATTGCAGCGTGTAAACGCCTGCAATGTTACCTCTCCTGGGGTGGGACGAGGGTATCCTCCAAAATCTGTACACCTGGTGAGGTGATGAGATTTACATCTTTAAAAATACGTTTTTTATTTTTCCAGATAAGGCCCATTGAGCTATGTAGCTCTTTTACAGAAGTGACCTGGCCACAAATGATAGCTCAACGAAGTGCCTTATCACGTGGACATTTATAGCAGCCAAATACTCTAAACGCGTGATGTTGATTCTAAATGTGTGTGGGAGGGGGAAACCGGAGGACACGGAGAAAAATCCACGCCACCACGGGGAGAGAGAGAGACATGCGAACTCCAAATATACAGCAGCAGGCGTCAGGGTTGGGATCGAACCGTAGACCTCCTGTATACCAGGCGAGGTAGTTAACATCTCGCCACTGTGGTGGCTATTGCTAGACATAGCTTGATGTAGCTAAGACTAAATATCCGGGCGTTGGGCAGAGGCCTTGGGGTTGCAGCTGGTGGAACCTGATATAGAGTTGACTCAATTATCCGCGATAGTTACGGGTAAGACAGACTTCGGATAATTCAAAATCCTGGATAATCCTTAAATATCCATTTGTACGCGGATGTCAATGCGAAAAACCACTAATATAGGTATAAATTATGTTCAAGTTAAGAAAATGTTGTTTGTTAATGAACAAACAAAAATGTGTAGTCAGGAATGTATTGATCCTGTTGTATTACAGAGCCACGCCAATCAAACATTGCTCACTGTTGCAAAGATATGCAACTACTTCTAGATTTGAAGCTTTCGTGACTGCAAGGATTCGTACTCTTAGTTCTTTCGGTAAAGTCACGTAGGTAAAAAATGAAATAAAATAAAAAAAATTTATTATTTTATTATTTTATTTTTATTCATTTTTATTTCATTTTTTACCTACGTGACTTTACCGAAAGAACTAAAGAGTATGTGCAACTACTGTACTGTAGGAGTGATCTCAATTGGATTTCGGATTAACCGGAGCACATATTTGGTTTAAACACGCGGCTTGCAATCAACATTTCCAAGAATAACGATGTATAACTGTTTTTAGATTATTAATTTTGGCTTTAGGGAAAAATCAATGAGTTATTAATTTATGTCAAAATCTCAAGTGCGTATCATTCAGAGTCTCCTTGAAAATCAGGCCAGGCGATGCAGAGGGTCAGATCAGATTTGAAGCTTTCGTGACTGCAAGGATTCATACTCTTAGATTTTTTTCGATAAAGTCACGTAGGTAAAAAATAAAATTAAAATTAATAAAAGTAATAATAGAAATAAAATAAAATAATTATTTCTATTATTACTTTTATTAATTTTATTTTTTACCTCCGTGACTTTACTGGAAAAAACCTAAGAGTATGGGGTCAGATCAACCAGAGCGCTTTTCCCACTGCTCAGTCAGTCAGCACCTCCAGCCACTCCGAACTCAGCGACGAGGAGTGGGATGAATCTTCCCGAACTCGTCTCACGACCAGAAGGATCATTTTTGTGCTCCTGTTTTTACATTATTACTACTACAGCATATTATTAACCTGGGAAATGTGGAATAGAACCTCCCATTTTCAGGTCGACCTCATTAACCAGCATTTGAAACTGGTTTTACTCCCTACACTTTCCTCCAGAGGGAACCCTCTTCCCATATGCTCACTCTTGCCTCCAGAGTTGCTCTTAAGTCCACGTACGGCAAGGGGGCGCTATCCAGGGGTGTTTGGATGGAGGTAACCACTGGATTATTCGCTCCTCTGCGTTTTTTACGTTGAACTTCTTTCGCACCGTACGTAGCCAACCGTGCTAATCGGAGGTGCAAGAAAATCTTGCATACCATGTATTGTGTCACGTGACCTGAAGAACAGGAGTGGAGCAGGTTGTGAAAGCCAACATAGGAGCCGTCCATAAATGACGTCACGCACCTGGGGGGGGGGGGGGTCAGACATTTGTGACGATGTGTGACGAGGGGGGGGGGGGTGAGAACTGTGACGTCACATCAAAATGTGCAACTTTAAATAAATATAGACAACACGTTCTACTTAATTAAATAGACTTTTTAATGAATGTTCTCTCCTACAACATTAGAGTGCAGCGGCACATTAAATACGCACTACAATGACAATAGTTTATAGCGATTTGAAGCATGTTTTTTTTAGGGGGGGGCAGAGCTTTGTGACGTCATTTTTGAGGGGGGGGGGTCTGACTTTTTGTGACGCCGTTTGACGAGGAGGGTCACAAATCGTCCAAAATCACGTGACGTCATTTATGGACGGCCCCATACTCATGGAACACTGTAACTGGCATCGATTCAGTAAACTCCTCCAGTATAAATAAATATTCTGATTCACGGTTTAGCCACGATCTAGCCGATTCTGTATGAATTCTTCCCCAAACCACTGCCACCTCTCACGATCTTGTGATGGCAACATATCCATGTAGCTCGTGCACACGAGCTGAATCGATTGCTCAATGCGGCGGATGTCCAAATAAACAGCGTGCCGTAGACTGAATCGACAACTTAGTGTCAGCAAACACTCCATGAGGGATTGCCAAAGGATAGGATGATGTCCAAATGAAGTAAAGTTTAGTTATTTGTTGAACTAGACGAAAACTTGAGGGACCAGGATAGTCTAAATTGCAAGAGTGACCTTTAGCACATTTTTCCTTTGGCTGCTAGTCCATTGTTAGTCTCGACCACTGGCCATCAACTCTTCTGGTTGAGTGTCCTGCTGAAACCTACTATATTTTAACAGTCAATGATGCCTCTCATAAAGCATGTGCAACACATTAACAGAATCACGCTTTCCAAATAAAGTTAAAATGGTTCATGCATTAGATACGTCCATCGGTAATTGGGCGGCAAAAATAATTGTTATCAAATGTGCAAACAATTTGGCCCTGATAGCTCTTCGTCAGCTACTATTCTAATTCAATACTTCCGAAAACAAACGCGAGCTGGAAAGTGATATGTAATCAATGGGTATGCATGTAGGTTTCTTTTCTTCCGAACTTGTCCTTCAAAACACATTCAAGTTTGTTTTGTTTAACAATGCCAAAGAGAATGTGTTACAAGCAGAAAGCTGTCAGGAAATTACTGCATCAGAACGTGTAATTCAAACAGGGGCAAACGCTTCCTTTGTATGCACTCTTGTCTCTAAACTAATATACAGCAAACTGCTCGAAAATAACCACAGAATCTGCTCTGGATGAAGCTGTGTGGGTGGGGAGCGTGCTAGGGGGAGAGGCTGCAATGCTTGCAATAAAACAAGAATGTTGATTTTAAGTTAAGAATGTGAGAAATGTTTTAATATTCCTTGGTGGCCATGGATCGAGAAACGTGCTTTACAAGTGTGCCTTGTTGAGATGTTTAAGGATTATGAAATTATTCTGCAGGATAAGAAATAAATGTTTGACCAACGGAGGGAAAGGGATTTTAAAAGTCTCTGGAGGCCTATTATGAAACCCTAGAATATAAATTCCAAAATGACAAAAATTCCATTCGATATCAAACGTACACTATTCTATTCTTGCGTATGGCAATATGTTCAGAAGCTAAATGCCATTGTCGAGGCCTGCTTGTCACAAAAAAGTCCGTTAAAAAAAGACATTGTACTTTTGAGCATAGCCATTAATGATAATGATAAATTGCAATTTTTTTCAATAAATCTATTGCTTAATGAAGGCATCCCATGCCACGTCAGTCATGAGGCTTGTTTGATCATACTTAACCATGATGGATAGTCAGTGCGTTTTGATGAGAGGGCAGCCCAAGACCAGTTCAGATAACACATTGTCCTGCGGAGGGAGCTGGTAGGAACGTCGGGTTGCTCGGCCAATGGCCTGTAGGGTCAATGGCGGCGTGGTGTATTCCGCAAATATGGCCAACTGTGAGAGCGGGCACAAGCCGGCGTGAGTAGGTTAAACGTTGAGTTTTATAAGGGCACCACGGGGTGACCAGCCCCTCCCCACCAAGCCCCACCCCTCCCACCCAGCCCCACCCAGTCCCTCCCCACCCTCCCCTCCCCGCCCAGCCCCTCACTCCCCACCCAGCTCCTCCCTGCACGACGGACGGACACAATAATCCCCTGTGGGCTGGTGGAACCAGTGGGTTCCTACCAGTATCACTTCCCACGTGCTGCTGTTAGTCATGGCTGGGAATAGAACTCAGGTGGTCTGGCTCATCGCGCAGTGAGCTTACCACTGCACCACTCTATCGCCTAAACTTATTAGCATTGAATTTCGATTTAAAGCTTTCGTGACTGCATACTAATGGGATGTGACTATTTACCTTGACTGTATTTAAAACAAAACCCATGGGAGATTCATAAATCATACATTATATTTGAAATGTGAAATACATTTTTGATTCATAAATGAAATGTAACGACAAACTTAACTCAAATGTGGTATTGCAGGTCCCAATAATATGTTAATATGGATACAAATGCACACACACATTAAGGGTGTAATTATTTAATCCGTATCCAGTCACCTCAGGTGATTCGATTAATGCATTGTTCAGATTCAGGGCGAAATATATCAATTTTTTGACATTGTCATAAATGTAGCAGCCTCTAATACAGCGGTCGGGAACCTATGGCTCGCGAGCCATATATGGCTCTTCCAGTGACGGCATATGGCTCCCAGGCAATTTTGAGTTGAAAAAATAAATAAAAATCAGTTTGGAACTGATTTTAAAATACTTGTGATATTGCTTAATAATACTGTGTCATTTTAAAGTAAACAGAAATTAGTTTTGAAGATATATTTCACGGGTCACGCCTGCACGAAGCTCAACCTCACCACGTATAAACCAGACTACAAGGCCATCAGCAAAACCATGCAGCACCAGAAGTCGTGTTAAAAGTAAGACATATTTAATTTATTATACGTTAAAAATACTACATGGCTCTCAATGAAATATATTTAGAAAAATTTGGCTTTTATGGTTCTCCCAGTCAAAAAGGTTCCCGACCCCTGGTCTAATATCTGTATGGTTGTCATGAAACTCGCATACAAATAAAATTCTCTATAATTTTTTTCAAACCCTACACACGTACCGCATCATTCAACCCCCGTTGTCGTTGTTGGCAGCAGTAGAACAAAGGTGAGCACTCCACAGCAATGGTGATATAGAATAACTTTTATTTGGCTTTTTTTAACTGATGTAATAACAGGTACATTCACTACTGCTAACACGTAAGTACGGTAATGTTGCCGCCAAAGCGTTTGGTTAAAATTGAAAAGTAAAAAGGTAGCACCTGACGTCCATGCTCCCCCCAACACCTAGGCAGCAAAGCCTCACGTTTTTTTGTTTGCCTTGCGGTTATTAAAGGTACGGTAGTAAGGTTACAGGTCATTCACCTCGTGTCCCTCCTACTGTAGGGTTACAGAACCCTTCAACACCAGAACGGGACGAAACATTTGAAATAACCACGTAGAATTTTACAAAACACGTTTCAACTTGACTTAATGTGTTGTGATGGATTAAAACAAAAGCGCTTAACATATGTTCTATATATATGCATGCACGAACACATATATTTTCATCAGGATTAAATTATCACGTTGCATGGTCGATAGCAAGGCTCTGTGAATGTTGCTAATGGGCAATCCGTTAGCTCCCTTTTCGGGACATTTCGCTCAAAGCGATCACATTCGATTCCCCTTGAGATACACCCATTGTTAACTCAGCCATTGTAAATTGAGTTGCTAAGTCAGCATATATTTATTTTTTATTCATTTTGATTGGGACGAAAAAAAGCAAACACGAGATTTAAAATCAAATGATGCAGGAAATTACAACGGTAAAAGTCAAGGAAGTTGACGTTGAAGGGCTTGATGTTGAATCTCGCAAGGGCCATTCCTTGCCTCAAAACAATACGCCTGATATGGAAGATGCTGAGCAAGAAGCGACTGTGTATCTACATGAGCGACAAATCCAGCTCACCCCGGGATCCTCGACAAAGGAGTGCCACCCGAGGCTCCACCCGAAACCGCATCCGAGCAAACTATGCCAGATGCAGATACCCGATGCACAAACGGAAACTGTGGTCACCCAGAACAGACCATGCAACACATAGCGACACAATGCCTGATCAACAACTATGAAAGGAGACATCGCAGCGATGATACACTCCGCTGCTCCTGACGCGCTTGTCTGGCTTGACCACTTGAATGTGAAATTGTAATTTTTGCTCTGCGTCCACATCAGCAGCCGTACAACAAGGAGTGCATGGATAGTCTTCTTGGTTCTTTCGGTAAAGTCACGTAGAATGGAAATAATAAAATAATAAAAATAATAAATATTATGTTATTATTTCCCTTCTACGTGACTTTACCGAAAGAACCAAGAAGATGAATCCCTGCAGTCACTGAAAGCTTTAAATCGAAGAAAATGCATGGATGGTGTTTCGTGGGCCATTTTGGAGTGGTAGGCCTCATGTGGCCACGGGCTTGTATGAAAATGTCACAGGCCATAATCTGGCACTTTGACCAGACAGTAAGTGTACCAGCCCTGCACGAGCGAGAATGCAGGGCATCCTTAGTGGGGTTTTTTTTTCACCTCCTGATCTGATGCAAGACTTACATATATATAAAGTTAATATAATTGTGAATAATGATTTACATAACACTTTGACACATGTGCAACTATTATAAATTCTGGATTATTTTGAGATTAGGGGGATGGAGTTGTGGCACAGTTGTTAGTGCTCTGCACTCTTGGATTCCTGGCCATGGTTAACATTAGTGGCGAGTGACCTCTGAACTGATCTTGGCCATCCCTCGTCACCGATACATACTGACCAGTGTGGTGAAGTATGGGCAAAAAAACCTCCATAACGGACGGACACATCAGGTCTACATGCAAGAGTGGATTGACAAAGGGCTGTAAAAATTTACTTGCACATTCATTTTAATGGGTGATTAACTATCATCAGCAGTAACAAAGTATATCTACCATCAACTCACAAATGAGCATCATTAAATCCATTAATAGGCAAGAATCACAGGTTTAAAACACTTTTTCCACCAACGTTATTAATATACATTCATTTAATCCGTGTGCTTTATTCTAAACAAGGTGAGATCCCATTAAGATTACCCCAGGACAAACACTGCCTTATGACTGAAACATGTATTCAGTAAACTTGTAACGATGTACTTGCACAGCAATTTGATCAACTGTCATGATTAGGCTTTGCAGTTCAATTCAAGGATGGATCCTTTCGTCTCTTATTTCCAACTCTTTTGTATAGTTTCTCATATTCACCTCTTTGCTTGTAGTATTCTTCACTCCATTCGCCTAAATGTACCATCAGCAAATCGTTAGCATATCATTTATCAAAGTCATGACAAATCGGTTGTATGCTCACAAAGCAGTGCACCTCTCGTGACCATAATAATTTCATACATTAGACACATCGATTATTTAAATGATCTGCTGTGGAAATGAGTTGCGTCTCCGCATCGTGACAATTCATGGAATCGCCGAGGGCATCAACCATCACATGCCTTGGACCAGATTCTCATCCCGACGCAAGTTCACTTTTATCAGATTTGCATAAAAAGCGCCAATGCGACCATTACTACAGACGATGGGTCAGTCATAAGAGTGATGTTTGTCAGCTAAGGATGTGAAAATGACCCCTCAGTCCCCTCAACTTCTACAAAACATTACTGGCTCAGGCTTCTGGAATGGATGGAACTAATCGACACCAACAGTGCCAATTTTGAGAATGGGGGCTCTTGACTTTAATCGCATGAACTAAAATTACTACAATCACATTTTAAAAGCTTCGAAAGACGGTTCAGAAAAAAAAACCCCACGAAGTTTATTCTTTAATTGAATTGTAACCCCAAATTATGACAATCAGTGGGGAACATGGCTCATCATACCTAGGGCCACATTCTCCTATTAATGAATGTTAGTCATATTATACACTAATAAGGTCCTTGATATATTCTGATCTTCTTAATATTCCGAGGTCAAGGCTCTGTTCCTGGGGGTAATCGGGATTTTGCCAGTGCAGCTTCAAGACTATGGAACGCGTTGCCTCTGATAATGAGACAATCAAGATCTTTCTAGCTATTTAAATCTGCCCTGAAAGGTCATATTTCCCTGCTTTCCATACATGGCGCATTGGGATCCTTGATGAAATGCGCCTTACGAATGTAAATTATTATTGATATATTTGTCGTGGAAATATTCTGATGTGTCCATTACCAACAATGAAGGAATTCTTATATTCTTAAGTTTTTTCGGTAAAGTCACGTAGGTAAAGTTTACGTACGTGACTTTACCGACAAAACCTAAGAATATGAATCCTTGCAGTCACGAAAGCTTCAAGTCTAGAAGGAATTTTTTTTTAATGAGCCATGTCCTCGAGATATTAATGTGGCCCCTATAGTCCTTGCCATGCACATCATACGCGGGATTCCAACACCGGTTCAGGGTTTTAGCAGTTTGGTTGGGAATGATTCGACACTATTTTGAGAATGGGCATTCTGAATTTTGACTTTGGACGCACCCATTAACGTTACTACAAGTCGCATGTTAATAAGCTCCGATAGACGTTCATGAAAAGAAAAAAAATACACCAAAGAAAACATTTTATAAAGCCTATCTTTTCCAACTGACCCATTCGAGTTGTAAGGTTGCTTGTGCACCCGACAACTTTGATTAGGCCCCCATTGTAACGCGTCTCTTGTGAAATTACAACAACCACATTATAACCAGCCTACAGGTGTGTGCGGGAACATGTGAGTCTACATCACATTCCTTTGGCTTTGCGATGCAAGGTCACCCGATAATAAAGTGGTGAGCTTAAATAAAAATAAAATGAATACAAGACGTAGTAGAAAATACCCTGCATATCTAAGTCTACTTTCTAAAATAGTGTGTTTTCGTAATATATATGTGTATATAAAGATACTTTCTTTTAATTGCAACAGTTTTTTTATATAAGGTACGCATGTATTCATTCAAAACAAACTATTGTGCGAGTTAGCAGAGCCTCTGTGGGACAGTGGTTAGAGGCAGAGTAAAGTTCAACATTAAAAAAAAAAACTAAAACAGTAGCACAAATTCACAGACCACCTGACTTCACACATTCGTTAAAAGGCTTCTGTAGACATTCGATCAAAGCATTGTACGAATCGAAATTCAACCTTAACGTGACCACATCAAATGTACTCTACAACAGACCCACGTTGGTGCACTTCTTTTGAAATGTCTTGCCGTGAGTGGCGAGTGCCGTTGAAACACCTGGCAGCAGTGATTCTCAGCTTTTAACAATCAATCTAATTAACAATTATTTCCCAGGAAAGCCTCACTCTGTCTCAAAATTCGTATTCAGAAGCATCCTGCATTGGGATGTTTGATAAATTCCAAAAATTAAGTGGTTTGCTTTATGTGTGAAGAAACTGAATTGCCCACAGACAAACCCACACTCCTCTCTCGTGTTCACCCATCAACGTCACGACTACAACCCCTGGCAAGCCCTGGTGGTCACCCATCCAAGCACTAGCCACGCTGAAGCCCTATTAGCTTATCAGATCTGATGAGATTGTGGGATTTCGAGGGTGATTTGGGTTCATCAGATTAACCCTAACACCAACATGTAGTGTGTGTCCAGTCATGGCTGTACAATAGTGTTCTCATGTTGTGGCAGGTCCAACTATAGCTGAAGGTTTTTCAAACATGGTAGACTGCCCTCCTATAAAGCTGTCCAGTAAGTCATTCTAAGTTTACCAATGCATTCTATTAATGCTATTCATACTGACGATCGTTCGGCTGAAACATTACAATCTACTTTTACTCAAACTGCCACAACATGTTTGTATTTGGTTTATCCCTTAGACTGTTATTTATCGCATATAATTTATTGAAGTTACATCAGTTGAATTTCTACTCCTACACTGCATCAGAGCGAAAGTGCCTTTCGGCTACAACAACACGCCGAAGGGGACGGCGACTGCGGCGATGGAACAATGAAATCAGTCGGTGTGCAACAGCTCGAGGGATTGTTGCTTTGCAAGACCGTGAGAGGTGACGACGACTCTGGGAGGCGTTCGTCAACAGTTAGCAGATCGTGGCTGATCAGGGCATTGAATCCACCCACCATCCTTGGCCAGTGGCACGAGCCTGCACTCGGAAAATGTCAAAATAAGAATAATCCGCAGACATGTACCCAGTGTCTCTCTAGTATAGTCGTCACAGTTTACCCAGGGATCTGCCGTGGCTACAGTTCTAGAAAGCTCCACCCCAGTATTTTATTTTTACAATCACAGTCGACAAGAACAGCTGATCAATCGGGTACGATAGGAAAGCAGAAGTATAATGCTCAATACGCCCAATGGAATTTGCTGAGCTCTTGCCAGATCTGTCCTCCGAGGAAGCTGCCTTGATTCTTGGGCTGAAAAAACCTGAAGCGGAGATCGGTGCTCAACCGGATCTGGAGCCGTGGCAATTTTCTCGGTGAACCCTTAAGGCAAGGCAGGTTCAAAGGCCACTGTTGATGAAATTCCTGCTGTGTATGCGCGTGTGCGTGCGGATGCCAATGCCGGTCCTGTTGTCGGCGGGACACGGTGAACCAACGCGACTCAGGTGTGCCAATGGAAAAGGGGGTTAAACAAAAGACCGCTACATATTTTGGGGCCTGCACATAGGCTGCACGGTCACGTTAGAAAACCCAGAATGGAATTTCTTTTTCCATCCCACTGAGGACGTGGAGTTGCATTGGCACGTTAGCTGTTACAATCAGGTGCAGGGTATTCATTCTGCACGGAAAGAGATGCGTGTTTTCAGGCACTTGGTACAACTTCGGTTTGTGTGAAGAAATTTATCAAAAATATTTCTCGCCATTATAGATCCATTGTAGTTTCATCGTGGGGTCTTTGTTTTATAATCGCTAATGTAGAAATAAAATGTACTTTGAAGGGAATTTATCACCATCATGCATCAAGATACCATTTCTATGGATCTCTTTGAATGTGCTGCTGAAACAATGAAACACTGATTCCTGGAAAGCTAATTATTTTTAAAGTAATGTTTTTACCACAATCAGACACAAGGCACACAACAAGTTGCCTTGCAGTATTTTGCAATAGCTATTGTGTTTATGCCTCATTGTACAAAATATGTTGTGTGTATTGGAACAACGTTATTCCTGAAGAACACGAAATATGTAATTCGCCAAAAGCACCAAGGTTATGTGCAAATAATCTGGGATTAACCTCTACGATTATATATTTTTTGTGCTAAAAATAAATTTCCACGTTTTGTATTTTTTTTTATAAATCTTTGTGTTCAACGTGGAGTGGAAACTTCCATCGAAGGTGCATTACAAATATTGTATTTTTTTTCCTGAAAATGTTAGGGATTAAACAATGTACATTCTAAAGTTAACTTTTTCAGTTCGTTAAAGTATTCACAAGTATGCATGGTGCTTGAACCGCTGAATTTAAACATTTATATTTATCATCAGTGGTATTCTTCTTATTATTATTCTCCTATCCATATACTTGGTTCTTTCGGTAAAGTCACGTAAATAGAAAACAAAATATTTGTTTTAATAAAATAAAAATGATTAAAGATTTTTTTAAAATAATAATTAAAGCAAAAAACCCACGACGTTTCGATCGCAACACAAGCGGTCTCCATCAAATGAAGACTGCTTGTGTTGCGATCGAAACGTTGTGGGTTGTTTGCTTTTATTATTTAAAAAAAATTCTTTAATCATTTTTATTTATTTTCAATTTAGTTTTATTTTATAATTTATATTTAATTTAATAAATGTTATTTTATTTCACATTTTTTTTATTTTTGGTTTTCTATTTACGCGACTTTACCGAAAGAACCAAGCATATGAATTCCTGCAGTCACGAAAGTTTTAAGTCAAAATGTATTCTCCTATCGTTCGTTTTCTCTCTTTTTTTTTTTTACAAATACATGGACGATGTAGCGATATTTACGAGACAAACACAAAACAAGATAAATACGTGGGAGTAAGGATATTTCTTTTTCTCAATTGCACTAAATGTCTGATGGAAGCAAGGTCAATGCAACTGTGCTATTGCTGCCGTTTGTATTCCTCAATACATTGCAACAACAAAAACGGGTTAATTTTGTGTTCTTATCAAATTTATATATTTTTTCTTTTGTCCTAACGTATTCAGATACTGTGCTAAGTTACCAAAACTGCCCTCTTCTTTAACATTTAAAAAATTAATCTCCATAAAACGTTCACCACATGTCAATCGCTGCGCAACTCGTTCATGCAGTTCACTTTTGTAGGGAACATCACGAATGGACAACACCGCCAGAATTCAAACACAACACATCGTTTTGGATGCTTCGCTATGGCAATAAATGGAGAGCAGCCGCTCATCGTCAGTGAATTATAGCGCACGATCCGATGCTCTGCCCGCTAAACTAAATAGCGGTCACAAAACCAACCTTAGCCCCGTGAGCCAATCGCCCTTTTCGTTTACAAAATACGGTCCCCACGTGCATCTAATCTTGGTGGCATCCACTTCATTGTGAGCCGTGTGCCTAAATTCGGCGCTGCGAGCCCCTCTGAAATAACGAATCGTTGAGAGGACAACGCGAGAGTGGCTCCCAGCTTCCCGTCCATTCATCTTAAAACGCGACTCCAAAAAATTATATACGCGGCTGGAATAAACAATTGCAGAGGCAGGCATCTTCTTGACTCGCGCGCCACTGCAGATGTGTGCCTGGCTGCAGGCATCTCGGAGCTGTTCACGAGATCCCAGCAGCAGACCTCCGGATAAGAACGGTCGCAAAATAGGGAGGGCTAAATAGTGACATGCCGCTACAAAGACAAAGTTCTCCCCCGTAGCCGTACAAGACTGTTGAGGCACGTTCTGGTCGGGCTTGGTGATGACCACACCACACCCTCGTGCACAATGCTGGTCTTTAAAGGTTCCGCGCGAACAACAAAACTGCCACTGCAGGCACACACACACGTACACGTACGTATACAAATATATATATAGAGAGAGAGAGCGTATCTGAGAAAGTAGAAGCCACCAATGAAACCAAAGAGGCTCTATTAGCGTGCTGCCCCCGTCTGCCGTTCAATCTCAACCTCTGTGTGCGGCGCTCTCAACTTTCAGCCAAGTTCGTGACATACCCAAGCGCAGCACGCCCAACTTCAAATTCGAGATCACGACGTGCCCCGATAACCGCACAGACTGGTCGCGCATAGCGCCGGCCGTGCGCGAGCCTCCGGCCACACCACCCCTTCTTGTAACGCATGGCCGGGCACGGAGGCCAGGCTGAGCCGCGTGCGGGGAGAACGATCTACGGGACATCGAGCCGCGGTCATCTCGGCCGACCGCCCAAGTGACACCGGGGACTGGGGTGGTGGGGGCGGGGCGAGGTGGGGGGGGGGAAGGCAGAGAAGGCTGAGGAGCGCTCCGACGGCGGTCGACGTCGTCGTCGTCGTTCTGCTCGTCCCCCGCGCGTTTACGTCGTCTGGTCCAGGGCCCGCAGGAAGCTCGACTCCCTGCAGCAGGCGGCGGCAGTCGACGACGGGGGCGTTCACCTCGCAGTCGTAGCGCGTCAGCTCGGGCAGCGAGCTCCCGCCGGCCAGCAGCCGGCTCGCCACGTCTGCGCGCGGGGAAAGCGCGGTGATCGTCACGCGTCAACACGGTCGCGCCTCTCGTCGAAGGATCGGCCGCAAGGATCCGCGATGATACGCTGGTATTTACATCTCTCCGCGGCCTTGCCCCACCGTACCTCGCTGCCCTCCCGCCCGCTGCGCTCTTAATCTCTCCTACTCCTAACCGTTCCCCCCTCTCCTTGTGTGCAATCATCGGGAGGGAGAGTGGGGGGGGGGGGGAGGGAGAGAGGGGAGGGAGGGGAGGGAGGTCAGGCAGGTGACTTCGCCGCTATGGTGCTGGTAGAGCAGCAGCAGGGTATCTGGTGATGGGTTTTTGAGGGTGATTTGTTTTCTTGTTGGTGTCTATGAACACAGTAACACACAATGGGACTAATGTTACACGGGAAACCCGCGTTATATCTTTGATCAAAAAAGGGATCACATAAGCAAAAAAGAAAACGACATGATGAACGAAGTAAAGTGCCGAAAGACCGAGCATCTTTCTCGTCTGATCGTAAAAAAAAAAAAGGAGGGAAGGAGGGAGGCTGCCGAACCTGTGGCGGGTTTACGGCAGAGGGTCTGGCGGCCCCTGCCAGGGCCGGCGAGTTTGTCGGTGGCGCAGTCCCCGCCGCTCCAGCGCGAGTCCCCGTGGGCGGGGAGTCCGCACGCCCTCCCGGCGTACGGCTCGGGCTGCACGGCGAGCGAAGCGCCCTGTGGAGACGCAGAGGGGCGGAGGAAGGGAAGTCTCGGCATTGGGGGAGCAATTCGGATACCGGTTGCCGTGGTTATTAGCTACGTACGTACGTAGGTACGTAAGTACGTTGAACTTCTTTGGCACCGTAAAGTAGGCAACCGTGCTAATCGGAGGTGCGGGGGGACGATGACGACAAACTAAACACAAAAAGCAGTTCTAAAGAAATGAGTCTTCAATCTATCGAGGGGCACCCAGAGCATTGGGCATGGCTAGGGAATGGATGCATATCGCCGAGACCATAGCATTGTCTGAATCACAGGAGCACAATTTCAAATCGTTGTGAATGCCGACGATCCCTGCAGAACCTACCGCTAGGGGCAAATGCTGTTAGCTGAGCACCTATTAAGGTCGACATGGTGCAACGATGGGGTGTTGTGGCCAGATCCCGTAATAATGATTTATCCCATCACACCAGGAACTTATTTAAGGCTTGGTCAATCTAGGAGAGGCCAGGGACACATTCTGGCAAAACTTGCCTAGCTACCGACGTTGGCCATGATCGGGCCGAGTCGGTAGCACAGACGACCCGGCGACATCTGTTAAAATGAGCCTCGTAGCTCATCGTATTCCTCCAGTCTAAATGAATCAGAATTCGTTTTTCTACACCCGCTGTGTTTTCGGGATTGTACCACGCATTGCTCAATCGCGTGAAGCAAACCGTCCCACATCGAACAACACGTGGCACAACGTACCTCCGACGAGCACGGTTTGGCTACGTACGGCGCGGAAGAAATTCTACGCGCATACCACACGTGGCACGACCCGGAAGCACATCGGGTGGGAGCTGCGCAGGCGCAACTGCGCAAGCCTGCGCAGGAGATTACGCTAAAGATCGGAGCAGTGCGGCGGCACACGCACGAGGCCGGGCTGCTGGGCGTAGGCGGCGAGGTTCATGGGCGACGCGGCTCCCTCGTTGCTCAGCCGACGCTTGCGGCACGAGGCGGCGGTGGCCGCGACGTGGGCCATGAAGGGGCCGGAGAACCGAGCCAGGGACCCTGGCATCTCCACGTAGTGGGCACCGTCACTCGGCCTGCATGCACAGACAGAGATGTGGTGCGTGTGTTTTTTTGTTTGTTAACACGGTTGCTGAGCGCAGGCACAAAAATCAAGTGGCTGCACCAAAGCATCTGCAGGTAATACAGAATAAAATGTCAGATGTTGGGAGGGTCTTACGACACAAAATTGGGCCAGCTCATTACATGGCCTAACCCCAAAAATCGTAATATTTCCCGCAAAAACCTAGGCGTTTTGTTGATATGCATCGTTGAATCCTTTCCGGCACCGGAGCAAACCACTCCCGTGACCAACATCCTCACGAAAGCGCAAATCGCCGCTTCACCTCGGAGCGTACGCCTGCTGCTGCTGGTGCTGCTGCTGGTGCGGCGCTGGGTAGGCCAGGGGCAGCATCCGCGACGGGGCGTTCGCTCCCACGCGGGGAGGCACGGCCTCGCAGGGGGAGTCCAACTTGGGTCTCTTGGCCGTGAGTGTCGACGGGACCCACGCGCTCGGAGCGCTGGCGGCGGCGCCGGCCGCCGTGGCGGGGGAAGGAGGGCTCTTGCCGTGCCGCGTCTCCTCCAGGCGGTTGAGGCCGAACACCCCGAACTCGTCCAGGCGGAAGCTGATCTCGGGCAGCGGTGCATGCTGGGAAATTGGAGAGGGGGCGGCCAGGGTCCGAAGCGGTTGCTGGAACTGCGCGGAGTAAAGCGGCCGCGCACGCACGCACGCACGCACACGTTGAATCATAATAAATACATGTTTTCGCGAAACATCAAAATAAAAAGTGCGTCGAGCACTCGGATTACAAACACAATGAAGAGGTTTATATTTTAAACGTTGATTGAAAACTCGCATCTTCACTCCCACTGTAATATTCGCAGAGTCGCGCCCGGAAAGAGTAGCAAAACATGGTAACATGTCAGATAATAACTCCCATATCAGATAACAACCCCCGTATCAGATAACAACCCAATAGATTGTCGAGAGGGGGGAAAAGAAGGAGAAGAGGGAGTGGGGAGGTATGAGAAGGAGGTGGGGGAGACATGAGGATCCGTGCTGGTTGAATGGCCCACACTCAAGGCATCACCGTCAGTATTAAAAAGAACCAGCCATCGAACCTCGCGCGTACGAATTGTATTCGTGACAATCCGTGAGAACAGCGGTCACAGTGCACGCCCCTCTACAGCAGGGGTGAGGAACCTATTCGTTACCGAGGGTGGAACAGCACTGTCAATACCCCTTAGTGGATAACAAAACAAAGATACAAAGGGACCCCCCTCCCCATATTGCCTTAACAGACCATTGCTGTGAGCGAGCACCTATGAAGGCCGGAATGGCACCGCCTTTGTCTCCCCAGTAGCTATGTTTACACAATGCACTAGGTACTCATTTTGAGTCTGAGTCCACCTAGGGAAGGCCCAGGACTGTTTCAGATAACCGTCACCGTTACTGGCCATGAGCGGCAGTGCGCGCTAACCGCTACACTCCCGCTATAAGTCTTTATAATCATTACAACCTTTAGTGCTCACAACAAACAGGCTCTCCGCAACGCAGGAGATAATTAAATAGTCAGACGAATTAGGAGAACGTCGCGGTCAACTAACCCCCACATCGCATCATTTATCGCAAAGCGCCCATTAAACGGCTAAAGGCTGAAATCATCAATTGCAATCGTGTGCACGTTTGTGTTTGTGCCATTCGTCACAGCACACGGCTTGTTTCACAGACCACTATTGTCTGCTGTAAGTTTTCACAGGAGGAGGCGACAACGCTGCTCACGTAGCTATTCATGATTTCAGCAATTTGCGGGCAATTTTCAAATTTGGCCGAAGCTTGGGAGCGTGACGCCGGCGGGCGTGGCGTACTCCTGCTATTTATTTTAAACTTTAACAACTGTGCTCTTGTTCGCTCGGAAATATTCCGTTAATAAATAAAACGTGAAAAAACAAACAACACGAACCATGGTAATCGCTGCACAATGGTATTTAAAAAATACAAACGATCACGTGATTTATCGGTGACTTTGTGGTGTACAATACGAATCGTAGGTATCGGCCCGCATCGCGGCATTCCCAGGATGCGTTACCTCGGGGGGCTGAAAGATGCCGGAGTGCAGGTGGCGAGGTGTAGCCGGAGTTCCGGGTGGGCCCGTGGCCCCTGGGGGGCTCTTGGGGAGTGGGGAGTCGGAGTAAAAACCCGGAGCGGACTCCGGAATGCAGAGGAGGAAGTCCTCGCCGTCCATGGGGATGTACGGAGCCACCGTCTCAAGGTCCAGATCGCTGCCAAATTCCTGCCGGCAAGCCAAGAGAAACAGAACATAAATACCGCGAGCCAAATTTAAACTTCCTCATATACGCAAAAACGCTTTTCATAAATTCGAAACGCGCAGTCATTAAATTCTCAATGGGCTGGCTTCGGAGGAGCCTTCGTCACCGTCTCGCTACCGCTGCTGTCGTTCCGTTCGTCGCAATAGACGGACGAAGAGTGCAATCCTGATTCTCGCTTTCTTCACGTTGTCCAAACGTGCACCCTCTGGAAATAACACTTGATATCTGTCGCATTGCGACTTGCGGATGGGGCTGATGTATTGCTGCTCTTGGGTGTATCGCTTGCCATGAAGAAGGGCCATTCCCCGAAACGTCACCCTATCGTATATGTTTCCTTTTAATGCCACACGGTGTTATTGACGAACGTGTTGAGTTTTTTTTTTGCTTTGCACCACCGCCAACGCGGCAGGAGCAGCAGCGGAGGCGTCACCAAATCATTTTCCTTACAATAGTTGAAGAACCCTCGTGTGGAGAGTGCAATGTTGTTGCGAGGTCAAGAGAGAGAGAGGGTGGGAGGGAGAAGGATCACGTGGGATGGAGGCGGGCTCGAGCCGTGGACCTGCCTTTGGGAGTGAATGCTCTGGGGATGCTGTGAGGACCTGTGTGGGCGCTGGGGCCTTCGTTTCCGGAGCCACACTGAACAGCTTCTCGATGGTGTCGATTCGGAGGTCTCCACCCAGGGGCGAGAAGGATTCCTCGGAGGTGGAGCGCTGCAACGGCAAATGTCGGGCGACCGTCGTTACAGGGAGCGTCGACTCGATGCAGAACGAACATTGCATTTCTCTCTCTCTCTCTCTTGGCGTTTAAAATAAACATGATTTAACCAGGGTGGCTCGGAGGGTCAGAGAGTAGCTGAGCTGGCAGCTCGAGATCCTGGGTTCGAATCGAAGGGATGAATTGTTCTGCGAGAGATGCGAATGGGTGCTGTGTCACATGACGTGGATGCTGCGATGGGGGGAAATTTGCAACGAAGAAAATATTCATTCACAGCCCGATGTTTAGTTGCTGTACTATTGGCGGCTTGTCACGTCTGGGATCCCTTCAAGTGATCTCCGATTCACACACTAGTGGGTATCACTTTCCCACCCGCCCTACAAGGGAAAAATGTTCAATGCATGATAAACTGAATCCATTATTTTTTAATTCTCAAAGCCGGAAATTATCGAAATTAAGTAGAGAATCTCATTTAATGAACGTGGTGGGTTTGTATGCAGTTATTCTTGACCGGATCGTCATCCACCAGTTGATTAACGTACGGGTTGTAAATTGTTAATCGTATTCGTGAAGGCGCAGCCCTGCAATGTCTCTGCTCAAGCCACTGTCGGTTGAAAGAAGCCTCCACTCGCGAGAGATCTTCAGCCCCACTCGAATGTGTTTTGGCCGACTGTTGGAAGCCTCGTCAGATGTCTTGCAAGCGGCTGCAGTGCCCGCACTTTACCCCACCGCACGTAACCTGCCGATCTACTACGTTGTCCACTATTTTTACTGCTGCTGGGTGGACCGAGGCAAGGGGAATAAAAAACAAACAAAATAATCCTCGCCCATCGCGTCAACTGCCAGCACGCAACGGGGCAGCTGATAAAATAAAACACAATAAAGTAGGAGGATGAACGTCGTCCCGTTAATCCAATCATTCCGTCCCATGTACGGCTCTTTTGGGTTAATCCCTGATCGCTAACACTGAAGCACGGAGGTCCCCTCCACGTGTGAGGGGTTTTGGGGGGGGGGTGTGGGGGTACGGGGGATGTAGGGGGGGGGAGGGCAAGGGTTCCGATCCACGGTGGCGACAAAAAAACAACGGCCACGTTCGCTCGCATCGATCACGATGCGGCAAAGAACTCGCCGCTCTCCTCTCTCGTTCCTAAAATAAAAGACGCGGGACGCTAATTTTCCGGGCGTGCCTGAGGCCGCGCAACACCTCGTCTGAGAAATGCGAGGCGCAGGGGCTCTGATTATCCTCTAAGGGGGGAGGGGAGGGGTAGTGTCGTTCTCGGAATGAGGAGAGAACCCGCAAGCGAGCCTGAATTGGGCAGTAGAATGCCTCGCCTCCGATTCACACGGTTGGCTACGTACGGCGCGAAGGAAGTTCCACATTGGTACATGTAACTCAGAGCCCTTCCGTCAACCTAATGCCGAAGGCCTCTATCCCACGCCAGGTCAGAAGAGGGGGGTTGACAAAGGTGGGACCATCAAGACTGGTTCAGACATCGCTAGCCACACTCACTTCGATTGCCATGACCGGGAATCGAAATCAAAATCGTTGGGGTTTGGGGCGCAGCGCGTGAACCAGGGCCCCTTCCACCAGTCCCGGTAGCTCTTCCACCCAATAGCATGGTTGGTTACGTTCAGCGCGAAAGAAGTTCTACATACATATTCTCTGAAGTCTCGCTGAGAATGAAATTGACTGACAATTATTGACAAAACGCGGTTGCTCAAGTGGAGAGATGCTGTTAGACGAGGGCGTGGGTTGAAATAAAACTAATAAACCAATAATCAACACGACACACCTCGAATCAAAATGAGCCCCAGGACACTATGAGAGATCCTTTACCAAAAGGCGTCATCTGGTCCAACACCAATGGAGACTAGGCTCTAAGATAAGCTGTCTCGGGTGTGGACCAATCAACTTCAAGGACAATGCATATCATTATTATCATCAGTGTTGTTTCTTTTTGTTTGCATTTTGACTGCTTGTGTTGTGGTTAGTGCAAACATGATCACCTTGTATAAAGGTGTCAGTTTTTGTGCCAGTTGAAAGCGTAAAAACCTACTACTATATGAGCCCCAGGACCTTGGAGCAAAAACTTTGGAGATGATGGCGAACAACGCGTGGCACAACCCTGAAGCAATTGCATCATCTACCCTCGTCATCATATCAACATCATTGTTGCATCATCATCATCACCGTGTTGCCAGCACCGTCCTGGCGCCGGTTGGCAGAGGGCTGCGGCACTCGCGCGTCGCAGAAGAAGGCGGCGGAGGCCGAGTCGCGGGGCGGTCGCGGATCCCGCGGGGCGGCCATCGGCGGAGTGAGGGGCAACCCCAGCGGAGGCTCACGGTCCCCCCGCTCGGGGCTGGGCAGTGCCACGTCGTCGTAGAGAGAGAGGTCCGAGTACAACGGCGGATGCTGCAGGCCACCGCCACCGCCGCAGCGATCTGTGGGGGTTCACGTTCATGCAGCCCACAAACTGTTTAGCTACTAAAAGTTTTTATTTTAGCCAGGTAAGGCCCGCTGAGTTATTTAGATTTTTTTTTCAGAAGCGACCTGGCCACAAATGATAGCGCAACGAAGTGGCTCATCGCGTGCACATTTCGAGCAGCCAAATACTCGAAACGCGTGACGCTGATTCCAAATGTGGAGGTCGTTTGGTAAAAGAGAGAGTGCGGCCTGGGCAGGACGTGTCACTGGAAGGCACGATGGCCCAGAATAATGACGGAGCGGTGGCCAGGAGATGGAACCGTGTCTGGTGGGACATCCACCGAGAAGATGCAGCTGTGAAATCGTCTCACGTCCAAGGCGCTGTGTGGATCATTATCATCGTAAGATCGTCAGAAACGTCGGCGGCTTTTGGAGCCCTTCATCCAGCAGCAGCAACAGCAGCAGCGGATTAGCCATGGATAATGACGAGGGTGATGATGCGACGTTCGGTGAACATGGCGAGGCGCACCACGGTAGCTCGAGAGGAATGGCGCGCACGGAAGTCTGCCGTGGGATAGTCACTCGGTCAAATCAACTCCAGATGGGACAATGAGATAATCCCCAAGAGCGTATGCTTGTAGTTGTGCTTGATTAGTGTCCCTGGTCTTATGCAACTTCAATCGACGCGAGGGGGGAAAAAACAAAAGTTGACCTACGCCTAAGACAGCCCGACCGTGCCCTCTCTGTTCTCAGGATCCTGTCCGTGCCACAAGCTAGATACGGATCTACAACCACGCCACACGTCCACACCCATCACGGCTAAATTTAAAGCCCCAGAGTTTGGCTGCGTGGCCCAGGGGTCAAGAGACGCTAAGCTGGCACAGCTGAGATCCTGGGTTTGAATCTGGGTGTCGCCTCCCCGTGATTAAACTGGCTTGTCAAGTGCAGGGCGTTGGTGAGTCTAATCCTGGACCCGAGTGATGGCACACAATGCATCACACTAAAATACGGCTCTTCACTTCATGGCAAAAAAGATCCGTCCATGAGGATTAAACAAGGGAGCTGTGCAGCATGGATTGAGACGTTTCTCCCATGGGTTTTTGATAAGGATATTTTATTATTATTTTGTTTGTATACCCAGAAAAGCCTGCCACACAGGACATGCCAATCAGCTCACTGTTTCGTACCCATTTATGCTGCCGAGTGCTCACAAGTGGGAGGCAGGGAGGCGAGGGAGGGGGGGTTATTGCCTTGCCGGGAGAATGAACTCGACTTTATGTATTTGCAGCAGGTGTTTTTGCCAAACGTGTGGGAACCGAAACATGGGCTGGGCCGTGTGCGTTCCCCTTTCGCGTCGGCTCGGCTCGGCCGTGCACCGGTACCGCCCGCTCAAAGTGTCCACTTGCAATTAGTTTACCGCGTTTTGCACGTGGCTGGCTACGTACGGTGCGAGAGGAGTCCTACGTACGATGATCATGTAACGGACGACGGATTCTTATTTCTACGAAGAGTTCGGTAGTTTTCCCACCGGGGCTCGGTAAGCCAAGCGGAGCTCTCGGTCGGTAGCCTGGACGGTGCCTGGGACGGGGCGACTCACGGCCGAGTCCGAAGTTCAGGCTGATGACCTCGTCGCCGGCCGTGGGGGCGATGAGCGCCAGCTCGTCCGGCTCCTCCTTGAGCTTCATGAAGAGCGACTCGCCCATCGTCGCGGCGCCAACGATGCCGCCGGGGTTGGCGCACGGTGACGACGGCGGCGACGAATCGCCGGGGCGAGGCTTCAGCAGCCGCTCCGTTTGCTCCAGCGACAGCACCGTGCCGGTCTCCTCCACGCCGCTGCGCAAGGGGAGAAGAGACGGTCGCGCGGACGGCACGAAGGGTCACGTCGGAACGCGCAGCACCGGGGACCCGCGGCGGATGTCGCTCGCATCAGCCGTGGCAGGGAGTCACAAACACGTGCTGCCGGATTTGTAGCTCAAGCGAGGCAGCCAGGCGCGTGAGCCACCGTGCAAATGATGCACCCCCCCCCCCCCGGTGAAATGTTTAGCCGGCCCGTTGTGGATCAGCAACGATTTTTGAACAATATAACATTTTCGGACGAATAAATAAATGCGTAACGAAGCACGACTCTTCCCTTGAGTATCTGTACACGTGACACAATGCCCTGTAAGCGTAACGTGACGAGCAATCCGCTTTGCTTCCCGACAAAAAACGAGCGACCATCGCAACGTTCCCTGTCCCCCGAAAATGTTTTAATTCATCGCCGCGCGTGGGGCAGTGGGGGGGGGGGGTGGCTACCTGAGCACGTAGTTGACGCACACCACGCACTGCGGCTGAGCGTTGCGCGGGCTGTAGATGACCGTGGCCTGTGTCTCCACCCACACGAAGCCGCCGCGCTTCGCCAGCATCCGGTAGTGGCCAGTCGTCGCCTGACCCTTGCCAAACACTGCTCAAACACAACAAAGATCCCCCCCCCACCCCGTGTAGCCTTAGCAGACTGTTGGGGCAAGTGCTGTTAGCGAGAAGCACATGTGAAGGCCGGCACGGCACGCAAGGCGGGTGGGGTGGCCAGCACCATGCCCGCCCGTTCTTGCCAAACACCGCTCAAAAACAACATCAACAACCAAGACGTGGATTGTACCGTCACACGCCATAAACCCGGCGACCCGAGTTCAATTCCCATGCACGGCTCGAACGTTCAGAGATATCTAGAGCATCGGTGGGCCTCCTCCCTGGTGGTGGAGTATGGTCACCCAACGCCGACAGCCTTGCTAGACTGTTGGGCAAGCGCTGTGAAAATGTATAAATGCCCAGTAAGGCGCGCAAGAGGCGGTGGTTGCGGCCAGTACCACACTTCTGGCCGCCTTTCCCTCCTCCGTGTTGATGTCTTTAGACACCGCGGCAGGGGCTCACTTAAGACTTCAGTTGAACTACCGGAGGCCCACGAGCGGTTCAGAAATCACTCGCTCCTGATATTAGCTGTGGCTTGGAGTCGATACTTGGGTCCGCTGGTTTCTAAGCGGAGTGCACGAACCACTGCTCCCATTCACTCCCCCTCCCCACATACATACACACAAACACCATCGCTGCACAGTCGTACAGACGAGCGATTTTCACCCTGATAGCCGAGTGGTGGTTGTGAATCGTGACCTGGGTAAAACATTTTTTTGGCATCCAAAACATACCGCACTCGCCTGTTCATACAAGGGACTGTTCCCAAATCGTCGCCACGTTCCATAATTTCTGGGCTGCTGCTTCAAAGCAGAAAGCGCAGCCTCGTTAAGGGCTGATGGATAACGAGACTCAAACGTGAAAATCGAATGGCAAGCAAAATCCTGTGGATGCAAACAAAGGCCCCCTTTTCCCCCCAGCCAAACCACTTAGCGCTGGCGGCGTCACACAGAACCCGTGTAATGGAAGTTACTGCAGAAACGAACGCCGGCATTTGTTGCGATTTATACAGAACAGAATAAAACGATTGGAAGTCCTTTATTATTATTATTAGTATAAATTTTGGAACCAGATTTCGGTGTTCAACGCATGAGCGTAACCCACAGTTTGAGAAAATGTTACAAGAAATGTTAACAGAAGAATGGTGTTGACAATTCACTATGTAACACAATTTTTGTTCCTGTGTTATTTCTTAATTGCTTATGCCTAAAAAGTATAGAAAATTGCTATTATTCCCTACAAACTTTGCTTTTGTGACCAGGACTTTTTGTGAAGGAATGACACAAATGCTCACCACGTTTTCTCATTGAAAATAGGTCAATTTCAAACTATCACTGTCCTAGTCACAAAACTAAAGTATGTGGGAAATAATAACCATTATCTGTACTTTTGAGGCATAAGCAATTACGAAATAACACTTAGTACTCACTTACTACTTACTGCCCAGGAACAAAAAAGAACACTTTCTAACCAGAGGGAAAAAAATAGATATAATTGTAAAAAAAAATTGTTACACGTGTCTGTCCTTTTACGTCATCTTCTTTGATACCCGGAGATGCGCACAAATCTGGGAAATTGCCAGGAGATGGCGGTAAAACCGTGGGCTGAATCCGTGTGGGCGAATTCTGTGTTACCCTCCTCGTATGCAGGTTTTTTTTATCTCTCTCTCTGGGAGTTTTTTTTCTTTCCTCCCACCCAACCGCCCCCAGATGAAGGCAAAAAAAACCAATCATATGAAAATGAAACGTGGCGATGATTTCCTGGGAGAAATGAGCGGTGACCTGGCCGAGAGATTGAGCCGTGTTTTTTGGTCGCCTGCTGCAAAGGTTCGCGGTTCGAACCCCGTGGTCACACCCGGGTGATTTTTTTAAATTTTTATTTTACTTTTCCGCCTGACAATTTCCACGTGATGAGCTCGCCTCGTTGGGGTATCAATTTGTGGCGAGGTCGCTTTTGAAAAAGAAGTTACATATCTCAGTGGGCTTCACCGAGGTAAGATATTAAAACAACGTTTCGTTTTATTTGTATATTTTTACCGTGATTTGTTTACCTTTCCTATAATTTTCATTCCTATCATGTTTTTATATTGTTTATTGTTGTAACGTTCTGACCTGCCCCTACTGGATGTCTGTGGAAAAGAGCTTTATAGCTCATCGGATTACTCCTCCAGTATAACTATTCATTCTAAACACTGCCAGTGGATTGACCATAAAAGACTTTGTGCCTTCAAAGCGGTCGTTAAAAAGTGACCGGCAAATTACTTAATTGGGCTCAACCACATGGCACAATCACCCCCCCCCCCCCGCTCTCTGTGAAACACGAGCGCCTATTCGATTGCTTCGTGGTATAAGGATGACGCGAATGCCGCGTGTGGCCTTAACGCCAAGTTCAATTCAACTGTGAACGTGCACTTTACGAACCCCATGTTCGCCGTTTCGCATCTCTCAGAAAATTTTCGGTCATTTGCTGTTATTTTCCTCCGGCGCCGCTGAACCCGCGCAGATTTCTGGTTAGATGTTTTGTTGCTATTTCATTTATACCTGATGATGATTGCTTGTGTTGCAATCGAAACGTCGTATGCTATTATTTAATTTATTATTTTATCTTTATACGTGACTTTACCGAAAGAACCAAAGAATAATTCCTGCAGTCACGAAAGCTCCAAAATTAAGATTGAGCCTTGAGGTCGTACGAACGTGAAATGGGGCCGCGCGGTTTGACAAACACAGCGGTGGGCCGGTACCAAACAATTTTTTTTTGCTTCCTCCAAATCAGGCCCCCCCCCCCCCTTCTTTTTTTTGGGTCCACAGTAATCTGGGCGCCACATCAGACGAGGCACACGATAATATCTCAAGAAACATACGGGAGAGAATTTTTTTTTTGAGCGCAGACACAGCAACACTGCTGGATTCTTTGTCCTGAGACCACAAGTCTCGGTGCCGTGGGCAAAGGCCAAATCAGATAACGAGCAACAGGCTTAAGAAAAAAATCAGCCGAAGCGGTTATCTATTTTTGTTTAACATCATCTTTGTTCCTTATTAAGGGTTGAGAGGACAAGCTCCCCCCCCCCCCAATTCCCCCATTAACAGATTGCACTCGAAGTGAACACGGACAGCTTTCGAGTTAAAATTACTGGAAATTACATAACCCTGAAAGAAAGTGGCGAAGATTTCTCGAGTGCGAGTTTTGCAGAAACGTGATCGCGAGGCAAATCGTCGTCACCAGGGAATGGCATTCCTAGCGGCCGGGCGAAGTGGCACATTCGGCCGCTAATGAGAGTGCCCGTGGCCAGATCACGCGGAATGTCCCCGATCTCGTCACACGTCGTAAGCCAAGCAGGCTGCAGCCTGGATAGCGCTTGCACAGGTGACCACCGCAATGATGTGCAAAAGACAGTCGAGGACAATGCAGTGAAAATCCACTTCCCCCCCGCCCCCGCACCCCTCACCTTCACCAACCCACACTTACCATCGTGGTGAAATATGGTCAAATATCCATCATGGCCTGCAACACGTGGGGAAGCGCCCATTTAGTGGTGGAGTCACAAACCGGGCCGTACCTGTGCCCTGCTCCGGTCTACACTTCACGCCTTCATCAACGTGACGAAGTACGATTGAAATATCTCAAAAGCGTGGATGGAGAACCTCCCCCATGCCCTGCTCTCATGCCCGGCGATGCGTGGGGGAGGCCATAATCCAGCAGCTGATCGAGAGAAACAAAAAAAAGAGAACCCTCGAACGTACGAGTGCGTGTTCACGAGTGAGGTCATCGATTGGACAAGAGGTCACTCGGGTAGTAGTGCACAATCGTTTTTTCTTTTTTTGCCGCAGGGAGACAGACAGCGGGGAATAATGGCAAAAGAACGGTGCATTCGTTTATGGCCAGAAGGGCACTTAAAGCAATACAATTGTCTTGTACCTTGTTACGACCTCGATGACCTTTTGCCCCTAAAATCGGTCCTGCCGTCGATGGTAGGATAGCCTGGAGTCCACGTGACCACGACAGCATTTGGATTCTGTATGTAAGCATGTTTCTATGTATGTTGAACTTATTTCGCACCGTCCGTGGCTAACTATGCTAATCGGAGGTGCGGGTCCTGCTGCCAGAGAAAGGTTCTTAAATACCCCAACAACAACAACAACAACCGCCATTCGCGACTAAGTGCCGGTGACGTCGCCACAGCGCTTGTGCCAGGCTAGGTGCAGTTTAAGACCACTAGAAGTGTCAAACGCCCACTGGCAGGAGGTCACGGGACAGACCCAGGTGCCATGGGTTGACTGAGATGACTGGCCGATCCACACCCCCCCCCCCCCCATAGCCAACGCGTGTCCACCCAGCAGTTTAATATCAATGGCTTCACCACAATTATAGAAGGGGCAGGTCACGCGCGGTGGGGTAAGGTGTCGGTACGGCCACCTCCTGCATAATTGGCCAGTGTGGAAGAGATGGAAAAAAATACCCTCCAAGAGAGGGCTTTCCGGAGAGATCCCTACAGTTGAGGATGTTGCTTGCGCCTGCAGCGGCAGATTCGGGCACTTTCAGGGGCTGCGCCTTCACCTCGTGCCCCAGAGAACTCAAAACAAATGCCACTGGACTGACTCCTTTCTTTGACGAGGGCGGGGGGGGGGTTGTGGGTTAGAGTGGAACGTATTTACTCTGAAATGTCAAGATGTTCGATAGCAACTCACCGGAACGTGACCTGTTGCGCACTGGGTTTGTTCTGCAGCCGCGTAACGTAACGTAACGCGCATGCAAAATGCCCTGACTGCAAGACATCATTTTCTCGAGTTTGTTAATGCTCCGTTGCGCGCAACCTTCAAAGCGGCTGCAATATGTGAAGGCAAATTTTATTTGTTGTTGTCACAACCTATCGTAGAGATGCCAAACACGTACGTGTTGTTAGCATTTTCGGCTGAGTAAATGTATGATGTGTAAAACGGTCTCAGTGTTAGGTAACTATGATGTTCACACAAGAAAATGTGTCCAGTGGTGATGATTATCATAATTATAATGATGATGCAAATGGTGATACAATTTATTATTTAAGACTGCTGCTGATGATGATGTCTATTTTGTGGCTGATGTGGATGATGCTTCTGCAGATGCTTTCATGATGAGCGTTAAGTCTGATTCGAATGCTGCTGCACCTGCAGATGACAATGGTGAAGCAATGTGATGGTGATGACGATGATGCAAAAAATCATGATTATAACTATGTCTGTGATGATGATGACGACGATAAGACAGATATGATGATGATGATGATGTAAATGATGATGACAATAGTCATGTCTGTTGAACATTATGCTGCAGATTTCAGTTTCATTTACTAGGTATAGCCCTGTGAGCCATGCGGCTCTTGAATGATGATGTCATCTGTGAGGATAATGACGATGGTGGTGGTCGTGGTTCTGGTGAGGATGAGATATATTTCCAGCTCCATTCACCTACCAACCACTTGCACACACACACACAAGACAGGGCAGGTATAAATACCAGTTGAAACTGATGAGCATGACTGAGAATCTCACTCAAGATTGGTTAGCTTGTAGTGAAAACTGGTGCAAAACACGAACCACACGTACGATTTGCCATTTAAATTGGTTTCATTTTGTTATTTTCCCAATAAAATTATTTAAAATAAAATCAATAACATTATTTAATGAAATAATTTTAAATATACTTTTTTTCAATGAACCCATTTTTGTTTTGCTGGGTGGAGACAAAGGCTGGGAAGATTTTTGTTGTTTAGCTTGCCCCATTGTTTCCACTGCTGTGCCAAGAAATTTAATCCATGACCTTCTGGGTTGCAATTCCAGCACGCTTCCAACCATTGCACCACGGCAGCTTCCCAACCTGAACTAAATGTGGACTTAATTCAGCATTTATTTGGCAGAAAATGCTCATTACTGTGAGCTTCAGCTTAAAAGATGTTCATTTTTAGATTTTTCCATGTTGCAAATAACAGGATCATCTTCTTCGGAGTGCGGTCACGGGATGTTCCTCGGCTATTAAAACGTTGGGGAATAAACCAAGCGATGTTAATTCTTCGCAAGAAGAGGCCCAAAAGTGGGCCACGCTTATTCTTGACAGAGTTCCAACATTCTACTCGCCGTCTTTATTTATAATGTGAAGCCGCGCACAGATGGAAGGCACCACTTGACATCCAATTTGCCTTTTTAGTTTTCCTTTTTCTTCTCTCTCAGCTAAAGTAAAATGTGAAGGTGCAGCCCTGCAATTGCTCTCTCAACGCCACTGCTGGTGGAAGAGGAAACCTCTACTAGCGTGAGAAACAGAAAACGTATTTTTTTAGAACTGCTTTTTTGTTGTATTTCGTTTGTTGTCCTTCGATCAGCACCTCCGATAAGCACGGTTGGCTACGTACGGTGCGAAAGAAGTTCAGCGTACTGTAAATAGGAACGCACCTCGACAGGATATTGGTTTGGGCCTACTCTTTCGTGCTGACCAGACGTCTTGGAAGAGGTGGGAGTAGAAATGTTGCCAACGCAGCCGCAGAGCAAATCCCTCACTTTCATAATCAACGATTTTTGGGTTTAGATCGCGTTTATTTATAAATGTGTCGTAACCCTCCACCACCCGACACGGCCAATCAGTAAAAATGTGTCACGTTGACAAAGACAAATAGTTCACTGCTTTAGCCCACCGGTGTGTTGAAGCAACAACATTTACAATTTGAGTACGACGTTTCGCTGGTAATTGCAACCAGCATCATCGGGCAATTCGCGAAAGCCTACGTGTTAAACTCCCTCACTTTCGCTTCGATCTCCTGGCACGGCAGTTGAAACGATGGTGCAAGTTTCTTCAAATCCTCCCGCCTCTGTTCACCCATCGAACTAATAAAAATCTTCCCCAGGCAATGGCAACTGCGTTATATAGCTCTTTTTTTTAAGCGACCAGGCCACAAATGATAGTTTAACGAAGTGACTTATCACGTGGACATTTCTAGCAGCCAAATGCTCTGAACGCGTGTAGATTCCAAATGTGGAGGGAAAAACTGGAGGACCCGGAGAAAAATCCACGTGACCACGGGGAGAACATGTATGTATATATGTTGAACTTCTTTCGCACCACATGTAGCCAACCGTACAAATCGGCGGTGCGGAGAAAGGACAACAAACCAAACACACAAAAAAACATGCAAACTACAAATATGCAGCAGGCGTCAGGGTCGAGATCGAACCCACGCTCTCCTGCTCACCAGGCGAGGTCGTTAACATCTCGCCACCATGGAGCCCATCAGTATGCGTACACCACAGTTAGGCAATCAGCAGGTTTGTTGGACTGGGGTAAAGCGTGGATACTCCCACCTCGTCCATGTAAAGCACATGCACCGATACTCGCTGTTTGTATCGCGGCCTGTGCAACTGTGATTATCACTGATATCCGCATCGTGTATCTGGGCCATCGCAGTACGCCAATTAAATGGAGCCTAACAGCTTGTAGGGCCCTTCCTGCTGAAACAGTTAAACTATATCTCTTTAGAAGACGTCTGGTCAGCATGGAAATAGGAGGCCAAATATCCTCTTGAAGGCCTCTTGAGCAGAGCTTGTTTTTGGAGGGGCTCCCCCCAACAGCGATATGAGCGAGCAATAAAAAAGACAAAGATCCCCCGTATAGCCTTAACAAACTGTTGGGGCAAGTGCTATTAGCGAGCACCTATGAAGGCCGGCACGGCACATGAGGGGGTGAGTAGCCAGCGCCACGCCTGGCCGCCTTTGTCTCACTCGTGGCGATGTTTACACACCGCACCAGGTACTCATTTGAGGCTGAGTCGACCTAGGGGAGGCCCAGGACCGATTCGGATAATCGTCGCTGGTGTGGGGCCGTGAGCGGGAATCGAACTCGGGTGGTAGGGTTTGTAGCGCAATGCGCTCCACACACGCACACACTCAAAACAATCGTGCAAAGTTTATCGATTAGAGTCCCTGCCCACATTACTCAGATTTTACTTCATTTTACAAAAATCCATTCTAAACTCTCAAAAACTGCAACCACAAAAAAGCATTGAAGGAACGAGAAGAGAGTTTGGAAATGTGTTTTTTTAAACTGTAACATTAACACCTGAGGACGGCTACTTGCGTTGTGGCCGAAACGTCGTGAGAATTATTTTATTATGTTTTATTTTGTTTATTTTATTATTTCCATTCTACGTGACTTTACCGAAAGAACCAAGAAGACGTGAACATTCATATTATTGGCATAGGCCAAAGGACATAGACCGTACAGAGCTCATCGCCACCACACATGTCTGCTGCCTTCTGGCCAACAAGAACTCCAGCTCTGTTGACTGCACACTCACTCACCGATGGACAAATTCAATTTCTTATAATTCAGGTGTGCACCGTGTCGCGATGTAAACATTTACAGCCCTTTGCCAATTCACCACGGAATGTAAGGCCTCTCCATATTCCTCCAGGTCGGTTAAGCAAGTGCTGGTTGAGGGATTACCCAGATCCAGCTCATACATTACCAATGATGTTGAGAGCTGTGGCCAGGAACTGAACTCGGGTCACCGGTTTCCTGATACAGCACATTCTCATTTTAACATATTAAATTGTTAAGCCACGGATGAATGCACTGCATTTTAAAATATACATTTTACTTACTGCGTGAGATAACAGACAATTAAGGCAGCAGATATGAAACAGCTAAATACGTCTGAGAAACCTATCTTCCCTTGTCGCTCTCTCCCACCACCACCACCACCCACCGCAAAGATCTTCATCGCCCAAACGCAATAACAAAAAACACGGGGGGAAGGATTCTCTATTCCTGCACTTGTTAGCAGATGAGAGTAATGACCCGTAATCCTGTGTAATTGAAATACAGCTCCCCAGCTTTGCAGTAAGCTGGATTTGGGTCTCCTTAGAGGGCTTATTGCGAGCTGCTACTTCGCTCTCTCCCTGAACATGGTTGCAAGCGAGAAAACATTTTCCAGCCCAATTTAAAGCGGGCCCCTTATGTACGCAACGCTGCGGGCACAGGACTCCGAGACGAACCCATACGACTTTTCTGATTTCATTTCGGCCGATCTTGCAACTGAGACTATATCCTGGTCTCTTGAGAGCGACCCCACGGGGGGGGGGGGGGAGGGATCGAACCCATGACCTTCTGTATACCAGGCGAGGTAGTTAACATCTCACAGCATAGCAGCACATTCTCCACTCACTAAACTCACCTGCACCTCACTTATTCAATCATCCTACTCATCCGCCTAATGATACCACACTCGACACTCACTCGTTCCAAAGACAAATATCCCCCGTATAGCCTATAACAGACTGTTGGGGCAAGTGCTGTTCACCAGAACCTATGAAGGCCGGCACGGCACACGAGGGGGTGGGTGACCAACACCACGCCGGGCCGCCTTTGTCTCCCGAGTGGAGCCTCTAACCGGGTACGGTTTAAACGCACGGTGACGGCACCGTCAAATATTGCGCAGCGGTAACGGCAGAGCCTAGCGGGACGTAAAACTTCGCACAGGAAACCTGCACACACGGGGGATAGGGGGGGGGGGGTGCCCCCCACACTAAACCCCAAAACAATAGCTCTGCCCCCCTCCACCCCCAACCCCACTGCACCCCACGTCTCTCCCGACTGTGGGAATTCCTGTACTCGACAGGAAACTCGCCACAGGGAAGAATGCATCACGTAGGCCGACTCCGCGCACTCCACAGCAAGTGAAACGCGACTCGATCGCCGCGCCAAGGCAGTGGCAGCGTGTTCCTCGTGCCTGCATCGGGTTTGTTTTGTTCAAGACACTTAAAAAAAAAATTTTGCCGGCGACCAAATCAAATGGGATCTCGCCGCACCGACCTCGTGACATCGGGGAAGCCAAGCAGGGTTGAGCCCGGACAACGCTGGGATGGGCGACCACCAAAAGTGCCCGTGCGGTTGGCACAGGTGGCGGCCGCGAAGGCACCGCGCTACCAAGGAATCGGGGGGATCACGGTAGCGAGACGTTGACTACCTCGCCTGGTATACAGGAGGTCGTGGGTTCAACCCCGACCTTGACGCCTGCTGTATATTTGGAGTTTCCACGTCTCTCTCTCCCCGTGGTGACGTGGATTTTTTCTCTGGGGTCCTCTGGTTTTTCCCTCCACATTTAGAATCAACATCACGCGTTCAAGAGCATTTGGCTGCTATAAATGTCCACGTGATGATAAGCCACTTCGCCGAGCTATCATTTGTGGCCAGGTCGCTTCTGAATAAGAAGCTAATAGCTCAGTGGGCCTTTAGCTGCTCGAAAAAAATAGTCTAGTTCACAGTTTTAAATAGTTGTCGTGACGAGCATGGCGTGGGCGAGGCCCTCATCCAGCAGTGGATTTGCGAGAAGGTACCGTCGCGAGCGCACACACAGCCGGGGTCGTGCCGGGGTCGTGCCGCGCCCGGCCGTCGGGTGGCCGTGCGGACGCGGCGGCGCTTACGGTGGTGGTGGGACTTGGTGACGCGCTCCGCGTCGAGCGCGTGGTAGTACTCGTACACCGAGCGGCCGAGCAGCTCCTTCGGGTGATACCCAATCAGGTCGGTTATCCTACGTGCACACGTACACACACAAAGACAAATATCCCCCACGTGTAGCCTTAACAGACTGTTGGGGCAAGTGCTGTTAGCGAGCAGCGCCTATGAAGGCCGGCACGGCGCACGAGGGGGGTGGGTAGCCAGAACCATGCCCGGCCGCCTTTGTCTCCCCAGTGGCGTTGTTTTTACAAACTGCACCAAATACTCCTCTGAGGCTGAGTCGTTCTAGGGGAGGCCCAGGACTGGTACAGATAATCATCACTAGTTATTAGCCGTGAGCAGGAATCGAACTCGGACCGCCGGGTTCGCTAACTGCTACACTACCGCTCCCCACACCACGCATGCACACATGCACAGACACACACACATGCACAGACACACACACATACAGACACATACACACGTATACACACACACACACGTACACACGAGTGGCTGTGACTATTCCAATGTTTAGCTCCACGCTTCTACAACTGCATCAGGACACCCCGTGTGCCATAGGCGCATCGAGATGGGGGCATAAAAGCACCGCACGACAGCGAATAGTGCTGCACAGCCCTCTGCTGCATGCCACGTATAGCCGGCGTGTTCTTGCAGCAGAATAAACTTTTTGAGCTTCTTGAGGAGCTGAATGCGGTTCCGGTTGTGAATTCAAGACACAGTGCGGCCTGGTCAAGGCACGGGACAACCCACTCTACGCGGTAGTAGATGCATTCCAAAAAACGGGGCGCACAAAGCGTAGCATGGACCGCACGATCACCCGACCCACAATGCACCGCACGAGAGACAGCTGCCTGCCGAGCAGTGCGTACGGCACACACAGTACACAAACGTTGTCCCACGTCCGACCGCATAGCCGCATCTGGATGAATTAAAAGCGCATAACATGGCGATTTTCGGGGTACGCGGCACGCGGAAACGCACCGAGCGAACCCGCGTACAGCGAGGGAAACCCGCACCGGATATTTGCTCCCGTCAAACGATGTGAGAATTGCGTGGCGCGGCGCGAGTTGCGAGGATTCGTGTTCTGTTTAAGTTGAACCGTGTGCGAGCGACAGACATCGAATTGACCGCTAAACTACTAAAGAATTATTTTTATTTGACCAGGTAAGGCGCAATGAGATACACAGCTCTTTTTCACTAGCGACCTGGCCACAAATGATAGCTCAGCTACGTGGCTTATCGCGTGGAAATTTCTAGCAGCCGAATACTCTGAAACGCACGTTGATTCCAAATGTGGAGGGGAAAACCCGGAGGACACAGCGAAAAATCCGCACGACCACCACGTATGCATGATGAACTGCTTTCACACACCGTACGGAGCCAACCGTGCTAATCGGGAGGTGCAGGACAGCAAAAATGGGGAGAACACGGAAACTCCAAGCGCGGTGGTGCACGCGCACAGACGAATGAATGAATGAATCTGAGAGATTTTCCTGTTGCTCTCCGTTGTAAGTCAGTACGTTGAACTTCTTTCATGCCAGGCAAGAGAGATAACATCTCCGAGCCATCGTGGCACTCCAAAGAAAATATTAGAAAGGGGGGGCGGGAAGTGGGGGGGGCAGGTGTAACGGCCGAGAGCGACGACGGAGCGGTCACCGTGGAGATGGACGTGGCTCCATCTCCACGGTGGACGCGCCCCCAGGAGACGGAGCCACGAAATCGGCTCGCGCCTACGCTGCCGGGTGGACCGCTGCGTCGTGGGACGGCGAGAGACGGCGGCGGCGGCTTGGGGAAGGCCTCTGTCCAGCTGTGGATAGATCATGGCCGCTGCTGCTGCTGACGGTGTTAGGCATAGCCCGGGGGAGAGGCTTTCCATGGTGACTGCAGCTTTGTAATACACTTAGCAAATTTTAGTCACGGATGGTTTTTATTTTGTGTTTGCATTGTGAATAGACCTTTCAAATGCATATTTGATGTTCGGATCGGTTTCTGAAAGTAAATTAAAAAACACAGAGGCATGACCTGCGCCTTTGTCATTGAGACAGGACAGTGGCTGAAGCTGTATTGGAAAGAAAAAAAAAGACACATCACAGAGTCATCTGAGAATAATTTTCAAACGTCCTTTTCATTAAGATGTCATTAAATCTCTGCTTGCATCTCAACGTCATCGTCGTCGTCGTCATCATTATCGTCAGCCATGATCAATCCACTCCTGGATGAAAATATCATTCAATCTTTGTTTGCATCTCAACGTCATCGTCGTCGTCATCATCATGGTCAGCCATGATTAATCCACTGCTGGATGAAAATATCATTCAAACTTTGTTTGCATCTCAACATCATCGTCGTCGTCATCATCATCGTCAGCCATGATCAATCCACTCCTGGATGAAAATATCATTCAAACTTTGTTTGCATCTCAACATCATCTCGTCGTCATCATCATGGTCAGCCATGATTAATCCACTGCTGGATGAAAATATCATTCAATCTTTGTTTGCATCTCAACGTCATCGTCGTCATCATCATCGTCAGCCATGATCAATCCACTACTGGATGAAAATATCATTCAAACTTTGTTTGCATCTCAACGTCATCGTCGTCGTCATCATCATGGTCAGCCATGATCAATCCACTGCTGGATGAAGGCCCCCTCCCCAAGCCGTCGCCACCTCTCAAGATCTCTGTGATGTAGTGATCCACCCAGCACCAGCTAGCCTCACCATTCCTTGCACAATCGATTTCATTTCTTCAGCCCTCCATCAATCCACCGCTAGATGAAGGGCTCTGCACACACCGCGTCGAACATCGGGGCTATATGACCATACTTCCCTACGCTGGTCAGCGCTGGCTCGTAAAGAGGAGGGGGGGGGTAAGGGGGGGGGGAAGCTCAAAATAGATTTTGGTAATTACCCACCACTGATGTTAGCCGTGCCCTTACCCCACCCCCACTTCTCCGCCCTGACAAATTGCCACAATTCAGGGTGGCAATTCAGTTAAAAACTAAAAATAAATCTCTGACTGGTTTCTGAACGCCGTTGCTGTGGCCACGCGGCAGCGGCGCTGGCGGCCACTTGCAGCTGCGGAGAGGTCGTGTGAGCCCATTTAACACACGACCCAAACGGATGGGAGCAAGTTTTGATTTAAAGCTTTCGTGACTGCAGGGATTCACATTCTTGGTTTTTTTGGTAAAGTCACGTAGAAGGGAAATAATAATCCTTACACAAGCGATTTGACACCTGCAGAGCGAGGGATCGATATTAAATGATTAATCGACGCACCCTTACACCCCTCTATATATTTGACCGCGACCTCCCGGTCATTCGCCGCACCCCCGCGTGTTGTCCGGATGAATGGGGAGCGTTTGGCGACGTGACGCTAAAATGAATCAACAAACGCTGGGACAGAGACTAAAAAGCCGGGTGGACCCCACGCCGCCGTTGTCGCTCGACAAACTTGCGACCAGCAACGGCACAAACTACGGTGGCAAGGCTCGTCCACCACCACCGCCACCGCCACCACCGCCGGAGAGGGGATCGGGAGATGCGCCGGTCCCGACCATGGCGGCTACATGGACTGGCGCATCGTGAGACCAAGAGAGATGGCCACAGTCGAGCGGTTGGTGGAGGCCCTCATCCAGCAGTGGAAAGATCAGGGATGACGATGATCACAGTGATGATGCACGCACAGGAGTTCGAACATTTATTTTCTTTAGAACTGGGTGGCCAGCACTACGCCGGACCGCCTTTGTCTCCCCCAGTGCTAATGTTTACAAACCGCGCCAGGCACTCACGTGAGGCTGAGCCGATCAAGGGGAGGGGCCTCAGCACCGGCGCAGATAATCATCACCGGCGTCGGTGGCCGCGAGTGTGAATCGAACTCGGGCAGGCGGGCTCGTCGTGCGCGCGGCACGCCAACCGCTGCACGACCACCACGCGCGCACCAGGCGTGAACCACCCTCCCACACAGCGGGCCCACCTCTCGTCGCAGTAGGTGAACTTCATGTCCATGGCGTGGCGCGTCAGGAAGGTGCGGCTGTCGAGCGGCGTCTCGATGCTGGCCGGGTGCGGGATCGGCGAGCAGAGCAGCACCAGGCAGCTGGCGGCCGGGATGGACGACGCCCTGGGCACCGACGGCGCTCCGAGAAATGCGCGAGGCGATGCCTGTTGCTGCTGCTGCTGCTGCTGATGATGAAGCTGCTGCTGCTGCTGTTGGTGTTGTTGATGCTGCTGCCTCTGTTGTTGTTGCTGCTCCATCCCGTCCGGGAATGACCCCGAGGGGTCACCGCACACGCGCATGTGACCCGTGCAGTGCAGGACCTGCGTGGTGGTGCACGCACGCAGACGAATTAATGAATGAATCTACCAGATTTTCTCGTTGCTCCCCGTTGTATGTACGTACATACGTTGAACTTCTTTCGCATCGCACGTAGCCAACCGTGCTCATTGAAGGTGCCGGGGGGAGGAGGGGGGGAAAAAAACTAAACACAATTTCGCTAAAAATAAATAACCAGCCGTAACGCCCACACGTTCCCCCATATCTGCCACTCCAAATACTTGCATGTAAATGTTTTTGTTTACGTGTCAAAGTATTTATTTTTTACACATCCCATTAACCGCACGGCCTTCTGGGCATGCACCTCTTCAGCAAGCATTGGTTTAACGCTCGAAAACTCTGGACGGGTTTCGACATGCAGTGTCTCATCAGCAACCAGGCTTGCCGAAACCAACTGCGCGATGCTTAGAGGCACAGACCCTTCTCGGGGGTCCTCTCACGACGTCGAAAGATAACCGTTAGCGTCGTCGTAAGAGGACCCATAGAAAAGTCCACGCGACCACGAGAAGAGAGACACGCACACCTCCGAATATACAACAGGCGTCAGGGCGAGGATCGAACCCACGCCTGCCTACATAACAGGCGAGGTAGTTAACGTCTCGCCACCAAAGAAGAAGAATCGCCACTCGCGATGGAGGAGGAGGAGGGGGGGGAGACGACGCTGGGAGGGCGGGGGAACGCCGCTAATCTAAGCCAGGCCTGCGTTAGTGAGGGTCTGGCGTCTGCAGCGCAGCGCGCCACCCCGGACGGAATCTCATTAGGGCCCCCCAGACCGCGCTCAATTAGCGCGGCTCGCACGGACACACCTGCTCGCTGGACGCTCAACATCAACGGCAACTTTAACCCGAGACCCAAACCCAAGTCTCACCTTGAAACTTTGATGCCAGCACCCCGGGACCGTGCTCAATTGGCGCGGCTCGCACTCCGGCACCTGCCGCTGTGCATCAACCCGAATGCGAGCCCTAAATGTTCACCCCGAAACCCACTGATAACCCTACCCTGACCCCTAACTCTAAATGCAACTGTTAACCACCGACTAAAGGCCAAACCTTAAAGCCAACTGTAACAAAACCCTAAACCCAAGACTGGCCCTAAACTTTAACTCGATGCTAAATCATTGCATTAACCCTAAACTCATCCCTAACCACAACTCCGTGTTCCTAAACCTGACGCAACGTATAATCTAACGCCTAACACTGGCCCTATCTCCAACCCTAACGCTGCCACTCAACCCGAATGCTAAACCCAGCCCCAACCTTAACTTTATCCCTAACCCCAAGCCCAACTCTAGCTCCTAACCCTACCCTAATCCCAGCCATAACTCTAACCACACCCTAACCCTCACTTCATTGCTGCCCCAGTACCAATGGGAAACAGCTGATGGGCTACCCGAGGCCCCCCCGATAGCAACCACTGATTGAGTTTCCAGCCACCGCGCACGCACGATACCTTCATGAAGACAATTCAATTACATTTCATCGTAATTCACTGCCGCTTATTTCCTTCGCTAGGCGGGAGCCTACCGTGGATGAACAGGGACCTTCATACCAGTGGTGTTTGTGCGGTTGGCATGGACCTTGGTGGAAGGAATGAAATGGGGCTGCGGGGGCTGCGAGGGGGGGGGGCAGGTGAGGGGGGGGCTTTAAGAAGTGTGCACCGTTGTTTCAGCCGCCCCGACGTCGCGACCTCCGGATGCCCGCCCGTGCGGCGGGTTCACCGTTACCCCGCGGCAGTGCCCGGTGGGGCTGAGCGGTGGCGCGGTGACGCACGAGGGGGCGGAGTGGGGGGCGTCTGGGCCGTCCGTACCTTCCACGTGGCCGACTTGAGGTTGACGGTTTTGCCGCGGCTGGTGATGGTGCACTTCATCCGGACGAAGAAGTCCCTCTCCGTGCCAGCGTCCGCACCCTTCCTGGCAGCGCCTGCGGGGATGGCAAACGGTCGACGCGGAACACAACCGGGGGGGGGGGGGGGGGCGGGTGGGGGGTTCCGTTTCACGTTCGCTCCGACGACGACGACTCCTCGCTGTTCTGATCCTCGACCGAACGTGCCCTCTCGACGATTTTCAACGCCCTTCGCGGCCACGTCGCAGCTGCCCCAGGCCCTCGCGTAGGCCGACTCGGCGAAAAGATTCTGGCGTGTGTCGCTGTGGATCAGGTTCAGCGCGGCGGTGGAGGGGACAGGCCGGGCGTGCGTGCTTCCGGACACACTTGGACACCGGCAGTGTTCGTTGACGAAGGAGTCGTCGGCAATTCTGGCAAATGGCCTGATGAGGCTGCTTGTAATCACCGGCGAAGCGTCACAGTACTCTAATTGTAAATGTTGTGGGATTACTCTCCGACACACCAGTGTGCTGAACTAGTAACTAATGGACACGTTTTGTTTACGTCACAAAGCTTGCTAATTAGCTGTGTTGGGTGTTGGCAGGTATAATGACGACGCATTTATATTTACACGATCTAACTCAATTCCGTCACCAGCCTGGGCCAAGGACCACCGCCATCTCCCCTCGTAGCCATGACGAGTCCGGCACAAGCCTCTCAACGGTCGATGAGATGTCGCTGTTTTGTGAATCAACGTGTGCTCCTCTTCGAATGAAATCCCAAGCGCGCGCCTCTCAGGGCTCACACTTTTCATCTTTTGTTCCGGTTCCTTTGTCGACGCTAATGTCCCCTGTGCTGTGAGCAGCTACCTACGCACCTCGTTATGCCTCTAGCTGCTATTATATATATGCAAGCACACACATAAGGTGGAACCATCCGTATGAAAAATGAAAGAAAAAAATTGAGAAAACCGAGTTTGTTTGGCACGTGAACTCTCTGTGGGGCGCGGTCCTTAAAATCGATTTCAGAGGTAGTCCTGCTGATGCCATCTCTGACACAAGGTGATCCACTGCTGGCTGCAGATGTCTGCATTAACGTTGCATCATCTCGTTGCACGATGCTCACGGCATAACTGGAATGTAATTGGGGGGTAAGGGGAGTGGGAAGCAAAGATCTTAACAAAAAGGGTGAAGTAGTAGGTTTTTACCCTTTAAACTGGTACAAAACTGACACCTTTATACAAGGCATCATGTTTGCAATAACCACAACACAAGCAGTCAAAATGCAAACAAAAAGAAACAACTCTGATAATGGTAATGATATGCACTGTCCTTGAAGTTGATTGGTCCACAGTTGTACGCCTTTTTGGCGTCATCTGGTCCAACACCAAGGGAGACTAGGCTCTAAGGAAAGCTGTCTCGGGTGTGGACCAATCAACTTCAAGGACAGTGCATATCATTACCATTATCAGAGTTGTTTCTTTTTGTTTGCATTTTGACTGCTTGTGTTGCGGTTATTGCAAACATGATGCCTTGTATAAAGGTGTCAGTTTGGTACCAGTTTAAAGGGTAAAACCCTACTACTATATTTTGCCACTGGTAAAGGAGGTCTCATAGTGTAAAAAGGGTGAAACTGTCTAAATAAATCAAGGCTATGTCATCTTAGCCCGGGGTGTTGGGTTATATGTATGCAGTGTCATTCTTTGAATGTCATTGTTTATATATATTATTATTGAATAAAGGGCAGTAATACATCACCTCCATTCACCTCTGGATGTGAGACCATATATATATCAGCCCTTTGTCAATCCACGGCTGGATGGAGGCCTCCTCTAAACGTACATTCATCCACTGTGGTTCTTACTTACCTATTGGTCTGTTACGAGTTTATTATTTAGAGAACGCGCGATCAGATTATTTGGCCGCTGTAGAATGTCCACTTTATTGAGCTATCGGTCGTGATGGCCAGGTCGCTTCTGAATAAGGAATATTTAGAATAACTTTTTTTTTAAACACGCTTTTATGAAATGTACTGGTAATGGAAGAACTCCACGACTCCTGGAAGTGGCCCCGAAGCTTGCCATAACGTAAGGGACCGTGGCCAATTACAGCCAACGTCAGTTTACCGTGGACACTAAGACCCAAGCCGAAAAGATATAAAAAATAATGTTCAAAAATATATATTTTTTTAATGATAGAATATAGTATTGTCATCAGTATGACGTAAGTATACCAAGTTTGCAGTCGATACCACATTGGGAAGTGGGTTAAAATTGAGCTACAAGATTTGAAGATACAACAACAACAGACTGAGTGAGTTAAATAAAAGCGTGTAATGAAATGAGCTGCATAGCTCAGTGGGCCTTACGTGGTAAAGTAAAAAAAGTAGTTTCAGTGATTTGTTTACATTTCCTTTACTGTGCACACGCCTATCGTGTTGTTGTTGTTGTTGTTTTTGTTGTTCTACTGTTTGCTGCTGTGACTTCTTGACCCACCCCTCGCTGGACCATCTGTGATAAAGAGCTTCATAGCTCATCGGATTTCTTCTGGAAAAATCGAGATTCTGATCCTGATTCCGAATTGGTTGGCGAGCAGCCCAGCGGATACAAGGTGGAGGGGGGCAGGGGGGTGGGAGGTGGGGGGCCGGGGGTGGAGGGGGGCAGGGGGGTGGGGGTGGAGGGGGGCAAGGGGGTGGGGTGGAGGGGGGCATGGGGGTTGGGGTAGAGGGGGGGAGGGGGTGGAGGGGTGCAGGGGGGGTGGGGGTGGCAGGGGGGCGGGTGGATGGGGAAGGGGGGGTGGAGGGGGCCGGGGGGTGGAGGTGGAGGGGGGCATGAGGGTGGAGGGGAGCAGGGGGTGGGGGTAGAGGGGGACAGGGTGGAGGGGGGCCGGGGTGGAGGGGGCCAGGGGGTGGGGGTGGAGGGGGGCAGGGGGGTGGAGGGGGGCAGGGGGGTGGGGGGGGGCAAGGGGGTGGGGGTGGAGGGGGTGGGGGTGGAGGGGGGCATGAGGGGGCAGGGGGGCGGAGGGGGGCAGGGGGTGGGGGTGAAGGGGGGCAGGGGGGTGGAGGGGGGCAGGGGGGTGGGGGGGGCAAGGGGGTGGGGGTGGAGGGGGCGAGGGGGTGGGGGTGAAGGGGGGCAGGGGGGTGGAGGGGGGCAGGGGGGTGGGGGGGGGGCAAGGGGGTGGAGGGGGCGGAGGGGGTGGGGGTGGAGGGGGACAGGGTGGGGGGCGGTGCTAAATCCTCCCCGCTATGCCCCCATCGACCGTTGTCATCGTCGTCGTTGTGACAGCGGTGAGGAAACAAAACGATAAACAGCGTAAAAAAAAATGTCGTCAACGGTGGCCCGGTGTGCAAGATGTTACACAGAAGGACCGCATTACAGGGAACTTTTATTGTTCGAGATTTGAGGGGAGAAATAAAATAAAAAAATGTAAAATAAAACAAAGTTAGCCGTCTCGCTGCTGCGACTTCCGATGACGACGCTGACGAGGCTGCTGCTCACTGCTGTTGCCGATGATGATGATGAAGACGACGACGACGATGATGATGATGTTCATTAAAAACAAGTCACGTTTCGTACACCAGGGTCAACAACGCACGCGGCGCGGATATAAAAAATCAATACGGTGTAAAATAACAAACCGGTCCTCGGTGGCGTTAACATTCGACGCAATTTAATTGCCGGAGGAGACGGCACAGAAACGGCACATGTTAAAATAACCCCCGCTAAGGTAAACAAGCCTCACGTGTGTTTTTTTCAATGCTCCATCAACAGGTTTGTCGCGTCGCCATGGCAACACCGCCGTCACCTTGACAACGTCAAAAAATCTCCGTTCCGTCGCCAGGCAACCGCGTCAATTACCGTGACCACGTCACAGGGCCACAGTGAAGTGGTCGTCGGCTCGTTCGAACGTGTGGGACACACACTTACACACTCACACACACACTTACACTTACTTACACACACACTCACACACTTACACACACACACTCACTTACACACTCACTCACACACACTCACACACACTCTCACACACACTCACACACACACTCACACACTCACTCACACACACTTACACACTCACTCTCACACGCACACACACTTACACTTACTTACACACACACTCACACACTTACACACTCACTCACACACTCATATACTCACACACTCACACACTCACTCACACACACACTCACACACTTACACACTCACACACACACACTCACTTACACACACTCTCACACACACTCACACACACACTCACACACTCACTCACACACACACTCACACACACTCACTCACACACTCACTCACACACTCACACACACACACTTACACACTCACACTTACACACACACTCACACACACACACACACACACTCACACACACTCACACACTCGCACACACACACTCACACACACTCACACACACTCACACACACTTACACACTCACACACTTACACACACACTCACACACTTACACACACACACTCTCACACACACACTCACACACTCACACTCTCACACACACACTCACACACACTCACACACACTCACACACACTTACACACTCACACACTTACACACACACTCACACACTTACACACTCACACACACACACTCACACACTTACACACACACACTCTCACACACACACTCACACTCTCACACACACTCACTCACACACTCACACACACACTCTCACACACACTCTCACAAACACACACACTCACACTTACACACTCACACACTTACACACAGACACACACTTACACACACACACTCACACACACTCTCACACACACTCACTCACACGCACACACACACTCACACGCACTCACACACACTCACACACACACAAATATAACAACGCACGGATCTTAAGTCGTGAAACCCAAGCGAGTGAAGCACACGGCCGAGCTTTAGCGGTTGTCTCTTGAACGTCGACGCGTCCTTGCGAGGAGCCTCCTGTTTGCATCGCCCCTGACAATCAGACCCCAAGGGTCATAGGGTCACACGCGCGTGTGTGAGTGTCCTCGCGCATGTGTGTGAGTGTGTGTGCGCTCACGCACACTCACACAAAAACCGGTCCCGGGCCTCCCCTAGGTCGACTCAGCCTCAAATGAGTACCTGGTGCGGTGTGTAAACATCGCCACTATGGAGACAAAGGCGGCCGGGCGTGGTGCTGGCCACCCACCCCCTCGTGTAACGTTCCGGCCTTCATAGGTGCTCTCTAACAGCACTTGCCCCTAGTCTGTTAAGGCTATATGGGGGATCTTTGTCTATCTTTGTGTGCGCTCACACGCACGCACGTGAGTGTGCGTGGACTCACACACACTCACACACACCCTCACACGCACGCGCGCGTGAGCGTGCGCTCACACGCACACACACACAAAAACGCGTGTGAGTGTGTTTGCTCACACAGTAGTAGAGCGGTGAGCGCTACGCTGCGCTACGAACCCGGCAAACCCGGGTTCGAATCCCGCTGACGGACAAACAGCAGTGACGATTATCTGAACCGGTACTGGGCCTCCCCTAGGTCGACTCAGCCTCAAATGAGTAGCTGGTGCGATGTGTAAACATCGCCAAAAGGGAGACAAAGGCGGCCGGGCGTGGTGTTGGCCACCCACCCCCTCGTGTGCCACTCCGGCCTTTATAGGTGCTCGCTAACAGCACTTGCCCCTACAGTCTATTAAGGCTATGCGGGGGGTCTTTGTATTTGTGCTCACACATTAATTTTCGTTGCAGGGAGAGTGCTGAGCTTCTGTTCGTCACGGGCTAAAGGAATTGCGCAAGATATAAAATAAAATATAATTGTACGCGCCGTCGCTTTTAGAGGCATCATCACCATCCGGCGACGATCTTGCGCGGATTAATTTCACTTACCGCAAATAGTGCTGTGATGCTCGCCGAAGGCTGCGTTGGTTTTGTGGATAAAATCACCTTTTGAGCCGTCGGGCTGATTGGAGAACATGTGCTTGAGAATTAATTTGGCTTCCTTCGATTCTGTCTTTCTCTCAAAGGCAATGGCAGGTCCATTGCTCGAGTCCCCTCGATCCGTCCGACTCCCACTCATCCACCGTCACCTCTGAGCACCACGGCTCCCTACCAGGGTTCTTGAGACATGGCTAATGAACGAGGTGCAGCCTCCATCAGCGGTGTCTTTTCGGCGACACGGTCACCAGATTCGGTTTAACAGGGCATTCCGGCAACTTATTAAATTCGACGGTCGTTATTCATCCCTGCGGTCGGCGAAGTGTAAAGCAGAAATTCACAATCCCTTCTTTCAATGTGAGACGTGGCTCACCAAACATTGGATTCTTGAAACTATCCATGCCGAGCTTCGGGTGGTTACCCTTTGAGCTAGATTTGAAGCTTTCGTGACTGCAAGGATTCATATTCTTAGGTTTTTTAGGTAAAGTCATGTAGGTAAAACATTTAAATTAAAATTAATAAAAGTAAAATAAAATAATAATCACGACGTTTCGGAGGCAACACAAGCTTCCGTCTTCAGGTGGAACCGTCATAGCACGACTGCTGCATCTTACTTGATGCATCTTACTTGATGCAGCAGTCGTGCTGTGACGGTTCCACCTGAAGACGGAAGCTTGTGTTGCCTCCGAAACGTCGTGATTTTTATTTTATTTTTATTTTACTTTTATTAATTTTAATTTTTTACCTACGTGACTTTACCGAAAAAACCTAAGGATACCCTTTGAACGTGGTGCCGAGTGGAGGGTTAGCGTGACGGGGACTTACCACGTTTCTGCGCGAGAACCTCCCTGAGCTCCTCCTGGTCACACGGGTGGATGAACTCAAAGATGCTGTTCCCGGTCATCTCCACCTGCGTGCGGCACGGACAAACCTGGCATGATCACCCTCGGAGCGGTCACTCTCGATCACTCACTGCACCGCTATACACTACAGCGCCATACTCGATTGCAAACTCATTTCTTGCGAACAGCTTTTTGTGTTTAATTTGTTGTCCTTCCCCCGCACCTCCGATCGGCGTGGTTGGCTACGTACGGTGCGAGAGAAGTTCAACGTACGTACTGCCGCTTCCGGGAGGTCAAGTTGAATCGGTGACCTCTGGACGGCAGGTCCAGTGAGTGAACCCGTCACACCACGGCAGGCTCCCTCGCTGCCTTGCGCACAACTTTGTGATGTACAAAGTATAGACGGGCAGACAAAATGTCTCCTTCCTGTGTCTGCCTCTCAACCATACATTTTTTTAAATTCTTACACCACTCATCGGCCCCACGGCCTTCTGGGAGTGCACGTTATCAGCGGCATTAAATCCGCGCAAGAAAACTCAATATTTCTCGATTTCGATACGAAGCGCCTCATCAGGCTCGCTTGAATCAATGCCGAATATGTATATTGGTAATACATCTCTACAATGTACGGATGAACTTCGTGAAAAGTTCTGCGACCGCCGCTACAAAGCGACAGACGGACACTGGAGAGGCAACACGCATCGTGTTCGCGCTTTCGAGCTCCCTCGGAATGAATTCGAACAAAGTCCCCCAAACACTAAACGCGACCATGCAACTACAGTCCGCTCTCCTATAACGCCGCGTGTAGTTCTCATAACGCGAATTAGATAGAGCACGATGACCGTTTTTGGGGACACATTTTTTTCATCAAGCGGATGTGAATTGGATATAACGCGATTGAGTGAACGGAACGACGTCGCAGCGCGAGTAGGAATAAGCGGTCGTACGGCTGCCTCGGCGTAGCGTCGCACAAGGCAGTGGGATGCTGCTGGATGCTTCTAGATGCCACCCACGGTTCCTCGGTCTTTATCCGGCATGCGTTACGCATCTCACGTGCTATCGTGGACTGTGCTTTACCCCTCTATAATACAAATAATCTATTACAACCACGAATTTACCCCACAACGCGGTGTTCTTCGTGAACGCAACAAACCCCCGTCGCGTTACAGGAGAAACGGACTGCAGATCGTTGGCCTGGCGCAACCTTCGCCCGGGGCCGTGTAGGGCCGCACGTCACGGCGCAACGCGCAGGCACGCCGACGCTCACCTGCGGCAGTCCCAGGTGCTTGCCGACGTTGTCGGACAGGTAGGTCATGTCGCCTTCGCTCGACAGGACCATCACAAAGCCCTCGAGGGCCCTCAGGGTGAGGGCGTCCAGGGAGCTGCCGGATCCGCCAGCGTGGTCCTCCTCCTCCTCCTCCACCGCCGCTGCAGCAGCCGCCGCGTCGCACCGGGACAGCCCTGTTTGGGAGAAACACGCAGACGACGAGGGTTGTGAACGTCCGGTCAACGTTCGGTTATCCGGTGGAAGGTGGAGGGGGGGGAACTAAAACAGAGATGCCCCCTGCCTCTCCCCCTCCTCCCTCCTACCCGTAAACCGTGCATCTGGAATCTCCCTTCCTCTGGCCATCCGCGCTGCCGTGACGCTTCTCCTTCGCTTCGTGCAGGCTCAGATCGAGTCAAACCTCGAGCGCCCGTCGGATATATCCGCAGCGCCATTCACGTAGCGCAAGGGCCGTTTTTGTTTGTTTGTTTGCGAAGGTGCTGCGTTTCACATGACGGGGTTATCGTCGGCAGTGGTTTCACACGAGAGGCGGGCAGGCGAGGTTGAAATATGTGGCTTCGGCAAATTAAATCACCTGTGCGATGGGAAGCGACAGACGGACGCGGGCCATATCGCCGATTTGGACCGTGATGCTGGATTGACGTCAACGGGATCTTTAACTTTTAACGATAAAGCAGTCCGCAGGCTCACTCAGTCCAATCAACCACAACAAGCAACGTGCACATGGGGAAGCCTCCATCCAGCAGTGGAGTGATAAAGGGTCTATATTATTCTTGTTCATTAATTTTTTTACCCGTATGACACTACTTTGTAAAAGCGGTGGTGGAGTTTTTAATGCACTCGCTAGAAAATCGGCTACTCGAGTTCAATTCGCAACCGCCATCTATTATTCCAGAGCTGCCCTCCGTAGCCCACGACAGACCATATTCCCTGGGTCATCAGACGCACTTTCACCCCATGTATTAGAACGCAACAGTTGGGGAATGCGACGTATAATCCGGTAGGCAATTGCGTGCGTGTGTGTGCGATGCCGTGGGGAGTGGTAGTGTAGCGTTTAGCGCGCTACTCCGCTACGAACTCGGCAACCCGAGTTCAATTCCCGTTCACGGCCAACTCCAGTGACGATTATCTGAACCGGTTCTGGGCCTCCCCTAGGTCAACTCAGGCTCAGTTGAGTACCTGGTGTGGTGTGTAAGCATCGCCATTGGGGAGACAAAGGCGGCCGGGCGTGATGCTATCTATGCACCCCCTCATGTACCGTTCCGGCCTCCATAGACGCTCGCTAACAGCACTTGCTCCAGCAGTCCGTTAAGGCTATACAGGGGATCTTTGTCTTTTGCCTTGTGTGTGAAACCAGATTTGAATAACTTTGCTGGCCCTGGGCACAAGTTTGGGGTGCGTCTTCATTTCAGTCGTCTAACCCGGAGACTCCGGTATATTAGCAAACAACCTGACGTTCATTCAGCGCGTGTACGTTGAACTCACTGGCACAAAGGTGTAATCGTCTCAATACTGGCAAAACGGCTCTATAGTTATGAGCTCTCTTTCGCACCGTAGGTGGTCAAACTGCCTGCATGGTGCTGGTTTTGCCAATCCAAGCACTATCCAGGCTCAAGCCCTTGATGGGCTTTTGGAGAACTATGAGGATCAGGTGAATTCTGGGTAAATGTGGTCATTGGCAAGTCACTGTGGTGACGGTGTTGCTGTTGTTGCTGTTGGTGTTGTTGTTGTTGCTGTTGTTGGTGTTGTTGGTGTTGTTGTTGGTGGTGTTGTTGCTGTTGTTGGTGTTGTTGTTGGTGGTGTTGTTGGTGTTGTCGTTGGTGGTGTTGTTGGTGTTGTCGTTGTTGGTGTTGTCGTTGTTGGTGTAGTTGTTTGTGTTGTTGTTGTTGGTGTTGTTGTTGGTGGTGCTGTTGCTGTTGTTGGTGCTGTTGTTGTTGTTGGTGGTATTGTTGGTGTTGATGTTGTTGCTGTTGTTGCTGCTGTTGCTGTTGTTGCTGCTGTTGCTGCTGCTGCTGTTGTTGCTGCTGCTGCTGCTGTTGCTGCTGCTGCTGCTGCTGCTGCTGTTGTTGCTGCTGCTGTTGCTGCTGTTGCTGCTGTCGTTGTCGCCGCTTGCACTTGGCTACCCTAAGTGGAGGCCGAGCAGTGATTTTTTTGGCTTGGCAATTAAGTGGAATTTTCTACGGAACAACACAGCGAGGCTAAACAAACAGGGCTCGGCGGCAGGATGGAGTGGGGGAGTGGGGGGTGGGGGGGGGAGCTGCGGATGGTGGCGGGCGAGCGGCGAGCGTGCGATGAAGAAAACTGGAACGAGGGGAACGTTGCGGTGACGGGCGTGCGGGCGTGCGCCCAGTGCGTCGTGGTTGGTCGTCAGAGGCGGCTGGAGACGACTGGCCGCCGTCCACGAACTCTTCTTTGGCGCCACGATCTGCCTTCGGTCCGGAAGCGCTAATCAGTTGGGGGCCCCCGGGTTTTTTTTGTTGTTGCTGCTGCTGCTGCGGCGCTCTTTTGCCTTTTCGTGCAAAGGAATTCGAGGCAGTTTGTATACACGCGCTTCTTGTGGAGCACGCGCGCGCGCGCGCAAACGAACGCACGCTGTAGGCGCATTCGCGCACGCGATCTACTCTGTATACACACGCCGATTGTGGGACACTCACGCACGCGCCAGAGGTCGCAAATGGGGTTTGATTCCCTACCCGTACCCGTACCCGGCCGCACCAGGGTCTCAAACGGGTACCTGTACCCGGCCGGGTACGGGTAGGGTACGGGTATCGGGTACCTGATTGCGACCTCTGGGATGAAGCCATGTTGCAGGCGCGGGTGGGTTGATTCTAGGAACTTGAATTGTGAGAAGAGACAAGACGTTGGGAAATGAGTGACAAACAGATACTCACCAGTGACTCACGGCCTACCCATACCCGTACCCGGCCGCACCAGGGTTGCAAACGGGTACCCGTACCCGGCCGGGTACGGGTAGCCGGGTATCGGGTAGGGTACGGGTATCGGGTACCCGGTTGCGACCTCTGGCACGCGCCCAACACATATATACGCGCGCGCGCGCACGAATTGACGGACGGTACAAAGGTAAAGATCCTCCAGTATAGCCTTGATAGGCTGTTGGGGCAAGTGCTGTGCTAGCGAGTGGCACCTATGAAGGCCGGCAACGGTGGCACACGCCGGGGGTGGGTGGGCCAGCTGCACCCAAGTACGGCACACGCACTCGCAGACACTGCAATTTGATTTTCTTGGGTGTGATGGAAACACGTGCAGCCGCCAATTGCCAATGTCAAGCTCTGCTAGCCACGAGAGGTCTTCAGGAGAGAGAGAGAGAGTTGGTGTCGTTTTGCTGTTCCTCCAACATCGAAGGAACACAGACCACGGCGGTTTATTCGCCGGGCCTCAGCTTGGGTTCCACGGCCAACAAATCGCACCGCTGTGGCTCGTCATTAATGTCCCATTTATGTTTGTCACCAACTGCTGCTGCTGTTGCTGCTGCTGCGATAATGAATCCCGGCAGCTCTGGGTTCACCACACTTGGCCATCAGCCATCATGGAGACCAGGGTGGAAAGGGGAGCACACAAGGGGATCCATAAGGGGGGGGGGGCGACTAAGGGGATAGACGCGTATAATGAGTCTCATTGGGGATACGAGGTCCCAAGGGGATAGATAGGTGGCTCCGCAAGCGGTAGACAGCAGTAACGTATATATGCGCGTTGAACTTCTTTTCGCATCGTAGGTAGCCAAACGCACGAATCGGAGGCGCGGGGAAAGGACAACAAACTAAACACAAAGATCAGTCTGAACGAAGCGAGTTTTCAATCTAGACGATTTAAAAGTGCACGGCTCCAGTGGCTTCCTAATATTGGAAGGAAGAGCGTTCCAGACGGCCGCAGGAGGGCATGCGAAAGCGTGCACAGCGGTGACCGTCTTTGTTCCATGGCCAGCCAAAAGCCGTCGCTGTGAGGATGACCGGAGTTCCCGTGACGGCTTACGCTCCTTGACCTGTCACGTTACGTCCTGACAGGTCGTACGGTGTCGTCTTCTTGCTGCGGGGATTATCCCCGGCGTCAATAATAAAGCGGTCGAGGAGTTTTGCGGGGGAAAAAAAACGACGTAAAAGGGGCAGACGTAAGTCGGGGTCATTGCTGCTGTTCCACAAACGCAGCTGACACCCTCGTTGAGACGGAATGCTCTTTCCTTATATACCATCCTCAAGCGCTGGGCACATTTCTCTCAGGCCGATGAAGACGACTGCAACCCAGGTGCATGCGTCGTCTTGAAGGGCACGCGACAGTAGACATTGTATTGAGATGGGATCTGAATGCCACGAAATCTCAAGACAAAGAACCGCCGTGTAGCCTTCACGGACTGTTGGGGCAAGTTGCTGTTAGCGAGCACCTATGAAGGCCGGCACGGCGCACGCGGGGGTGGGTGGCCAGCACCACTCCCGGCCGCCTTTGTCTTCCCGGGTGGCGATGTCCACACATCGCAGCAGGGACTCACTTGAGGGGAGGCTCAGAACCGGTTGAGATATTTGCCACTGATGTTGGCCGTGAACAGAAATGGAACTTGGGTCGCCGGGTTTGCAGCGCAATCCGCTCACCACCGTATCACCACTTGCCACATCGGTCACACACACACACACTCAGATCGACACAGGCCAATTGCAAAGATCCCCCATATAGCCTTACCAGACTGTAAGGGGCCAGTGCTGTTGGTGAGCACCTATGAAGGCCGGTAAGACACACACACACACAGGGATAAACACAAATTCACACTGCTGAACATACCACATGCACACAAGAAAAAGAACCCCCGTATAGCCTGAATAGACTTTTTGGGGCAAGCGCTGCTCGCGGCACACACCCGCACGCACACCAATCCAATAACGTGGAAGAACAGGCCCGAGTACTTTGTGATGGACGCAGGGCGGTGGAGGCGGTGGGAGGGGGTCGGTGCCTACCCCGATGTAACCGGTGGCTTCTGTTTATGTTTTTAGAACAAGTTGTACCTCGCAATGACTTCACGTTCAGCGGGCGGTCACACAACACCCGTCCGTGAGCGCATTACATCGAGCCAGCGCTCCCCGTCCCTTCGCCGAATATTTGCCGGGTTCGCCGGTACACCGGAGTGGGCGGCCACGTGGCTGGTAGCTACGGCTGAAGTGGGAGGTAGGGAGGTATGGAGGTAGGGAGGTCTAGATGTATGGAGGTATGTTGTATGCAAGGGGCCGTCTATATGGGGTGCGGGGGCACCGGGGAAAACATCTCCCCCCCCGACGCCTTCAAACTAAATCAGAAGTATTACATCAGACATCGTGATGTCAAAGCAGGGGGGGAGGGGCAAAGCGCGGGGCCCGGGGCGGTCGCCCCGATTTGCCGTGCAGCCTAGGGACCGCTTTTGGGCTGCACGTTGGGGGGGAGAGGGGGGGTGCCGCTGACACAAACAACACACCCCGGCAGAAATTATTCCATGGTGGGTTTTTTTAATGAACGGAGCGAGGCTCCATCGGCGTCAGCGGGAGGAGGGCCGGGGTGGGGGCTGTCGGGAGCACCACCCTCCTCCTAGATTGTTTTAAAGTTTGTTGAACATTGACTGCGTCCACTCCTTGCCACCCCCTCTATCCCAACCCACAAACCCAACCGCCAACCTACAAACCCAACCACCCACCGACCCACCCAACTACCCACCCAATCCCCCACCCACTCAATCACCCACCCAACCACCCACCAAACGACCCACCCACCTAACCACCTACCCACCCAACCAACCATCCAACCACCCACCCACCCAACCGCCCACCCAACCACCCACTCAATCACCCAACCACCCACCAAACGACCCACCCACCCAACCACCTACCCAACCAACCATCCAACCACCCACCCACCCAACCGCCCACCCAACCACCCACTCAATCACCCACCCACCCATCCAACCACCCACCGACCCAACCACTCACCCAACCTCACCTCCACTGCACCCACTGAGCCAGCGGGTTAAACATTCCTCGTCTGCACTGCGGTAGAGACCAGTGTCGCAATAATTGTAAAAAAAAAATACTCGTGTGGAAAGGGGCCGGATGGATTGTGGCATCGCACAACCCGTGAGAGATTGCGATGGCCTGGGGAGGAGCGGCGGAGGGGGCCTTTTTTCCAGCAGTCGATAGAACATGGTTGACGATGACGATGATATTGATTGCATAGAGAGAGCGATTCTCTATTTAAGCAAGAGAATCATGATTGCAATGAGCTCATCATAATAATAATCACCAGTCAGTGATGATGACTGCAGTATGAGGTTCAATTGCACGGGACCGTTGTAAAATGTTCATGGAAAAAAATTGATCAACTGGTGAACTAAACATTATTATGGGAATGGCAAATGATCATCCCCACTTAAATACCAATCCCAACTTAAACAGCAGCAGCAATAGCAGCAGCAATAGCAGCGCACTACAAACGCCGCTAATAATAACCACCGTAGGCATGGGTGGCTTCGTCAAATTTCAAAAACTGTCAGTGCCTCCTCGCGAGTGCAAAATTAATTCTTGCCCTCGGGGTTAAAGGGGGATGGGTGGGGTCACGTGGGTAAGGGGGGAGGGGCACGGTGGGGGGGGGGGGGGTTGAGATGAGGAGGTGTGGCAGGAGGCGTTCAGTTCCAAATACTCAGAAGAGGCCCTCAACTCACACCAGGCGTGGGGTGGCAGGGCTGGTGGGGGGGGGGGGGGGGGGCAGACGGGATGGATAACATCACCACGATCTGGGCTAACATCACCACAACCAGTGCTAACATCACCACAACCTGGGCTAACATCACCACAACCAGTGCTAACATCACCACAACCTGGGCTAACATCACCACAACCAGTGCTAACATCACCACAACCTGGGCTAACATCACCACAAACAGTGCTAACATCACCACAACCTGGGCTAACATCACCACAACTAGTGCTAACATCACCACAACATGGGCTAACATCACCACAACCAGTGCTAACATCACCACAATCTGGGCTAACATCACCACAACCAGTGCTAACATCACCACAACCTGGGCTAACATCACCACAACCAGTGCTAACATCACCACAACCTGGGCTAACATCACCACAACCAGTGCTAACATCACCACAACCTGGGCTAACATCACCACAACCAGTGCTAACATCACCACAACCTGGGCTAACATCACCACAACCAGTGCTAATATCACCACAACCAGTGCTAACATCACCACAACCTGGGCTAACATCACCACAACCAGTGCCAACATCACCACAACCAGTGCTAACATCACCACAACCAGTGCTAACATCACCACAACCTGGGCTAACATCACCACAACCAGTGCCAACATCACCACAACCAGTGCTAACATCACCACAACCTGGGCTAACATCACCACAACCAGTGCTAACATCACCACAACCAGTGCTAACATCACCACAACCAGTGCTAACATCACCACAACCTGGTCTAACATCACCACAACCAGTGCTAACATCACCACAACCTGGGCTAACATCACCACAACCAGTGCTAACATCACCACAACCTGGGCTAACATCACCACAACCAGTGCTAACATCACCACAACCTGGGCTAACATCACCACAACCAGTGCTAACATCACCACAACCTGGGCTAACATCACCACAACCAGTGCTAACATCACCACAACCTGGGCTAACATCACCACAACCAGGGTTAACATCACCACAACCAGTGCTAACATCACCACAACCAGTGCTAACATCACCACAACCAGGGCTAACATCACCACAACCAGTGCCAACATCACCACAACCAGTGCTAACATCACCACAACCAGTGCTAACATCACCACAACCTGGGCTAACATCACCACAACCAGTGCTAACATCACCACAACCAGTGCTAACATCACCACAACCAGGGCTAACATCACCACAACCTGGGCTAACATCACCACAACCAGTCCTAACATCACCAGCGCATTCTGGGCTTCATTTCTCACTCTGGCTTTGTGCGTTCCTGTAGAATAGCGGCTCAAACTGAAGTCGCGTCCTTTAGGACATCTGTTCGCCGTTCACCGGTCACGCGGCTTGCCTGGTCACAACCACGACAGCACGTGCCAAACTCCGCTCTCTTGGGGTGGAGGAACGAGAGGAGGTGAGGTGGTTGAGGAGTTGCCCCAAATGATTGCCGTTACGGCTCAAATTAATCGCCGATCAAAATTAATTCCCGCGATCTTGGTTTTTCAGTGGGTCTGGAGGGGGGGGGGGGAATAAAAACTCAGCGAAGGGGGATGGAGGCGGAGGGGGGGGGGGTCGGGGGGAGGGAGGAGGGGGGCACAGGGACGCGACGCAATATTCGATGAACTTTAAAAGAATGCTCGGCGCGAAACCGAATGAGTAACGATCCGATCTGCTTTCGTCCGCAGTCCATTCTGCTCTGTCCCCCCCTCCGCCCCCCCCCCTCGCCCCCTCCCCTCCCCCCACGCCCCCCCCCACCGCGTGTGTGAAGAGAGGCTGTGATGAATACCCACGGTTAAATTGTACAATTTTTTTGCAACTACCAGAGACGACATATTTTTAACTTACGCGATCTAACACCCAAAAGCCTCGATTGTGAAAACCACAGAGGGTTTGTAAATCGTCGATGTCGTCGTCATCGCCGTGATCGCCGCATGGACGCTTGACTGCGCAAAGAAGAACGCTGCGGTGGATCGCCGGGCGGGGAATACATGTAACGCGCTCGACCCGGTCGTGACACCACCTCCCCGACGGCGAGAACTTACGACGCACGAACGTTTCGCGTTGGAGCGGGACCACGTGCTGTGCTCTGGGCAATACCGCGCGGGATAATTCAGCGGCATTTTTTTTTCAACCATCCTGACCCTGCCCGCGACACCGAGAAGGTCAAAAGCGGTGCAGGGTGTTTGCTCGCTTCAACGTAATATTCCGCTCGGTGATACCGGTCCGGTACGCCATTCGCAATCGGAATCGGAATATTTATTTGAACTGGAGGAATCCTACGAGTCACAAAGCTCTTTGTTCACAAAAGTCCAGTCGGGGTGGGTCGGAACGGTACAACAACAAGCAATACAACAAACACGACAGGGGTGCCAGGCATAGTGAAGATAAACAAATCACTTAAAAATATACAAATTACACAGGACGTGATGTTGGCGCGATATAAAACTATCAAAGTAACCAAACTATAAACCATTGTTATTCTACCGGGTCAGGCCCACTGAACTTTGAGCTTCTTTTTTCAGACGTGACCTGGCCACAAATGACAGCTCAACGAAGCGGCCCGTCGTCGTGTTGGAAATTTAGAGCGGCGGCCAAACACTCGGAACGATCTAAACGATTTAAAGGCGTGTTTCTAAATGTGGAGGGGAAAACCGGGAGAACATGAGCGTTGTTCATAAATTGCTTGATGAGAATTTAGAAGGGAGAGGTGGGGCGTAGGTGGGGGGGGGTGAGCTAACATTAGTGGGGGAAGGGGGGAGGGGCTCAGCGACCCTCACAGTCACTCCGACGCTAGATCACCCTCATCATCAGGGCTGCCCCCTCCGCACAGTTTTCCAAGCCAGTCCTGGGGTCGCATTGGGAGGGAGGGAGGGAGTGGGGGGGAGGGAGTGGGGGGGAGGGAGTGGGGGGGGAGTGGGGGGGGGAGTGGAGTGGAGGGGGGGCAGCGATGGGCAGGGAGAGAGGGGGGCGGAAGACGTCGCCGCGGTTATTTTTCGACGAACGGACGGCTGTAAGCGCCAGTTTCCATTGCCTGCGCACCGAGGGATCCGCCGGTAATCCCTGTGTCATGGGGGGCGTCCGCGGAATTAATTTATTTTAAAAGCGGCCCACCTGTTGCTTGAACAGGAGAGAGGAGAACTCGCTCGCACGCTCGTCAACAACAGCCGCCTCGGTTCGCCTCCCCACGCGGGTTCTGACGCGTCGCGTCGACCCGCGCCAATGAGAATACACTGTCAAGCGCGATGTACGCGCACCGCATTGTACCCACCAGAATTGACACAAAGACACAGACACACACACAAGACAAAGAGCTACTAGCCCCATTACGGACTGTTTTGGGGAAAGTGCCCTTTCGTGAGCATCTATGAAGGCTGGCACGGTAGACGAGGCAGTTGGGTGGCCAGCACCACGCCCTTGTCTCTCGAGCAGACCGCATCACTTGAGGCTGCGCCGACCGAGGTGAAGCCCATTACCGGTCCGGATACTCGTCACTGGTGTCGGCCGTGAGCAGGAATCAAACTCGGCTCATAGCGCGACACACGCCAACCGCTGGCACCACCGCCACTACATTCGCCCACACACCGACGCGCGCGCGGACTCACGCGCGCGGACTCGACTCACGCGCGCGGACTCGACTCACGCGCGCGGACTCGACTCACGCGCGCGGACTCGACTCACGCGCGCGGACTCGACTCGCGCGCGGACTCGACTCGCGCGCGAACTCGACTCGCGCGCGGACTCGACTCGCGCGCGGACTCGACTCGCGCGCGGACTCGACTCACGCGCGCGGACTCGACTCACGCGCGCGGACTCGACTCGCGCGCGGACTCGACTCGCGCGCGGACTCGACTCGCGCGCGGACTCGACTCGCGCGCGGACTCGACTCGCGCGCGGACTCGACTCGCGCGCGGACTCGACTCACGCGCGCGGACTCGACTCGCGCGCGGACTCGACTCGCGCGCGGACTCGACTCGCGCGCGGACTCGACTCGCGCGCGGACTCGACTCACGCGCGCGGACTCGACTCGCGCGCGGACTCGACTCGCGCGCGGACTCGACTCGCGCGCGGACTCGACTCGCGCGCGGACTCGACTCGCGCGCGGACTCGACTCGCGCGCGGACTCGACTCGCGCGCGGACTCGACTCGCGCGCGGACTCACGGCTGGGCGGCAGCAGCTGGCGCAGGCGCAGGTAGCTGATGGCGAGCCGCATAACCGACGCCTTGTCCAGCGCGGCGGAGGCTGCGGGTGGCAGCGGCAGCTCCCGCGCCAGCTGGGCGAACACCTCCGTCTCCCAGCCGCGCCGGCACCGCGCCGCGTCACGGGACTTCTCCTTGCGCCGCTCCGAGTAGACCCTGACGTGGCACAGCGTGGTGGTCGCCCGGTCACAACTCGGCGCTCACATACACACACGGGCACAGGGCAAAGATCCCCCCCCCCCCTCCACCTCCTCCAGTATAGCCTCAACAGACTGTTGGGGCAAGTGCTGTTAGCGAGCACCTACGATGGTCGGCGCGGCACACGAGGGGGTGGGTGACCAGCACCACGCCCGGCCGCCTTGGTCTCCCCAGTGGCCATGTTTATACACCATACCAGGTACTAATTTGAGGCTGAATCGACCTAGGGGAAGCCCAGGACCGGTTCAAATAATCGTCACTGGTGTTTGGCCGCGAGCGGAAATAGAACCCGGTTCGCCAGGTTCGTAGTGCAGGGCGCTAACCACTACACTACCGCTCCCGATACACGCACGCACACGCACGCACGCAAGTAGCAAAATCACAATGCGACCTTTGCCCCGTTACGGGGAACAAAAAAACAATGGCGGAGATGGAGGCGCGTTGAAAAAATGTTTTACGCAAAAAATCTCCGAGACTTTTCTAACCGTGCCCGAGCCGGAACACCGAACCGCGAGGAGCGGTGATGTAACCTGTGGCACCCGAGGGCCCCATCGCGGTACAATCGCCGGATGGACACTCCCGCCGCCGCCGCTATATGAACCGCCAGGCCATCATCTTCCCCGCACGTCCAGCTCGCGCGCACAAAACGCGACGTCGCCCCGATGTATAACTATAAAAAAAACTAAACAAACTCTGAACTGGTTTTTATTTGACCGGGTAAGGCCCACTGAGTCATATGGCAATTTTTTTCAGAAGCGACCTGGCCACGATTGATAGCTCAGCGAGAAGTGGATTATCGTCGCGTAGAAATTTGTAGTGGCAGCCAAATATGCTCAAAACCCGGAGGAACCGGAGAAAAATCCTCGCGACCACGGGGAGAGAGAGTGATGTGTAAACTCCAAATATACAGCAGGCGTCAGGATCTGGGTCGAACCCATGACCTCCTGCACACCAGGCGAGGGAGATAACATCTCGCCACATTGGCGCCACGAATATCTGTCTTAAATAAACGCCGCCACCCACCCACCCCGTCCAGAGGTGATGTGTAGCTCGTTAAATGTGTAATCTCGGGATATTACGTAGTAGGCTTTCGCCATCAATATCATCCATAATACAGATTTTTTTTTGGGGGTTAGATCGCGTAAATATATAAATGTGTCGTTAAACCGGTGGACTTCTCCACAAATCTGGCTGTTGCCTGATGAAGCTAGTTGTAATTACTGGCGAAACGTCGTACTCAGATTGTAAATGTGTGGCTTGGCTCTCTAACATACCGGTTAGTGCTGTACTAGTGACGAATTGGCACGTTCTGTTCACGTGACAACCCTTACTAGTTAGCTGTGTCGGGTGGTGGTGGGTTTAACGACACAAACAAAACCAGGAAGCTTGCGACTTGTAACCGGCAACATACATTCCACACCCGGCAGTTGTTGTCCATCCGTGTGATCCACCGTGACAGTGAAACGGGAATTCATTTCCATCTAAACTACACGGCCAAACGGTGAATTGGTCATTCGTGTCCAATGACATTACCTCCCGTTAACTTGAACGTATTTTGCCCGTTGCTGCCCTCGTCACGAGCTCCGCGCGGTATTTACGCTACGCAACAACCTTCGCCATCGTGGCCGCCGTCAGCAGCAAGTGATTATCGTCTTGCAGACGATTCCATAACAAGAAACGCAAGGACACACGCGGGATTGTGAACGTCAAATCACGGGGCCGCGAGCTCACGCTACACGTTCGGTTCACAGACCTCGTGCGCGGACTTGGGCCATTTCAGTTGGGAATAAATGTCGACTTTCGTCTTCGTGACATCCCTCCGACATCTGCTGATGTCCTTTTGCAAGCATATTCATTCAAGTTTTCCCATGACACTGAAGGCTCCGGTGTTCACGACGTAATTGCCCCTACATCAGAGAACGGCACGTGGAAGTATAAATTACAGATCTACTTCTTGAAGTCCCTGCAAGCCATCTCTTTCATTCACACACACACACACTGGCAGATGGTAAACTCTCTCTCACCGCAGTGTAACGTTAGTCCCACTGCAGTTGAACTGACACTTCAAATCCTAAGTGCTGCAATGAAGTCAAATAAGATATGAAACAACCAGACGATTGTAATTCGATGTATGTATGTTGACTTCTTTCGCACCGTACGTAGCCAACCTTGCTAGTTGGAGGTGCGGGGGAAGGACAACAAACTTAACGAAAATATCAGTTAGAAATAAAATAAAAATGCATTATCAATCGAGATGATTTAACAGTGCACAGCTCCACAGCGGCTTCCTAACAAGTCCAAGACATCACAACGGAGGGTTTTGTCGTGCGTGTCATCAACGACGTCCGCGACCGTCAACCCCAGAGCCTCAGCGGCTTCAGCTCGGTGCCCCTTGACCCGCGAGCCACCCCGAGACTCGCACTTTAAATAACGCCTTCCCTCCGCAGTGCTCACACACTGGCCTGCGAAAAATCTGGTGACCAACCCCACCAACCCCACCACCACCCCCACCACCCCCGCGACATGGCCCCAAACTTACCCCTCTCCGCTCCCCATTAATAGGACCTCTCAGAAAACAAACAAGGGGTTTCCTGCATTTGACCTCAACTTACCCTCCCCCCCCCCAAACATTTACAGCCAATCTCGGATTTTTCTTTCAAATAAAAAAACGTCCACTGGCACAATTCGTCCCCGACTACGACGACGACGACGTCGACCGGAACGAATACAGAATCCCCGGCGCTCTTTCATCGTGTGTCGCTCGCTCTCTCTCCACGCTCGCCCCGCTCGCCAGCGCACGTGGACAGAGAGACCATCCCCTGGTGACCGCACATGACCTCCCGTCGTTGAGTGGTCGCGCACACGACGGCTAAACAAACTTGTTTTTGTCAGATTTTTTTTTCTTCTTCCAGCCGCCAAACCCTACGAGCCCCCCTCAATCTGCCGCCCCCCCCTCGCCCCCCCTACTCCTCCCACCAGCAGGGAGGAATTTACAATCAACTTGGTCAACTCACTGACACGCTCGCAAACGATCGCGCACGCGGCATTTCACTCGGCGCGGACGACCGAGCGGAGCGACTGTCCAACGCAGCTCTCCCCGGTGTCGCTCACTCGCTCAGAGCGGGAGGCGCGCCAGCGGTTTTGCTACCACCACTTGCCCCGCAACAGCCCCCCACCGGTTTAAGGGCTACACGGAAGACCCCCCCCCCCTTTTTGCCTTTGCGCTTGCATAACTTGCAGGGGGAGTTGGTAGCGGCACATTTGGCGATCGCGATGCGTTCGAGACCTTCGATTTACCGGCCACGGCTAACATCGCGCACTGACCAGAGTGGTGAAGTATGGTCAACACCCCCCGCCCCACCACCCACAACCCCACCCCTCCCCCGCCACGGCATGGATGGAATAACGCAGGCCCGGGGATTGACTGCACGTTTTTTTGTTTCATTGCAGCGACTCGCGAGACCGCCTCCCCCCCCGCCCCCTGCCCCCCCCCCCCCCAGTTTTTTTTTTAAGTTTCCTCCGTTCGCATGAATACGTCTCCCAATCTCGCTCGCAGCCACACAATGTCCAGGCGGACGAGAGGAAATGAAACTGCGTTTTTTTTTTTTGGGGGGGGGGGGGGCGAACGTTATTTACGAGGCGCGGAGAGAGAGGGGGAGACAATCGCGTTGACCTCAGCTCACCCGAGCCCACCACCACCACCACCATCGCCGCCGCTGCTGCTGCTGCCGCTGATCACCGCACACGATCCCTCATCCCCGCGAGCATCGAGCATTCTCCCGAACCGTGCAGAGGCAGCCGCGGTCGTGCGTCAAACTTTTCGCTTCTAATTAAAGAATCGGGGTCGCGGCCCGGCCCCCCTTCCCCCCAATCTCCCCTATTGCACGCGGTGGTGGGGGGGGGGGGCAGAACTCCGAAATAGGCGGCGTCTCGTTAGAGCGGCGAGATGCGTCTCTTATCTCCGTGCCCCTAAGGACGATGTGTGCGGTTTACAGAGGGGGGCAGGCTACCCGCCCCCCCCCCCAAAACACCCCCACTTGCCGATCTCGTCAAGGAGCATAAACCATCGTCACGCGAGCCCCGGTGGTCATCATCCTCCTCCTCCTCCACAGCAGCAACAGCAAGCGGCCTTTGGCTGGCAGTCGAACAAAGGCGGTGGCCACCGCACCGCGCGGATTCAGACGCGCTTCTGCGGCCGTCTGGAACGTTCCTCCTTCCGACGTCGGGAAGCCACCGGGAGCTATCTCCTTTTAAATCATCTCGATTGCAAAACTCACTATCTGGGCTGCCACTGCCTCTTTGTGTTTAGTTTGTTGTCATATTCTTAGGTTTTTTCGGTAAAGTCACGTAGGTAAAAAAAATTAATTAATAAAAGTAAAATAAGACGGAAGCTTGTGTTGCCTCCGAAACGTCGTGATTTTATTTTAATTTTACTTATATTAATTTTAATTTTTTATCAACGTGACTTTCCCGAAAAAACCTAAGAATATGAATCCTTGCAGTCACGAAAGCTTCAAATCTTGAATTAGTTTGTTGTCCTTCCGGCGTGAAACAAGTCCAACGTGCATGGCGTGCGCACACGGAGGATGGCGAGAGGCGTGCACACGCAGACACACGCGGGAGGCAGCCATCCCCCCGCGTCGCCTCGCGGAGCCGATTTCGTCGCTCCATCTCCGCGCGGTTGGCGTCCCCTACGGGCGCGTTCCCCTCCCCTCGGCCGCTGCCACTACAGCGGTCGTGTTGGCCGCCGGCCACCGTCATCACACACACACGTGCAGTGTACAGCCAAAGGTGCCCCCCCTCTGTGTAGCCTCACGAGTCCCCCCTGGGGGGCAAGGGCTGTTGGCGAGCAGATATGAAGGGCGGCAACGGTGCACAAACGGGGTGGTGGTGTGGTCGTTAGCACCGCCACTACTGCCGCCACCATCACCAGCACCACCACTAACACCACCACCACCACGCCTGACTGCCACCACCAACACCGGCACTGCGGGCACCACCGCCACCACCACCGCCACTACCACCACCACGCCCGACTGACACCACTACCACCGCCACCACCACCACCACCACGCCTGACTGACACCACTACCACCGCCACCACTTTACCGAAAGAACCAAAGAGTACAGAATCAGAAACTTGATTTATACTGGAGGAATCCGATGAGCTAGAAAGCTCTTCATCACAGATGTCTAGGAAGGGGGCGGGATTAGAAAGTTACAATAAAGAAGCAAATACGAAAGCACGATAGGAGTGCAGCATATGAAAAAAGGTAAACAAATAACTAAAAATGTTTATCTTCTTGGTTCTTTCGGTAAAGTCACGTAGAAGGGAAGTAATAAAATAATAAAAATAAAATATAATAAAATAAAATAATTCTCACGACGTTTCGGCTACAACGCAAGCAGCCGTCTTCAGGTGAAGAATGAGACGGCTGCAGTCACGAAAGCTTTAGATCGAAATTCAAAAATGTTTACGAAACAATTTTTCTATTTAACCGGGTAGGCCCCACTGAGCTGTATAACGCTTTCTCAGACGCGACCTGGCCACAGGCGACTGCTCACCCTAGTGGCTTATCGCGTGGACATTTACCACGGCCAAATGCTCTAAACGCGTGACGTTGATTCTAAATGTGGAGGGAAAAACCGGAGAACCCCGAAAAAAATTCCACGCGACCACCGGGAGAGAGACACCGCAAACTCCAAATATACAGCAGGCGTCACGGTCGGGATCGAACCCACGAACTGCTGTATACCACGCGAGGTCGTTAACATCTCACCACCATAGAAAGGCGGCTGTCCCTGTGACTCTTGTCAATGCATTAGTGTCAAGAAATAAATAATAATAATATATACTAAAAGGGGTGAGAGCGGACCAAGCAGTGGGAGCTTTGTAATTGGGCTCAATCCACGCACGAGCGTGACTCACCGCATCATCCCACACCGACACCACCAATAATCGTTGCCACTGAACCACGCACTCCAGACCTTCCTTCTCAAAAGAAAATCGAAGATGACGGCGGCGTTATATAAGCCTCATGCCCGGAGAGTGTGACAGGAATCTTACGTAAGGAGTGCGCACGCAGATGACGTGGGAGCGCAGCTTGACATGCTGCGAGGAGACCTGGTGCAGCCGTGCCGCAAAACCCGAGTTTTTAAAAATCCTTTATATTAAGTTCACTTGCTTGCGCGCTTACGACCGTGCAAATCTTTCGGTCGTTTTTTAACCCAAAATGTTACACTTTTTAGGAAAAAATAAATTATATTTAATTACCAATTGCTTAATGGTGGCAGGCAATCATCTGACCCATAGGTGGCAGCCATCTCAAGCCAGAGGACGAGAGGACTCTAGCCACCACGCATATAAAGGATTTATAGTGAAAAACTTTGTTTTTACGGGTTAATTTTTTATTCACCAGGTAAACCCCACTGAGCTACGCAGCTCTTTTCAGAAGCGACCTGGCCACAAATGACAGCTCAACGAAGTGGCTCATCGTGTGGAAATGTACAGCAGCCAAATACTCTGAACGCACGTTTCTAAATATGGAGAGAAACACCGGAGGACCCGGAGAAAAATCCACGTGACCACGGGGAGAGAAACACCGCAAACTCCAAAAATACAGCAGGCGTCTGGGTCGGGATCGAACCCACGACCTCCTGTATACCAGGCGAGGTCGTTAACATCTCGTCACCGTGGCGCTCCAAAACCAGAAACAGTCCGCTGGGCAAGCGACTGTGGTAAATCCAGCTCAGATCGTGGACCCACACTGCGGATGTTGGTTCAAGAGACATCACAAACATCCACTCAGCGTCAATGCTGAGTTTCACCACATGGACTCACGAAAAGGCTGAACCAGGGGTCTGCGACCTACGGCTCCACAGGTGGACGCGGCTCTTTAAGGGCCGCGCTTCGTGACGTTGCTTATTAAGGAACTGCACCGTCTCGTGTCCACGCCGCATTGCGGCTCTTGAAATATTGAGCTGTTTTTTTTTCCTCCACATAATTCGAATAAAAAATGCACTTCTCGTTATTTTTGTTGCCGACCCCGGGGGGGGCGGCTACGCGAAGCCGTAAGCCAGCGGGAAGAATCGGCGTGAACGGAGACAAAACATCAAAGAGCAGTTGGCAAATTTGCTCCCCACCCACAACAGGGGCAAGGCACGAGGATGCGATGAGGCCGTCTCAAATTGCCCGCGTGCTGCTAGCGGAGGCGGCAAATTGTTTAAACGCACGTGACACGACAGCGAGAGCGCACGAGACCCCGTACGATCGCGATGATTAGGAATCCATCTACATCACTACATCTGTGGCTCTCCCTAAGGAGCGCCGGAGCCTTAATAGCCGCCTACGCTCCATCCATATAAAGGTCGTTCAGCCACTGGGAGTTCATCAAAGAGCCATATAAGGTTCTGCATAATGTTTGGTGGTGGCAGGTTTTTTTTCTTTCTCTCTTCTTCCGTGCTTATTATTAAACTCCCCGCAAACGCTTGCAAATGAACCCTTTACTGTGTTCGTCACAGCAAACGCCATGCCAGATGGGTGATGGGGGGGGGGGTTATAACGATCGGGCGGCAGTCCAGGAATATTGACACATTGCTATAGATGAAAATATATCAGCAGCAGCAGCATCATCACCGGCCATGATCTCGCCACTGCTGGATGAAGGCTTTCCCAAAATGCAACGATCCACCCGCCTCCCGTGCACGTGCCGATTTCTCTGGCTTCCACTCCTATCGTTAGTCTCAACCGCCGGTCAATATTCACACGATCCACCTTTTGAAAACTCATCGTTATGCCACGTGCGTAATTTATCAATGGCAAGTGACAACATTTAGATTTTAAATAACACGGATTGCAGTTGCCTAAAACAGGCAAATGTGGCTGTGACACATTGGTCCAGATGGCCGAGAGGCTGATGGGCTGAAATGTTTTATTTTATTTTGATTCGTCGTTAATTTTCGGGTTGGCCCCACGTAATGATCTGGCCAAATGTTGTTGTCATTAAGACACCCGCCTAATCACTGGAATAAATCCCCATGTATTGCCTGGCCAGGACCCGTTGAGACTTGAAATCTCTTTCTCAAGGGGGGAACCAGGGTTACAAAAGAGGGAAGCAAACTAGGTTAAGTTTAGTACATCGAGTGCGAAATAGAAATATGTTAAATTCCATAAATAACCGCTTCATTTGCGCGTGATATCAGTTGAATAATTTTGTGTTGGTGCAAACACTGCCTGTTGATAATTAAATTCACGCGTAATTACAGAGCTGCAGTACTTGAACACGCAGTCGCGCGTTGGCACATGGTCCCTTTGCGAGCAACACTCGCTCGTTAGTTACACACGAATCCTTCACTCAGAATTGTCCGAGGACCTGTGATGGCAGAGTCAATCGCGCGCGAAAAAACCCCAAAAAAAACCTTGATCCGTAACCTTAAAAGATGGTGGCTGGGTGGTCGCAGAGATTAGAGTGCCAAGTGCCTAGCACCGCAGACATCCTGAGTTTGGACCCAGGTTTCAGTCAGCTCAGAGTAAACTGGGTTGTTGAGCGATTAGTGATTTGAAAGTGTCCTCCCGTTCTCCCCCCCCTTCCCCACCCCCCGGGCAAAAAACGTATCTCATAAATGCCAACTCTCATCAATGTTTACGGTAAATTTAAATTATATTGTGGGTAAAGGCGCATCCCTGCAATTGCCTCTTCAAGCTACTGCCGGTGAAAGGGCCTCAACTGGAGGGAGCTCTCCAGAGCCCCTCTCGTGGGTAATTTGGCCTACTCTTCCAGACTGCACGTCTTGGAAGAAAGAGGTGGGAGTCCCATCATCCGACACCACCACACGCGGCCTGCCAGTAGACCTGCGGGGCCACTGCATCGCACGTTCAGTGTCCTCACCGCTGCACCACGGCAGCGTGTCCCTGTACCGCATTCTAAGTCACTGAATACATCGCGAGCGTGTGACACAGTAAATAAAGGGCGTTGTTTTCATTGTTCGTGTTTCATTATTGTCATTATCGCACAGCGTACACTGCAAAAGCCACCACAGGAATAAAATCAACGTGCCACGTGACCGGGTGCTGGTTGCTGGAACGTGTGTCGACGAAAACGTGAACGGAAAAAATAGTTTCAAAAATTTTACTCGCCGTGTGCAAGTGAACGAAGCCCAAATGAACGCACTGCGCTGCGCTCCAAACCCGGCGTGACCCCGGTTCGATTCCCGCTCACGGCGACCAACGCCACTGACGATTATCTGAACCGATCCCGGGCCCTGCCCTCGGTCGACTCAGCCTCAAATGAGTACCTGGTGCGGTGTGTAGAGAGACAAAGGCGTCCGGGCGTGGAGCTGGTCACCCACCCCTTTCGCGTGTTCGCCAACACCACTTGCCCAAACAAGTTCGTGTAGGCTACAAGGGGGACCTTTGTCTTGTCTTTGTTACTGCTGGTGATGGTAGCAGTCCAAGTGATGTTCGATGATGATCGATGACAACAGTGGTAGCGATAGAATTGGTGACAATAAACATTATCCCAACACAACACACTCCTGGCTGCTGCTGCTGCTGCAACTCATTTGAGGCTGAGTCGACCTAGGGGAGGGACCCATGCTACGTGGTTAACTTGCTCACAGTGGCTCGCTGCCTGTGCTACTCATTTGAGGCTGAGTCGACCTAACATCTCGCCACTGCCACAATGGCGAGATGGTATCCAGGAGGTCGTAGGTTCGATCCCGATTCGGACGCCTGCTGTATGTTTGGAGTTTGCGGTGTCTCTCTCCCCGGCATCACGTGTATTTCCCCCTCCACATTTAGAAACATGCATTTAAGAGTATTTGGCTGCTATATATGTCCACATTGATAAGCCACTTGGTTGAGCTATCATTTGGGGCCAGGTCGCTTCTGGAAGAAAAAAAATCCGTACAGCTCACTGGGGGCTTTCCTGGTAAAAAAAACACGTTCAGTTTAAATAGTTTAAATAGTTTAAATAGTTTGTGGATGTCATGCTCATCGCAGGGCCTCATCGCTGCACCGTGCGTTGGGAGGAGGTGGTGGTGATGATGACGACGATGCCTGTTGACGCTGAGCTCTGCTAGACGGGTCGCTTCATGTGTCCGCCTCCAGCAGACGAGTTGACCTGAAACGCGTGGATGCGTCCGAGTGTAAACTAATCCCGTCGCCTCGCGTGTGCGCGTGATTTACGCGATCTCCCAGCGGGTGGTGGTGGGGGGGGGTGTGGAGGGTTCATTGAGCGATCAACACTATCATCAAACCCTTCACGCAGGGATTTCCCATACACGGGTCTTTAATCAGTGCGCATTGCCTGCGATCATCACCAGCAGTCACAAAGACAAAGACACCCTCTCCCCCCTTTGTATCCTTATCAGACAGTTCTTTGGGGAAAGTTTCTAGTCGCGCGCACCTCACGAGTAGGTGGGTGGACAGCACCACGCCCGCACGTCTTTGTCTCCCCAGTGGCGATGATTGCACATGGCACCAGGTACTCATTTGAGGCTGAGTCGACCTAGGGGAGGCCCCAGTACCGGTTCATATAATCGTCACTGGTGCAATGTGACTGTATGGCACCTCCGATTAGCACGGTTGGCTACGTACGGTGCGAAAGAAGTGCAAAATACGGAGTAATCGAAACACGTGGGCTCTGTCGGAGACGGCTACTGTTTCCTCTACGAGCACTCGGCCACTGCGAATCTTCAGCATAAGCCACGCGCCTACAGCACAACGTTCTCAGTGATACTTTTATTTCATTAATATTGAACTCAAGTATTAAAGTAATTATTTTTATTTTACCAGGTGAGGCCCACTGAGCTGGAGAGGAGCTCTTTTTCAGAAGCGACCTGGCCACAATTGATAGTTCACGTGGACATGTATATCAGCCAAATACAAATTGTGTTGGTTAGCCAATACCAGTTAGAGTTTGTGTTTTCCGTAAAACATGGGAGGACATCAGAGAACCGGGGGAAGAACGCAATGCACGCAGGGGAAAGCACGTACAAACTCTGCGCCGAAATGCACCCGAGTCAAGAATCAAACCCGGGTGTTCTCTGCTGCGAGGCACACGTGTTCCCGCTGCGTCACCCTGAAACCCGTGATACATTTTGTTTCTCGTGAAGTCTCGCGTCTCATAACCGTGAGAGACGGCACTGGCTTGGGGAGACCTTCATCCAGCAGTGGATAGAACTTGGCTGATGACGACGACGACGACGAACGCGCTTCTGAAATGTTGGCATGCGGCAGCCTCCAACCCGGGTCCCTGCGATTTCAACACCTCGGAATTGCGGTCGCTTCGAGGCCGGTGCTGCAGCATTGTTTGTGTCACGGTGTTCAGGCGGCGCGCATCGATACGCTGAGAGAGAGGGAGCCTCCTTGCAGGCTCGTAAGGGGGTGGATGTGAGATTTAATTGCTAAGCTCACGTCTTAAGCGTAGGTGTGTCCGGGTACAAAAGGCTTGGGTTGAGAGATGAAAACAAACACAACTAATTGCTGTTTTTTTCTCAATAGGTACATCTTGGCGTTGTCAACATCATACACAGTGCAACAAAAAAAACACTCAGGTGAAAGGGCAGTATAATTACACACAAAGACAAAGACACCCCGCATAGAATCCCGAAACGGCACACGAGGTGGCCAGCACCACGCCTGGCCGCCTTTGTCTCCCACGTGTTTTTACACATCGCCACTAGGTACTCAATTGAGGCTGAGTAGACCTAGCGTAGGTTTAGGACCGGTTAAAATCATCGTCACTGGTGTTTGTCTGTGAGCGTGAATCGAACTCGGGTGGCCGGGTTCGTAGCGCAGCGCGCAAACCGCTCGCGACTCCACTGGTCTCGAGTACATCACACACACACACACGCACGTGTAAGGGGACGATGCACAAACATCAGTACACAAGCACAAACACACACCATCGCGCACCTCCGATGAACACGATTGGCTACGTAGGGTGCGAAAGAAGTTCAACATACACAAATCCCGACATGCACTACACGCATAGAGACTCAAACACATGTGAGATGGCAGTGTATTTAATTACACACCACACAACCCACACACGCGCAAAACACAAACTCCACGCGGATGCACATGTGGGGATGCAAAGATCCACACACACCAAACCCACAAACACACCCCAATAGCCCGTATCGCATTGCAATTCTGATATAAGTAACAACACACAGGTATGTGTATGGCATGTGCAAAAGCTTAAGTAATGAATTGTGCACAACAACCAGTTCAGAAGCACGACATCGTGGTAATTATCTCTTAGAAACTTGAGAACATTTGGCCTACACAGCACATGTTGGGTGGTGTGGTCAGAAAAATCAATCCCACACAGCAGCGTGTACTCATTTTAGGCCGAGTCGACCTAGAGGCAGCGGCAAGCACACAGGGTCAGATGGCGATTTCGACCGACGTTATTTCTATTCGTTCGCTGCGACCGGGGGAATTGAACCCAGATGGCACGTGTAGCAGCAAAGGGGCTGAACCTCGACAAATCGTGATTGGTTTCAGCTCAGTCGCAACACGAGTCGGCGAACAGATTCTCACGGTAAATTCCTGGAGAGTAATTAGCAGTTACTGTGTATGGTGATTGCTAATATTGGCTGCGAAAAGTGACGTGTCAAACAAAGAGAGAGAGAGAGAGAGAAAAACAAATCCCACTCCCATCCTCCTAATAAATAGACTCAACATACTTTTAGCGAGCACCGATGAAGGCCGGAACGGCACACGAAGGGAGGGTGCGGTGGCCAACACCACGCCCGACCGCCTTTGTCTCCCCAGTGATGCTGTTTACACACCGCACAAGGTACTCATTTGAGGCTGAGTCGACCTAGGAGAAGCCCAGGACCGGTTCATATAACCGTCAATTAGTGTTGGCCGTGAGTGGGAATCGAACCCAGGTGGCCGGGTTCATAGCGCAGCGCGCTAACCGCTACACTACCGCTCCCCACAACAAACAAACACACAAACAAAACACACACAGAGAGAAGCCACCGCAGCTGTCGCGACCCAGTAAAACTGTGCAGGAGGCCAGCACCGCCGCGTGTCGCTGCTGGTTACGACGGGGACCGAGGAGAGCTCCCGGGACTCGGGGCCGAGTCAAGCGGCAGCTGTGAAGCCACTCGGCACGAAGCCTGCGTGGTCCGTCGTGAGTCTCCCCAAAGTCCCCCCACACCACCCCCCCCCCCAATGCCCCCTTCCCATGTATCGTGCCCACTGCCTGCTGAAGTTATTTGAGCACTTTGCCACATCCAGATGTCTCGCTTTCATTTGTCCTCACGGCACTGCGGGCGGCGAGCGAAGCACTCACGCGCGCGCACACGCGTGCGTGAATTAATAGCGCTCTTGTGGGGATGATGATTGCATCCTACGTGAGTGAGTCGAGGGCAGGGGCCGACAACCCGTGGCTCCTGAGCCGCACGCGGCTCTTTAAGGACTGCTTCGTGATGTTATTCACATCGCATTGCGGCTCTTGAAATATCTAGAGTTTTATGTTTGACCGAATATGATAAAAAAAGGCTTTTCTTGTTATTTTGGTTTCCAACCCCTGGTACATGTTAACAATAATATATATTTTTTTCAGTTTAGTTTCAGTTTCATTTATTTGGTATAGCCCTGTGAGCCATTCGGCTCTTGACTCGGGTGCAACCGCAACAAACAAAAACATGAACAAGAAACATCTTAAAGCGACTACACGCAAACAGAAAAATCTAGGAAAAAACAGCAAAGTCTTCCAGAAAAAGCACCGTATATCAATGCTGTGTGCAAAAATCCCAGTGGTATGCAAGTCAAACAATAACACCCATAAAACAATTTAGATTAAAGTTATCAGACTAACTCTGTACTACAACAAACAAATATGGCTAAACCAAAACGTTTTCTAAATCACCAAAATAAAGCTGTAAAAGCAATGTAACAGTGATCATAGGAACTGTGATTGCAATTTTACAATAAACGATATACATAACATGTACTACCAAACTTTGCAGCCATATCGGACTGACGTGGATATTAGTGGACCTCGGTACGCTCTTCGTGGTGGTGGTGGTGCCTTACGCCGATAATCTCCTCTCAAAGGCAGGAAACATCGAGCGAGAGATGTTTCCGCGATTTAGCCGGTGGCAGCGTTGCGACCAGATCGTATCGACAGCAGCAGCTCCGAGTCAGAGTGGCAGACGGAGGAGCCCCAATTGAAGACTCGGCTCCCACGGCGTGCTCGTCGCCACGTGATGTAGGCTGTGTGTGTGTGAGCGGTGGTGCAGCGGTTAGCGCTACGCTGCGCTATGATCCTGGCGACCCGGGTTCGATTCCCGCTGACGGCCAACACCAGGGACGATTATCTGAGCCGGTCCCGGGCCTCCCCTAGGTCGACTCAGCCTCAAAATGAGTAGCTGGTGAAGTGTGTAAACATCGCCACTGGGGAGACAAAGGCGGTCGGGCGTGGTGCTGGCCACCCAACCCCCTCGTCTACCGTTCCGGCCTTCATAGGTGCTCGCTAACAGCACTTGCCCCTACAGTCTGTTAAGGCTATATGGGGGATCTTTATAGTTTAATACGCAGGTTTTCGCGACCGATATCATCCATAAAATAGGGTTTTTGTTGTTGTTGGGTTAGATCGCGTAAATATAAATGTGTCGTTAAACCCGCCACCACCCGACACAGCCAATTAGTAAGGTTTCTCACGTAAACAGAACATGACAATTAGGTGTGCTGTACTCGTAACGAATTGGCACGTTCTGTTTACGTGACAAACCTTACAAATTGGCTTTGTTCGGTCAACTCACGTTGCCTTATATTCTTTTTATTGCGCGGTGGGTTATTTTTTACCTACGTGACTTTACCGAAAAAACCTAAGAGAATGAATCCTTGCAGTCACGAAAGCTTCAAATCTAGAATTAGGAACCCGACTTTGTGAGTCTGAGTCCTGGCCACGGCCAACACGATTGGACCCGGCCCTGGGCCACCACCCCACCCCTTCACCACCCCAGAACCGGCCAACGTGGTGAAGTATGGTCAAACCCCCCCCCCCCCCATTGCCGATAGGTCTTCCTCTATCTTACAGTGGATTGGTAACGGGCTCAATTCTTGTCTGGTTTCTCTGGATCAGCGAACAGAACGATAGATAAATAAAGTAAGTACGCACCCAGCACACCACCGCATCCCGTGTCCATCTCGTTATTGGCTTAGGCTACTGGTCAGTCTCACCAGGAAACTGGAAAAGACTCGGTGATAGGGGGGGGGGGGTCTCACGCCCTGCAAAGCGCTGCCAGGGTTATTCGCTTTCGTTTTTTTGTCTTCTCAGATCATCACGGGTGGGCTCCGACCGCTTGCGAAAGGAGTTCAGCAATACAGTCCACTAATACTGTCAGTCCGTCAACACCCCACCACCACCACCACCACCCACCCCACCCCCGACCACTGTGGAAAATTACTGAAAATTACTCGCCAGACAGGTCTCGGAGTGCAGGTACCACACGCCTGGTGTCAACCGTGGCTAACGTTTCCATTGATACATCAACTCGCGTGTTACACGCCGCATCTCAATTTGGGGGGGGGAGGGAGGGGAAACCCCGTTAGAGGATGCGATTTTCAAAGTTATGTGCATCAATGGTCATCGGTGTGCGTTTTTTTAAGACATGCACACAAGCGCAACTTATGTAAATTCCACCTTTACTCGGTGCTTTTCGAAGGCACGCTTTGTGTGTTTTACAGACCTTGTTGATTCCACTGCTGGATGGAAGCCCCCGGCCTCCACTCCCCTAAGCGTAATCAGTCATAGGGGTTGGTTGACCATTCTGGTCTTGTAGAGAGCAGTGCGTCCAAACATTTTAGAAAACCAAATGCAGAAGCAGATAAATCATTATGAGATCCATTCAAGTGATGTTTGTTTAATCCAAAACACTTATCACGCGCTCTGCAGCAGAGAAATGCCCATCACATGGCAGACACGCCGATAGTTTTTATTCTCAGAAATGGAATGTATCTAATTGAAGTAACAAAAAAAATCACAAAACAAAAAAATTGCGTCTAGTTTATGCTGTGCGCAATGTTTTTTAGTGATCGTGCTGAGACCATCAAACTTGCTGAACTTGAAAATCCGATTTCGTCGCATTTTGGCGGCTTCCCAGCTCAGAATCAAACCCTGAATCTCGCCAGTGCCGTGGCGCAGCGCTCTCTGTCTGACCCCTGATCTACCCCGACCGTCTCATTGGTATGCATCTTCTCCCGCCCGCAACCCACGTGCGAGAAGATTCCAGTGAACAGACAGGCAAGGAATTCAACATCTCCGATTGCATGCGAAGTGATGCAACGCTTTGTGAACATCCTTGCTCGCTCGTCTCGTGGGAGCTTTGGCTGTGTGGGTTTGAACTTACTTTAGGGAGCGGTGGCATAGTGGTTGACGCACTTCCGTGGTAGCAGTAATAATAATTAGCGACCTTGGTTCGATTACTGCTCAACGCTCACATGAGCAGAAAGTAATTCGGAACCTGTGCTGGCCACACCGGCAGCACTTACATACTGCGCACCGTGCTGGCCTTAATAGGTGCTCACTAACAATAATCGGCTCATTGCTATGACGTGACATGGAATACACAATCGACGAACATGTGACTGGGGTAAGTTCGCACGGTGTTCTAGAATGGCGAAGCAGAATAACGTATTTCCTAAAAACGCGCAGATTGTAAAAAAAAAACCCACTCCCAAACGAGTACAATATTTAACCGCGTCTTGTAATCGCATCGCCTATCGTGACAGATGCGATGTCTAATGTTCTACAAGGGCTGGCAAAGAGGTGCACTTTTGGACAAATGCACTGCAGTCGACTAAGCTTAAATACAACTTGGAGGAATAAAAACAATCCGATTAACTACATTTTCGAAATTGAGTTCACAAAAATTACAGCGAGCCAGTTGGATTTGGTTTCACTCGCACGGCAAGGGATCAGCATCAGAGTTCTACGTTGGTCTGATTCTTATGCGAAACACACATGGAGACCGACTCTCATCACCAGTGAACCGAGTAATTCGCCTCCCGTGGGGTGTGACGTTAAAGCCAGTAGAAAGCGGACGAGGCTGCCGGTTCCGAGTATAAAAGACAATAGACCACCCCACACACATATAACCTTAACAGGTTGTTAGGGCGAGTGCTGTTAGCGAGTAGCAGCACCGATGAAGGCTCTTACAGCACGCGAGGGAGCGGGTTTACCAGCAGCACCACGCCGGCTTCACACGCACACAGCTGATTGAAGTAACCACCTTGCGGGCCGTGGGTGATATTTGACCATACATTTTGACTTAAAACCTTCGTGACTGCAGCAATTCATATTCTTCGGATCTTTCGGTAAAGTCACTGTAGATAGAAAAAATAAAGTAGATAAAAAATACTAGGACGTTTCGATCACAAAACAAGCGATCGTCATCAGGAGAAGAAAAAAAACGTCGTAGTTTTTATTATTTCTTATTTACTTTTATTTTTCCAATCTACGTGACTTTTGCCGAAAGATCCAACGAATGTATTTGACCACACTTCACCAGCACGCTGGTCAGTGCGGGCCGGTGAAGGCGAGGGAGCACAGATTTTACAGTACAACAGGGTCACCCGACGTGTAGGTCACCTGCCCTGTGCACCTGTGCGCATCCATCCCAAGCACGGCCCAGGCGCAAAGTCCCTGCTTAGCTTGCGAGAGCTGACGCCAGCTGACGTCGGTCGGTTAGTCAGTCAAGTAATGCTCCAGCTTGCACAAGTACCCATTGGGAATGACGTTGCACCTCAACGCAAACTTATCCGTTGTCGGATGAGTCGACCTACGGCGGTGGTTCTGAACCTTCACAGCAGCGTGCTTCTCAATCGAGTAACAAAACATGTATAATGTTAATACACACATAGGGTTTGATTAAAACAAAGTAGCTCTACTTATGTGCCCGTGTTTAATTTATGTTTTTTGACGATTTACCTTCTAAAAAAAATAAAAATCTTCCCATGTCTCGCATCCCCCAGAAAGGGCATCTCGCGTGATGCACCCCAGGTGAAGAAGCACTGACATTGGGGGTCAGTGCTGACCTTGGGGGGGGTCAGTGCATCTCAATAGAGCTCCCTCGGCGTGTTTAGGGATAGATTGCCTGCGGGCGGTGAGATGCCTTGGGCCGCTGTCGTGTTTTCAGTCACACGAACCAATACCGACCGAGACCCCCAACTGCCCCCCCCCCACCCACCCTCCATCGTTGCGCTCGTCCAATTAACTGGATAGAACATTCTGCATTATCTGGCCACTACGAACAAATAAGTTCCGTATGTATTACAGTAGAGAGAGAGATCACGACAACAAAAACGTAAAGCGACCATTCGCATTCCGACAACTCACACATGATGATGATGATTATGATGAGTAGCAGATGTGGGCTATATCCATTTCCACAGTCGTTAATGCTCGATCCGATACTAAAACAAAATCGGACGGATTTCAGAAGCTAAGCCGCTGTCAGCCTGGTTAGCACTTGCATTGGAGACCGCCGAGGAATACCGAAATATTTCGGCGATGGGCTTCGAGGTTTGCCACGAGATGGTAGTACAGCGATGGATTATAGAATCCATCTGTGCGGAGCTGTACGTACGAGGCACCCAGGTGTATGAGCCAAATGTGTCCATGTAGCAGTACCCTTCCAGAACGAGCCTTGAGACCCAGTGAGGCTTTGCTGGGTAAATACATTACAGCACTTTATGCAAATAACAGCAACACTCATTTACAGCCCCTTTGTAAATCCACTGCTGGATGAAGGCTTTCCCCCATGCCCGTGCCCGTCACGGGTGTTGTTTGACCATACTTCACCACTATGCGGTCAGTGCGGCAGAACCGGTCAAGCCAGCATCACTCATCACGAATGTTGAACCGTGGCCGGAAATCAGAACCTCGGCGATTCCACATTCGAAGCAACACACACCGTGCACTGATCACTGCGCCCGCCGCTCAACTGCATATTAAGACGTCAACACCACCACCACCACGATATAAGACGATGAATAATCACTTGCCTTTTCTTTTCAACCACCGTGGCCATGTCTCTCCCGTCTTCCGACTTCCACAAGACGAAGAAGAAACGATGACGACGCAGCGCAGACGCGCTTCGTTCAACTCGACTCACTCACACTCACTCACTGGTATATGATGTATCCTCGCCTCTCCTCGCACTGGGGATCTCTCTCTCTCAGTGATGTCCTGAGTGGCTACAGCTCTACGCGGATCTGATTACCTTCAGCGCGAATCGTCCCTCTTGGTTACCAACTCTATAACCCACAACGCACCAGTGAATTACAACACGGACGGTGTCAATGATGCGCGCGCGTGTCTTTGAACGCACTCACGCACGCACGCGCACGTTTATAATTACAGCGCCTACTCGTCAGTAATTGCCCGCCTCCTTTAGCTTGCTGAACTAATTTAAACCGATGGCGAAACGTTGCATGCATCGATGTGGCAATACGTGGAGAGGAGAAGCATTCAGTAGCAATCTCAGGAACACTGCCGAGGAATGCACTGACTAGCATCCAGCCAACGCGTTGCTGTTTTGTTACCCAGAGCCGAGGCCGAACATTCACTCCGCCTCCTCCCCTCCCACCCCCCCCCGCGTTGACAGCGGCCCAGGGTCGCCCCCCCCACCCTCTCCGTCCCTCCTCCCACAGTAGCCACCACCTCCACTCACAGCATCTCTCTCCCCCTCCCTCCCTACAAAGACAAAGATCCCCCGTATAGCGTCGACAGGCTATTGGGGCAAGTGGCGGTTAGCGAGCAGCACCTATGAAGGCCGGCAACTGTGGTACACGAGGGGGTGGGTGGCCAGTACTTACGCCCGGCCGCCTTTGTCTCCCCAGTGGCGATGTTTACACAACGCACCAAGGTACTCATTTTAGGCTGAGTCGACCTAGGGGAGGCCCAGGACCCGGTACAGATGATCTCCACTGGTGTCGCGGGCGGGAATTGAAATCTGGTCGCCTGGGTTCGTAGCGCAGCGTAGCGCTAACCGCTCCTACACCGCTCCTTCCCGACACCCTCCCCACCCTCTCTGTATGTGGAACTTCTTTCGCACCGTACGTAGCCGACCGTGCTCATCGGAGGTGCGGGGGAAGGACAACAACCTGAGCACAAAAAGCAGTTCTAAAGACGCGAGTTCGTCAATCTATAGATGATGATTTAAAAGTGCAAAGCTCCACAGTGGCTTCCAAATATCTCAAAGGAAGAACGTTCCAGACGGCCGCAGTGGCGCACCTGAAAGCGCGCGGCGCGCATCTGGTTTTGTTACCCAGGGGTTTGCGTGTCCGCTCTGCCTACCTCGCCGCCCCCCTATCTGACCTCCTATCAAGTTGCTGCGCCCACACCTCTCCGTACGTCGCCGATACAGGCAGACCTCGCTTAGCGTGCAAGATGCGCTCTTCCCGAAGACGTGAGCGCGAATCGAATCAGCGCTAAAAAGGGATACGCGAACCTCATTGCCCCCCCCCCCCCAAATATAGAAGTCAAACTCCGCCTATGGGGCAATTATACGCACTGTTCTGTCCCGCAGTTAAACAAATGCCAATATATTGCTTGTTTTTAATCTATGACATCATAACATGCACGTACAAGCGAGAGGGAGAGAAAGAGAGAGGGACAGAGAGCCAATAACAACAACAGCATCATCACGTGGAAGACCGGAGCCGTCCGAGTGTACGGGTTCGAACCCTGGATATCCACACAACAGCAAAATCACGTTTACAGACTTGATCAGAATTGCCGGTCACGGGCACTGCGGCGCTCACAACACAAGGCACTCACTCGCTCGTGTGTCGACATCGAGCAGCAATCGGCCTGCGAACAACACCAACAACAACCCGGTGAAGTTGGAATTCATCTTTAATCGTCGTCAACGTCATTTCTCCCCTAGAGGCGACTTACTCGAGTGCAGTGGTTGTGTTTGTCGTGTTGTTGTTCAGCGTTCACGAATCGACCTCCAACTCCGTAATTGTAAGGGGGGGGGGGGCAAGTGTTTTTCTTGGTATTCGTTATAAGAATAAACGTGTACATTGTGTGCGTAATTTCAGCTTTACAACTCTTGCAGAATTGACATCATTATAATTTACATCGGTTCATCTTGGTCATCTACATGGAGCGCTTTGTCAAGGTCGACTGCTGGATGAAGACAGACCTCCTCCCCCCGCCGGCCCCTCCCACCTCGTGTCGGTCATGGGGGGTTGTTGACCATACTTCACCACGCTGGTGCGTGCGGATTTTGCGAGGGGTTGGTGCGCGGGTGTGGGGGCTGACTGAGAATCAAACTCAGGTCGCTGTATTCGTAGAGTAGTGCATACTCTACAGTTTCTTTATATGGCGATAAAACTACACACCCATAGCCTTGCCCTATGTGCTTTACTAACAACGCATCGATTAATCGATGCAGATGATTATACTCTCTCGATACATGCATTGGAATCAGGTATGCTTATAGCATACATTAACATACATCCAAGGATGAGATTAGCTGCGTTCCAGGTGATTTGGCCACAGGTTTAATTGCCCATTGCTGTCCTTCCCCCGCACCTTCGATTAGCACGGCAGGCAGAAAGAAATCCGACGTACTAATACCACTAAGCGACGGTGACGTCACCGCGGTTGCCTGTGCCAGGCCATGTGCACCTTGAGGCCTCGTGAAGTGTCGGAAGGCTCGCTGCTGGCAGGAAGTCTCGGGACAGACCCAGCAGGTGCCATGGGTTGTGCTAACTGAGATGACCGGTAGATGCACCCACCATATGTGTGCCCCCTGCTGTACCAGGCTTGGTGCAGGAGGTCACGGGACAGACCCAGCAGATGCCATGGGTTGTGCTGACTGAGATGACCACTGGTAGATGCACCCACCACGCTGTAACCTCAAGTGCGACGTACGTACACACACGCCGTTGGCCGACGCGACCGGCTGTTGGCGTGTCCTCTGCAGTCACCAGTGGCCGCTATAACCGGTTACCGAAAGTGGAATCGGCGCAAACCTGGATCACGACGCAAGTCATCGTCGTCCTCGCGCTTTGCTCGCCCGCGTTGTTGCTGCTCGCGTGGTCACCGTGGCCGAGTCGCATCCTCAACGCGTCCCACGACGACGGAGGTCAAATGCGCCTGGCTGGAGGAGTTTCGCTGTTTGAAACTCGGCATTCTCGTCGAGTGCTCGCGACCTGCTTTAAATCGAGCACCGGAGAGTCCCCGTGCATTTGTTTACTCTGCCGCTCTGGACTCGATAGATTGCGGCTGAGGTGGCTACGGATTGTTGGGGGGGGCGGGGAGGTAGAGCTTCACCCAGCAGTGGATAGAACATGGCAGATGATGATGCCGTTTTTGATTGCGTAGAAAAGGGACTCCGCTAAAACAAGGGCGCCTTGTGCAAGCAATGGGCTCTTCATCGTCGCCGTCAGCCGTGGTCTATCCACTGCTGGATGCAGACTTTTCCCGTGCCACTGTCTTTCTGCTGCTGTTGTGCTCACGCACCGCGCACGCACGGACCCCCCCCCCCCCCCGTGTAAAACAGCCGTGCAGCAACTGGTTTCAACGGCCCCCCCCACCCAACCATCCCGTGTAGCAAACCAAAAATGCATTCTCAAAATCTCGCCCCTGCACACCGCGTCTGCTGTTGCAGGGCGCGTAGACAACAACGACGGTCAGCTTCAGGGGGTGCGGCAATCGGCCAGTTGCCCCCCCTCCAATATTTGATTTTGTCTCGCACGGTTCGCAAACGTGACCGGCTCTCATTCAATTAAATAAAAACGTGGAACGTAATGAAAGCCATTCCGTAAACAAAACAATACACATATACCGCGTTTTAAATTACTTTCTTATTTTACACTGTTGTTGAAAACATATCTCGTGATGATGGGTGGGCCTCAACTCGTAGCTCTGGACACCAGGGGAGATAGGGGCCAAGGTAGCCCCCCCCCGGCCCCCCACGCGAGTTCCACTCCCGTGCTGCTGTAACTCCCTGAAACGTCTCTGCCGCGTTCTGTCTCACTCCCAGCGTGGGCTGCCCGAGCCTAACTTTGTCCCACGAAGTCGTGATGATGACTGCTCTTCATCTTCTTGGTTCTTTCGGAAAAGTCACGTAGAATGGAAATAATAAATAATAAAAATAAAAATTAAAACGTAATAAAATATTGAATTACGTTTTTTTTCTTCTACGTGACTTTACCGAAAGAATCAAGAAGATGAATCCCTGCAGTCACGAAAGCTTTACATCGAAAGATGACTGGTCTCTCCAATTCGCATGCGGGCTCTCGAATCCCACGCGCTCCTACGTTTATGGCCATGCAGTGTCGATCGATCAATGCCCGCGTCAGCTGCGACACGAATCAAACGCACGTGGGGGGAAGGGTGGAAAGTGCCTACGGGCCAGAGGTCGCAAACGGGTTTTGATTCCCTACCCGTACCCGTATCCGGCCGCACCAGGGTCGCAAACGGGTACCCGTACCCTACCCGTACCCGGCCGGGTACGGGTAGGGTACGGGTATCGGGTACCTGATTGCGACCTCTGGGATGAAGCCATGTTGCAGGCGCGGGTGGGTTGATTCTAGGAACTTTAATTGTGAGAAGAGACAAGACGTTGGGAAATGAGTGACAAACGGTTACTCACCAGTGACTCACGGTCTACCCGTACCCGGCCGCACCAGGGTCGCAAACGGGTACCCGTACCCGGCCGGGTACGGGTAGCCGGTATCGGGTAGGGTACGGGTATCGTGTACCCGGTTGCGATCTCTGCTACGGGCACACGGTGAATAAACACCGCTCGCAATCGTCCGCTTTGTGTGTACCTGCAAAGAGGAACGGCTTATCCCCTTTCAACTCTTCGTACTTTGTGTTTCAATTAAACTATTTTGTCATAATTTAGATTTGGTAATAATCCGGAGTTGCGGCCATGCTTGAGTGCTAAACCGGATCTTCAGGTGTCGCGGCTTGACGGTCTCAGCCCTGGTGACCAATAACGACAACAACACCCCATTGGTACCTCATTTGGCAGTAAAAAATATGATAATTGGTTTTTTACCCTTCTATCTGGCAACAAAACTGACACCTTTTTTTTTTACAAGGAGTCATGTTTGCATAGACCTACAATACCTGCAGCCATAATGCAAACATAACTCTGATAATATATGCACTGTCCTTGAAGTTGATTGGTCCACACCCGAGACAGCTTTCCTTAGAGCCTAGTCTCACATGGGTTGGACCAGATGACGCCAAAAGGCGCATCTGGTCCAACCCATGTGTTTGTATTATGGCTGCAGGTATTGTGGTCTATGCAAACATGACTCCTTGTAAAATAAGGGTGTCAGTTTTGTTGCCAGATAGAAGGGTAAAAACCAATTAACAACCACCCGTCACGTTGCATTTCGGCTTTTCGCTGAGCTTCGTAAACATTCTTCTTCAATTGAACAAAAATACCGCGTTGACTCGAATACGCGAGTTGGTGACTTAGCGCCTGAACTCTATCGGGTTGACTTGCACAACAACAACAGCAGCAACAGCACTTGTGGGTGGGATAGTGGGCCCCCTAGTGGATGGATACATTTGATGGGAATCTCAGAAGTAGTTCAGTTCAAAGTTCATTTATTAGGTAATAGCCATGTGAGCCATTCGGCTCTTGAATCGGGTGCAACCTCAACAAACAAAAACATGAACAAGAAAACATCTTAAAGTGATTATGTGCAAACAGAAAATCCAAGAAAAGACAGCAAAATATTGCAGAAAAATCACCGTACACCAACCCTGTGCAAATATCCCTGTTTTGTTTGGTTCCGTCAGGCGTTCTCGGTCGAACACGCTGAGCGATACTTCTCGACGGATTCTCCGTCTCACGAAATGACGGCCTTGGCATATTTGTCATGACAAATTGGCAGCTCGACAAAAAAAAAATCGATTTGGAGGAAGAAAGAAAATTGCCGAGCCACGTTCCTGATGAGTCTCAGCTGTTGCAGGATGGGAGAGCGGCAATCCGGTGGTTCGCGCACTGCGCTACGAACCATCGTGACCAGAGTTCGATTCCCGCTCATAGCCTACATCGAATATCTGAACCGGTCATGCCCCCCACTCTCCATCCCCCCCCCCCAATGTCGACATTGCCTTAAATGAGTATCTAGGGAGACAAAGGCAGCCGGGCTGTTTGTGCTGACCACCCACCCCCTTGGCGTGCCGTTCCGGTCTTCATAGGTGCTCGATATAAGAGCACTTGACCCCAACAGTCTGGTAAAGGCCACACCGGGGGTTTGCATTCTCGTCGTTGTCATCATCCGCTACAGCAACATCACATCCGCTCGTCTGTGCTTTTTAGTTTTTGTGGCTTCCAGAATGGAGAAAAAGCAACACCCTCCCCACCCCCTCCCCTTTTCCAGAGCTGCCCCATTTCGCACGCGCGTGTTGGACATCGTCTGCTGCTCGCCACCAAATGGATTTCATTTTCTGCGGCGGTGCCAATTATTGTAAAGGGACGGACGAGGCGACGTGGCTTGCGTAGTAGCCATGGGAACGAGAGAGGTGTTTGTGGAATATGATGTTCGCTTCCGTTGACCGCCCCTGAATTGATTCCAACAACAACAACCGTCGCTGCTGCTGCTGTACCATTTCGCGGACGCATTAATGGAGCCAGCGGTCGCGGTGCGACAAAAAAACAAGAAGCAACAGCGGATGCGGCGTAAGGGTGTGAGCCGTGCTTGCTGCAGTGTGCATCTTGCAACGTGGTAATTTGACACACGGATGATGTCCCGATGTGGTGTGCCGGGTGCAAACATGTGGCTTTCACTGGGTCGCTGATTCAGACAGGGCCAGATGGAAATACATCCCGATGTTCGTATCTCTTTCTTTGGCACAGAGGTGTGAACTACCTCGCCTGGTGTACAGGAGGTCGTGGGTTCAACCCCGACCCTTGACGCCTGCTTTATGCTTGGAGTTTGCGTGTCTCTCTCCCCGTGTATTTTGCTCCGGGCTTTCCCTCCACATTTAGAATCACCATCACGCGTTTAGAGTATTCGGCTGCTATAAAAAAAAAATGTCCACGTGATAAGCCACTTCGTTGAGCTGTCATTTGTGGCCAATTTGTTTCTGAAAAAAATGCTCCATAGCTCAGTGGGCCTCACCTGGTAAAATACAAACTTTTTTTTATAGTTGTAGTTTATATTCGACTATTTGTGGTCAACTGCAAAGACCGTTGTCATAGGGACCGTCCATAAATGACGTCACGCACCTAGGGGGTGGGAGGGTCAGACATCTGTGACGAGGGGGGGGGGGTGAGAAATGTGACGTCACATCAAAATGCGCAACTTTAAATAAATATAGAAAACACGTTCTACTTAATTAGACTTTTAAATAAATGTTTTCTGCTACAACATCAGAGTGCAGCGCCACATTAAATACGCACTACAATGACAATAGTTTAAAGCGATTTGAAGCATTTTTTAATATATTTTTTTGGGGGGGGCAGAGCTTTGTGACGTCATATTTGAGGGGGGGGGGTCTGACTTTTTGCGACGCCGTGTTACGACGGGGGGGGGGGGTCAAAAATCGTCTAAAATCGCGTGACGTCATTTATGGACGGCCCCATATTTGGGAGGGGAGGTAACGTGGCCGAATGGCGGCAGTGTGTTCACCGCTTGTTGCAGAGATTCACGGTTCGAATGCAGCGGCTGCCCCGATTTTTACTGCGGTGTGCAATAACCACAACGGGTCTGCTGCATCGTGAACGTGAAAATATCCCATGACGCCATTCGCAAGGGGAGGTCATTTCCGTGGCAGCGTCAGGCTCAAACATTTCCAAATGGGAAAATGATACCGCAAATCATTAAATTGTGATCATACGTAGCAGCAATTAGCGCCCCCACCCCTCCTGATAAACGAATGCCCCAGGTGAGTTATGCCGAGTTCTCACCTGGTTAAACAAAATACATTTACGACGGAACTGTATGCCCCTCTGGATAAACTACCATATGGTAGAACATTCCCCATGACATAACTTCCAAAGATGCCCCCGGCATAGCCTTAACAGACTGCAGGAGCAAGTGCTGCTGTTAGTATGACTGCCCGAGGCAGGCACTGCACACGAGTGGGTGGGTGGCCAGCACCACGCCCCACCGCCTCCCCGGCAACGATGTTTACTCCACACCGCACCAGGTACTCATTTAAGGCTGAGTCGACGTAGGAGAGGCCCATGACCGATTCAGATAATCGTCACTGCTGTTGGCCATGAGTGGGAATATAATAATTGGCTCGTCCGGGTTCGTAGCGCAGTGCGCTAACCACTCCCCCACCACTCCCCCCCCCCCCCCCACACACACAGGTACACAGACGAAGAAACCCCGCGTTTTGCAAATAACATTTATTTATTGAACAGTCACAGTAGATATACGTGGAACACGTTTACACAGCGGCACACACGATGTTTATGTTCACACATATTCAATACACACCTGCATGGGAGTCGATCTTATTAATATGGGGGGGGGGGGGTACGGGGAGGAACTGTACAACAAACATTAGATTTTTTTTTTAAGCCAGAGAGACACGGAGGAAATTAAATTTATATATTTATATTTCACTCGACGCAGCGACTTCAAACACGTATCATTATGCATATATAATGTAATTATATGATACACAGCTATATACGTGAATTGATTGTTTACCATTAATAACAGGGGGCGACGGACATACTTTTCTCGGGGAAGAAATAAGATGGGGTGGGGGAATAAGGGAGGGGGGGGCACATGTGGGGTCGCTAGAGAAATGTCGAGGGGAACACTGCATTAAGATATCACAAATACTGACAGTGGAGGCAACAGTTACATTGTCAATATACAGCGCCGGCAGCAGCAGGCTCCTTTAGTAATGCATGCTCGGAATAGCAGAGGATGCGCGCGGCGAGACGGCGGCGATTCTGCGTCTCTGCTGTTGATGTACGGCAGACAAGGTAAGCTCCGTGTAGGTAAGACGGCGAAGAGCCACCGTCTACGGCACCCACAATCGAGCCATTCATTGAGCGTGCGAGCCAACACGGAAGCGACACTTTTCTCACGAACAAACGGAGTCTCTTTAAAGTTGCGACCTAACACTAAATAAAAACCCCACAAACGGCTCTTATCTTGTACATAAATATCTAGGCTGTGCGTCCGATACGAATGCGTAGCGTTGTGAAAAAATGTTATTGAAAAAAAAAAACAACACTTTAACCCTCTTGTGCAATGCGTGTCCAATGTGGGGGGGGGGGGGACAACTACGAAACAAGTGGATATCCGACTGCTATAAAGTTATACGAGAACACTTTCACACCGCCGACATCTCATCAGAATTTGTTTTCTAATAACTCACGCACGAGAGAGTTACACAGTTACGATCATGTGCGTCGCTGCGGCAAGCTATCGTCACATCAGACACTTCATCAACGCGCACTGATGTCACGGAAGTGCTACGGCGATGGACTTGCTAGAAACTTGAGAGCATTGTTTTCCTTCTTATTAATGAAGTGGTCAGACTCCTGCAAGGCAAGAGTCGGTACACACGCCTACATGAACGATTCGTTTTTTTTTGGGGGGGGGGGGAGTTGCATCTGTGTTCGGCGTACGTGCGTCACGCACGTGTATACACACACACGCGCGCGTACTTGTGCGTGCCACAATATAGGCACATATACCACATGCATTATTGGCTCAACGCCAGCCATGCACGCAGACTCTTACGACAAAAGCGCGCCGGGCTAAACTGCTCACAAATCCTGCTATAGAGGCAATACTCTGCATGGATTTCGTGCAGAGCAAGTGGCAGCAGACACTGCAGAGAACTCGGTTAAAGTGAAGACACAAACCACGAGGGGCTCTTGTCGTGTAGCTACACACCTAGGGTTGGGTCACCCGCAAGTCACTTTTAGAGCCTTTTGTAACTCACCAATGAAGCGTAAAAGTCAAGTTAAGTGGGACCGCAAAAGGCATGCACAGCCGAGGTGTGTGGCTATACGGGCGATTTGTTTCATGGGTTCAGTCTTTCTTTGAGAAACTGCCTGCCCAGTGGCGTGTAACCAGAAGACGAGGTCCATTACCACTGCTGTTATTATTAGCGTCAGTCAACACTTATAACTGAAAATATACAGCAACTTATGACACGCTGCTACATTCGTTAGTTATAAGGGAGAGTTAATGACAAGGTTTGTCAATTATTTTCAACCTGCAATGACATAATTATATATATACAGCGTGTATAAAGACTGGGTCATAAGCTATAACAAATGTGCACATGTTGAACATTTGCTATATAAAACGCCGACTCAATGTTGATACACGTGTCTTTGTTGTGTAGCCGTGTACACACAGACGAAATAAAAAAATAATGTCAAAAGTGAACGGAACATTCTGTAGGTCGCTTGATTGCTTGATTTTATAGTTTTTCGTCGTCGTTTTCTGCATTAAACTCCGAATGCGCACACATACCCACCACGACGGCGATGGGGACGCGACGGGCACACGGGATGCAATTGCATTCACCGACGTTGAGGAGTGTTTGTTATCGAGTGTAACAAAAACAAAACAAAAACACACAAATGCAACCGGGGCACACTAATCACGCACCCTGGATAAGACCTCTCATAAGACCTGCCGACCTGTCTAATCTACGCGCACATACACAACGGACTTCTTTGCTCCCCCCCCCACCAAACACCCCTTCTGTGTGCAACTCGCCGCTCAATGTGACCCGAGCTAAGCGACGTGAATTATCACGGGGAAAACAAAGAGCCTCGTTGTCCAAAAGCCGTCCCGCGATTAACGATTATTAATATTTTTTCTTATTCTTCCTCCTCCACCTCGGTGCGCCGTGTAAATACGTTGACCCTCAAAAACAACAAAACCCCCCCGAATGATAAAACAGAAAGACGTAACGGCAGCTGAGTTCCGTAAACAGACAGCAGCCGCAGGGGGGTGGCGGGGGGGGAATCGATTGGACCGGCAATTGGAGGGGCCACCGCCTCAACGTTGCAAACTTCACGCGGGGATCGCGGTTTAAACAACTTGCCAATGCAGCGACGTGACGCGACGTTACGACGAAGCGGCGAGGGAATGGCGGATCTCCAACCGTGGTGTTGATACAAACGCCGTGCCCCCCCCCCCGCCGTCCGAGAGACCTTCATCGGTGGTGGGGCCGGCGAAAGGTGGGTCGGGGGCCTTCAAAAAACGCTGAACTGTCAAAGCGTCAACAAATCCATCACGACGCCCCCACCGCCCGCCCGCCCGCCACTCGGGAGACATTATCGGCCAAGCGACCGACGACATAATTGCACAGAACGGTTAATAAATCGGAGGGGGTTCCTTCCTTTCATCTTGAAAAGTGTTATCTTAATCGGCTGGCTCACGGTGGAATAAATAATACGGTCAGTTCACGTGTGTGCGCATTAGCGGAACTGTTGGTCGGCAACAACAGAAGATTCCACGAGTACAGGAGTTCTTTTGACATATTGGCTTGCGTGTTATTGGAATAATCTTGTTGTAGTTGTTGCAAAAGCCAAATATTTAGATGCATGTTGAACTTATTTCGCACCTGTGCTAATTGGAGGTGCGGGGGGGGGGGCTGACAACAAAACAATTAATCCGGTGACCAAATCACTAGGAATGCAGCTGATCTCATGCGATTTTAGCAGCTAAGCAGGATTTGAATCTGGTTAGTGCTTGGATGGGCGATCACCATGCATGGATCGGGTATCCTGGGTCTGCTGTGAGGCCACAATATGGATAGCAGAGGGCAGTGCAACAACTTCCATTGTTGTACTGCACTATGCCCCAATGGTTATGCTCCCCGCATTCGCCAACCCTCGCTGACCAACATCAAGTGTGGACAAATAGGCCCCCCACGAACCACGTGTTGCGGGGAGGGCTCCAGTCCAGCAGTGGAGTGAATTGTGCATGCACAGATAATTTAAATAAAATCAATACATCAAAAAGCTTGTTTCAAATATCATGCGTGAACACTATCATTCTGGTGAATTTTCATCTTTAAAGAGAACCTGTATTCTCTAAGTGGTCCTTGCACTGTACGCAGCACCCTTAAAACACACACATTCCGGAACAAGCACATTCCGGGGGGGGGGGGGGGGTTCTAAACAGCATGGGTTTGCTGGCCTAAAACAAGCAGCTGGTGAAACCACAACCACAGTGTCACGTCAATAAGCCCACACCATCCATACCAAACACGCTCTCCAGAAAACCCACACGGTTTCGCCTGTCTGTCTGTCGGCGAGCGACAGGTACGTTTACATCACAGTTACATAACCCACGAAACCACCGATTACCGTCATGCGCCACTTACAGAAGCCCCGTTTTCGTCTGGCGGGCAAAGGCTGACAACCAGCGCGGCACGACGCCGCGCGTCTTTTCGAGAGTAACAAAATGACGTACGCAACGAAGAAATTTGATTTTTACGTAAGTGTCGACTAATAACTCTACGAGTAAGCGTTAATTTAAAATAATATATATGTAAAAAACTACGAAAAAAAAACCACGATAACTCTCCCACCATCTGCACGCCACTCAGAGGAGGGGGTTAATGTGGAATTTAAGCGGAGATCTCATTAAGATTTTTTTTTTCAAGGTGGAAAATCAAACTTGCGTGCAAAAACTTGCGTGCAAAAACGTCGGTGGATGAGAGAAGAAATACTGCCGTCAATTCACTTCATCGGAACACCCTCGGTGTTTTTTGTTGTTAAAAACGTCACGTTTCCAAGCCGACGCATTAAAATTCATTCGTGCAATTACGTGCCGAGTTACTACACTGAATGTACGGATACGCACGCTGAACTTCTTTCGGACCGTGCATAGCCAACCGTGCTAATCGGAGGTTGCGGGTGGAGGTAAAGGCACGGGTGGGTGTGGGAGTGGGTGGTGGGATTTTAAAATAGCGCCCCCACCCGCACCACCCACACCACCCACCTCTACCCCCCCCCCTACTTTCCTAACTACAATCTACTCTGTAACACAACACTACTGCTCTGGAGTGCCACACCACGAACGAAATGATGAGTGTAAAATGGCAAGACTTTTTATAATACAGTGTAACCATCCTCCCCCTCCCCAACCGATCACGGTAGGCAACCGCCACACGTCGTTCCACTTCAGGGTCAAGTTTCCTGCTTACAAAAAGGGGGGGGGGGGTGTCATAAAATAAAATCGCATAAATATTTTAAATAGTTAATTGTGTCAGTTTTACAGCGAGATGCGTTTCTGCGGTGCTTTTGCGCCCATCAATCTGTTTTTTTTTTTTTAAACCGCCAGGAGACGCATATTTTACCGGAGGAGACACACACGCACACGCACGCGCGTTTGCTTGCTACTAACACTATACAATTAAAATAACTGTGAGGGAAAACAGAACGCCCCCCTCGGAACGTTTCACGCAAACACATTGGAGCGTTTTGAGTCGCGCACATCAGTAACAGAGCCGTCGTCCGTTTTTTGTTTTGTTTTCCGTGCAAAGGTAGACGCTTACACGGTCTACGGACAGGAGTAAAGAATAAATAATTAGTATTCTTTTGTCGCTGCATCAGCAATATTACTTTTATAGCGAGCAAATAATTTTTTTTAACGAGAATCGTTAAGGACTCCGGTAGCAAGTAACACACCTCCAACTTGAAGAGCTCTCGCGTGCCCCGCCCGGCTAACTGCCCGTCAACAACCCGGGTTCAATTTCACTGCGATTCCCGCTAACTTTTTGTTTGCTGCAAATAAATAAGATCTCAACACCGTCACGTCTGTCAGTGAGCAGACGCCACCTCGCTTGAGCGATGGGGGAGGGAGGGAGCGAGCGAGCGAGCAAGCGGACGGGCAACCGAGTGATTCCGCGCCACGTCGCTGGCAAGTCGACGGTCACTGGGCGTCGTCCTCCGAGAAGGAGAAGCCGCGGAACTCGTCCTGGTTGATCTGCTTCACGACGCTGCTGTCCACCGGCGTCAGCAGCGGCTCCTCGCGCGTGAAGTCCTGGTCGAAGTTGTTCACGTCCCTCTTGGTTTTCTGCAGGCGGGTGGGTGGGTGGGTCGGTGAGAGAGACGGTGGCAGGAGAGGGGGGAGGTGGCGGGTGGGGATGAGAACCACTCGAGGTTGGAGCAGGGCAGGAGGAGAGAAGCGACTATTAATTGCACGTGACCCGCGGCGGGACGGTAGGACGCGTGAGGAATTGTCAAGGCTGCAGGACAGGGTGATTAACCGAGAGCCAGTTCATTTCTCCATTGCCCCTGGGCGGGTGTAAAATTAGTATTTCCCAAGCTGGCCGCGGCCGTCACGTGCCGCAAAACGTAGGTATGCGAAATGCGCAAACAATTTTTTGTTTGCTTCTTCATCAATCAATAACAATGACACCAGCTGCGCCCACCAGGCCAGCTCGTTTGGTCACTCCGCGCGCATTTGCATCCGTGGGGTGCGGAACACGGATGATGTAGAGCAGGTAAAGTGAGACTGCTAAACCGAAAAAACACCACACGGGGCTGCTTGAGTGAGATAATCCTGCTTGTCCTTCCACAGATACTAATTTAGCCTCTTCTCACCCCTGGCCGGTGCTTTAATCAACAAGGCCCAAGCGTGTCCTTTCTAGACCGCACCCCACCCAACAGTCCGATCAAAGAAAACCACCAACATGCGAAATTGCCAAGCGCCGAGATCAGCACGGGGCCACGCTTTAATAACGGAGTGCGTCAACGAGCTGGCCGGGAGGCTCGGAGGTCAGAGGACCAAGCCCCGCATCACCGAGATCCCGAGGGCTTATAATCCGGGCAGTCACCTGTGATTAGACCGAGTTTTCACGCCAAGTGATACGACGGTCTCCCCGCCCAGTGACCAATGGGGCAGCGACAGAGAAAAACCACGATGCTAAATTTGATTCCGCACTTAAGCTGTGCCAAGTTCCAGCTTCTGAGAATTTAAATATCGGATGGGCCGTGACGTGACGGGCGTTACTCCTACCTATGGGAGGGGGAGCACTGCCCTCTCTGCTCTGGTAGACCAGAGTTTACTCAAAGGGGGTCTCAGATGTGGCTCTGCGATATCAAGATTCCGCGTGTCATTTTCAAACACGAATGGATAGCTTCATGGCCATGACACCGATAAGCGCAATCCGGATAACAAAAAAAAAACATGTTCCTGAATAAAAACAACAATGCGCGTCATCAAAAGCCGGTGGGCGTTGTTGTTGGTGCCGTGGGGGTTGTTGTTGGTGGTGTGGTGGGTTGTTGTTGGTGGTGTGTTGGACGTTGTTGTTGATGCGGTGGGCATTGTTTTTTGGTGCGGTGGGCATTGTTTTTGGTGTGGTGGGTCATTGTTGTTTGTGTGATGGGGCGTTCTTGTGGTGTGGTGGGCGGTGTTGTCGGTATGGTGGGCGTTGTTGTCGATGCATTGGGACATTGTTATCGGTGTGGTGGGAGCGTTGTTGTGGTGCGGTGGAGTGTACGTACGATGCGGGGCTTGAAGGGCGGGCGGATCTTGCGCTGCTCAAGGAGATCCCAGTCGATCTCGCGGAAGAACGAGTGGCGCTTGATGGCCTCCTCTCCCCCCTGAGTCACCACGCAGCCCAGCCGCTTATTTGGGTTCTTGGTCATGAACTGCACGCGCAGATGGGGACGGTGTGCAAACAAATTCAATATAGTCGAGATTTTCTCGTCCACTTTGGCAGAGGCGTTGAATGTTTAAAGCCCCCAATAACCCGCACGTGTAATCACCGTTTTGGGTTGTGTTTTTAAGCAAGGCTATGCACGTGCCCTGCGTGACCAAAAGAAAATGTTCCAAACAATTTCATGTACAGAAAGTCACTCATAAAACTGGCATTGTTCAACAAGCACGAAGGTAGATACGTGGAAGAAAGCAACAGAAAAAAATACACTTTTGCCTCTCAGACGCATCTCCCAAAGCCACGTGTGAAATTTACAATTGGCGGCTCGCCACGACCATATTGCTGCCACCACTTGCCAACCTAAGGATAGCTACAGGGGACTGCAGCTGTTGAATCTGCTCCCTGATCACAGCGATTATCCGGGAAAACGTATCGCGATTTAAGAGGATGTTGAAAACTCGCCACTGTGAAACTTTGCACAGTACGCAATGATGCGGATAAATACGAGTTATTCTACGGGTGAGATTATTATTCTGCGTATACGTATGCAGAATAATAATCTTGTGATGCCATGTGTGCTACTACCGACGTGCAGTGCTCTGTTTATTCGAACTATGAACATCCTGAACGCGGCATTTGGCTAGCCATCGAACAAAGATGATCACGTCATCGACCACTTTCAGATGTGCTTCTCAGGCCGTCTGGAACACTCTGCCTTCCGATATTAGGACGCAACTGTTGAGCTATTCACTTTTAAATATGGATTGAAATCGAATTTCTTTAAAATAGCTTTTTGTATTTGTTGTCCTTCCCCCGCACCTCCGATTAGCACGGTTGGCTACATACGGTGCGAAAGAAGTTCAACATACGCATTCGTTATACACACGGGTTCGAGGCATGACCACGAGAAACAAAACGACGAGGCATCGGTGCGCGACGAGTTGAGCTCGTGGTGCCGATCGGCAGCTTCGATTGACTATGGGGCGCACGGGACAGAAGCCGGGACGCGGTATAACGGGACGCTGGGCCGGGCTGTTACGCACGTCGCGCAAGATGGACACGGCCTCCTTGCTGAGCCACACGGGGTAGAGGACATCGTCGTGCAGGATCGACTCGAAGAGGTCGTCCTCGTTGTCGGCCTCGAAGGGCGGCTGCCCGGCCATCATCTCGTACATGAGCACCCCCAGGGCCCACCAGTCCACGGACGGGCCATAGTCCAGCTCCTGCAGGATCTGTGAGCGAGAGAGTTAACGGTCCACTGTGACAAGCGCGATCTAGTGTTGGTTGCATGAATCTCTCAAGTGAACTTTTCAATTCGGGTTTAATCACACCGTTGTAATCAAAGGGATTTTTTTTTTTTACAAACAGGCAACAGGCAATTTAAGATTACAAAAACGAGTTGTTTAATTCTATAGAATATAGAGAATCATTTCAATTTGTTGAGAAATGTTTTAGACAGTAAGCAAACTGAATCAATGCCATGTGTACCATTTCTAATTTACGGCATACATTTGCTTACACAGTTTATAAACTTTAGAAATTTGAACTCCTTAACCTCACAACCAAATGCACACAAACTAATCTTCAATAACATAATCTCACAACGTGCTGCGACAAGCACTTTTCGCTTCTAAAAAAAAAGTGCGTAATGCACTTAATGCACGAATGAGAAAATCAAAACATTTTCTCTTACCACTCGAACCTTAACCGACGGCGTAAGTGGATACGAGGCCTTAAATGGGGTACACGTTGCCGGGCGGTTAATCCACAGTGGTTGTTATCCGAGACGGCACACAACATGCGCACGACGCTTGCATAAAAGCACAACGATGACACGTGGTGTACCCGATGCCTAATCTCGCTACGAGGATCGAGAAAACGGGAGGAGGCGGCGCGGGTGGATATGCATCAGCACGAGAGAGGGCTTCGAATTACAAGCTCGGGAGCCAACCTTTACTCGAAGCAAGCTCACCTATTTGGCGAGGGTCGGCGTTGGGTGTAATATAATATTTGACACATGCTTATTGCCAATATATGTATATTCAAATTAATACCTGATGTGGCGTGTAAACATCACCACCGGGGAGACAAAGCCAGCCGGGCAACGGTACTGGCCAACCCATCCCTACCTCGTGTGCCACAGTGCCGGCCTTCATAGGCTCTCGCTATCAGCACTTGCCCCAACTGCCTGTTGGTTGCTATACGGGGGATCTTTGTCTTTGTGTGCAAAGGCACCCGTGCAGAGGGCCAGGGCCTTGTCACGCTATCTGTTTAACCCAACGCAGGCGCTGGAGGACGCACGGCCGTGCGGATGTTCACGAGCATTTGCCGGCGTCCGTCGTGGCCCTCCGAGAGGAGAAGGGGTCAAGGGAAACATAATCTCGACGTGGAGTGAAAAAGCAGCGCGAAAAGATGACGCGGCGCATTTGCTCCCTTGTGGCAGCCAACAGGCGGAACCTGCATGGAAACGGTTTTGCCGAATGTTGGGTTTGCATGCAGGTGCTCCGGACCGCGGCAAAATTCACGACAGACATCTGGGTTATATAGCAGCTGATGCGGTTAGGTATTATCAGGGTTAGAGTTAGGCAGCTCAACTCTCGCCGAAACTCATTTGGGCATTTTAAGCAAAAACCGCCACTTTTTTCAAATTTTCTTGCTGTGGTTTCCACACCTGATGACGATTGCTTGTGTTGCAATCGAAACGTCGTGAGAATTTTATTGTTTAATTTTTATTATTTTATTATTTCCATTCTACGTGACTTTACCAAAAGAACCAAGAATATAATTTGGGCATGTAAAATAAGAATAGGTTTTACGCTTTCTGGCAATAAAAGAGGTGTTAAGATGTTCAAACACTAAACAGATTCCTTTTGCAAGGAGTCAAGTAAGTATGCATTGGCCACACATACTTGTGGTGAACATGCAAACAAAAAAGGTCCCATGATATCATTGGGCATATCTACCGAGCAGTTGGGGCGATGATATCGGCTTGGATTTCAGGATTGTAGGATAATTGGAGTTGGGGGCGGCGATGGCTTGGGGAAGCCTTTAGCCAACAGTGGATTGGATTGATCACGGCTGATGATGATAATGAGGCATGTAACGCCCTCTCTCTCCTTTGTGATTTCTATGACTTTTCACAACGAATTGGAGTGGGTTTAAGAAGCAATTCTGTTGAGCCTCATTTGTATTGTCCGTGTACGCCTGTGAACCAGCGCTTTGGAGGAAAGGATTTCTGGATGAAATATAAATTCATGAACTCCTAAACCCAATGGCCTGTGATGTAGCCAAAATATGACAGGGCAGCTTGTGTTCTTGATTCAATCTGTTTTGAGCTTGGAATGTTATCCTCTCTATGCGTGGTGGCTCTTCCTCCATGTACTTCAATTTCCTCCCTCACGAAAAACACTTACAAAATGAAGTTGGCCTAAAATCTCAATGCAGCAGTAACCTACAAACAAATAAAGTGTCCTGAGACTTAGCAAGGCTTTTTGTGGGCAAATAAAACATCATTATCATTATTAAGATTTCCCAAACTCCATCCTGCCAGTTTGGCAACATAACTTGCCGTGTGTCACCTCCAGCAGCGCACGGAAGGTAAAAACACAAGAGGCACGGGGATTGACCGTACCTCTGGGGCGATGTAGTCGGGCGTTCCGCAGAAGGTGGAGGTGGTGATGCCGTTGAGGATGCCCTCCTTGCACATGCCGAAGTCGGCGAGCTTGCAGTGTCCGTCTGCGTCGAGCAAGATGTTGTCCAGCTTCAGATCCCTGTGCGCACAGGGCGAGACATTTTTTTGAGTTAGGTCTCGTTAATATAATGTGTCGCTAAAACCCACCACCACCCGATACAGCCAATTAAGCAAAACATGCATATTAGTTACTACACCGGTGTGCTGAACTCATAACTAATAGACATGTTTTGTTTCCGTGATGAACTTTACTTATTGGCTGAGTTGGGTGGTGGCAGGTTCAACGACACATTTATATTTACGCAATCTAACCGAAAAAAACCCACTTCTATTATGCATAACCGATGAACACATTTTTTTTCATGAAGGAATGTGTTTTTTAGAATGACAGACTATGCAGTTAGTGAAATCACATTCCAGACCCATGTATGGAACATGACGAGGCTACAAAATAACTTCATTGTGTCGACTATAAATTCTCTAAAAGGCCAATGCGACAGGAGTTGCGATGAGATTTGCAGCCATCCTGCATTGTTGTTAAAACGTTCAGATGATACGTCAAACTCTCCATTATTCTTCCTGTGACTCCTTAGCCCACAACAGCGATCCCACACCCCCTATCAATAGAGTAAGCGCGTATCGCTCTGTTTTTCTTACACACGCACATAAGGATAAGCAAAAACGCATTCTGGCAGAGTAGGACGTGACTTTGAGTAAAAAAAAAAACATTATCATCCGACGAAAAAAATACTCCCAACATAGGCTGCGCGTAAGACCCACTTTTGGGCAGATGATGCCCTTTTTTTTTTATATAGAGTGGATGTTTAAAGGGTGTTTCCGGCATCCAGTTGGTGAGTGAAGAGCAAAAAAAAAACACACACTTGCCTGTCCTAATGTGAAGCCTGAAAACAAAGCCTTGACCTCTCGCTACTCCTGCCCATGACAATGAACTTGACTACCAAGGAATTACTGCAAATTTCTACGTTTCATTTTATTTTCAGAAACACTCATTTTAGACGCCCCGCAAATGTTTTTGCCGAGCTAATTCTGCGATTGGGGTGGCAGTGGTGGTGGGTCGCAGCGGTGTCGCAGCGATCAGTGCACTGCGTTATGAACACAGTTTTTCCCAAGTGTGATTCCTGGCCAGGGCTAACACCAGTGGCGAGTGATATCCGAGCCGATCCTGGGCACTCCCTTCTTTCCACAAACCCGCACTGACACCGGCGTGGTTGAGGTATGCTCAAGCAATCTCCATGACCGACATGGCATGGATGACGAGGCCCTCATCCAGCAGTGGATTGAAAAAGTGCTGCATATTACTGATAACAAATATTAAAAACTTGCTTCCCCTTTGTGCTTGTCTCTCGACTCTCCCCCCACCGCCCCCCCCCCCCCCCCCGTGTGACTTCCACTGTCAAAACATCCTGAAATCTTGCATCATCTGTTTTTTTTATTAATGTGTGTGGCTGATGTTCCATGGCTACGGAAAGTTGAGTCCGAAACATTTTGGATGCTTCTCCGTGAATAATGGCATAAAAGAATACTTTGATATTAAAATGCAGCCACTTCCATCAGTAAGAAACCCAAAAAAAATAGCACGGCAGTATTTAGTTTGAAAAATGTCAATGTCATTATCAGTGCATTACCAATATTTCACTGCCTTTTTAACATGTAAACAAGCATGCACACTAGGCATATGTGGTATATTGAGGAGTGATGGGTGCATTGGTGAACACACTGTACTTTGAACTCTGCGAGCAATATTTGCACAGGACATCCCATTCACCAACTGATACGGACTCGCGTCAAGTACAGCCAAACAAATCTCATCATGCTTACATTCAGCAGTGGATTGACAAAGGCCTGTAAAATGTAAATGTTTTGCAATTATAGGTAGCATCAACTTTGTATTAGCATACCGAACGAAGTTTCATTTGCATGTTACTTGGTTCAGCTAGGTTGGAAGCTGCTAATAATGATCATAATTTGTTTACAACATGTTCTGGATTCAGTGTTCCAGTTCACATGCATCCCAATCTCAAGGCATAATTAAAGCATTCAAAGAACTGCCCGTATTTCAGAACATTCAAATTACATTTGTAAACTCTGAATAAACAGTCCGCGAAATAATGTTTGGCCATCACTGTTTATGGAATAATTTATCAGCATGCTCCATTGGCGGGAGAGAACTTGGCATGCAACCATACTGTCAAAAGGCACTTTTTACAGATAATTAATTGATGATTAAATAAACATATGATTCTGACTAATAGGCAATATAATATTTTACATATGCTTGTTGCCAAAATACGTATATATACACGAGTGGGCTTGAGCAGCACACATTGCAAGATGGGATGATGGCCAATGAGTGAGACTGGCGACGGAGTGTCAGCCAAAGGATGGAGTGCATCCAAGAGGACGACCACAGATGAGATGGAGCGATAAGATCAGGTCACGCACGATGGATCGCAGCGGCATGTGTGGGGAGACCTTCATCCGTCAGTGGATAAGACAGCGGTTGCTTATGATAATTTTAAAGACCAAAACAAAAATGATACGTGGGAGGAAAAGCACGACTTATTGTCGCCGTGCCTCAGATCTCAACGTGCAAGTAGTCATGTGCTTTTAATCATGACACCGCCGTCATATGTACAATTCCTGGATCGGTAAGGTGCCCTCCACAAGCACAGGCAATTTGCAGCAGTTTCAACAGCTGTTGGCTATTTACACAAAACAGCAGTTCGGGGCATTAACACCGACCCATAATCAATGCCCCTACCGCCACGAGAAGCACCACTGCTCCCAGAAGTACTGCCGCCACCACCGCCGCATTCTCACGCTATAAAAATAACCCAGCGCGTACGATTACACGGACCTCTCTCGCCAGAGAAATCTGTTACCAATACCCGACGTGACCCTGACCAGGCACAACTAGGGATTAGACCGACTTTACATCTGACACAGATTGTCTAACATCGACAGTGCTCCACTCCAGGCAGCAAGCAATGTAACGAAGATAATACAACATGTTATCATTTACAGCCCCTTGTCAATCAACTGTTGCATGAAGGTCTTCCCAATGATGTGTAAGCCAAGGGGGTATATTTAACAATACTTCACCACGCTGATTAAAGTGGGTGGAAGGTGGGGTGGTCCCAGGACCGGTTCAGGTTGATACTCGCCACTGATATCAGCCATCGCCAAGATTCAACTCAGGGTCAGCGGGGGTTCATGGCGCAATATAGCAACTACTGCGCCACCGATCGCACTTTCTGTAGAGGTTCAGTATAATCCATTGCTATGCTGCCGTTCCTGTCTGGCCTACAACACCAGGTTTTCCCAGGCAATCTCTCCTATCCAAGAGCTCACCCCCCCCACCACCCCCGAGTGAGTTGATGAATCGTCTAAATTTGGGGTCATAATAAAGTTGAAGACTACAAAAAAATCGTACAAATGCCTTTCATCCATCTTGTTCCCAGTGTATTGTTCTCTCAGTTGACATAAAAACTTAACTCCATCTCCGTACAATTTTTGCGAATCGGAATAACCGATTCTCATGGGCATGTTGAGTGCGAGTTTCTATTTAAATAAAAAAAAACATATGTATGGTTACATGCCTTCAGATTATCTACTGAAATTGGGTACATTCAGGGTGATTTGGTCATCGGCAATATGGTTGCGAGGAAAAGCAGTGCTGCAGTTGTTTGAGTACTGCGCTATTAACCAAGCGTTATGAATTCCACTACCGGCCACAACTCATATCAGTGGGGAGTGACGTTTTGACCGGTCCTGGGCACTCGCCCTGTCAGTTCAACGCGGTTGGCTCCTGGACAGAGAGGGCTGCTGCGCCACGGCACCCCAGGTAGTCTCCGGGCCACAGTGTGCAGGGACTCGCTTTGTTCTCGGGTCAAACGCCCATGTTCCTTGCACATTCTTTTGGAACAGGGTGGGTACCCAAGAACTGGACTCCCTCCCAGTGTCCGAGATACAATGGGAGCGGCTGTGTCCAACAGGAAGCCTGAATGCTCCCTGCAGACAGCAAAAACCTGGTCACACCATGCCCTTGGTGGAGACCCCCGCTGCTTGCACTCAAGGTGGGAATGGGTGGAATTCGAACGCTACATGTAATAGATAGCCATGATCACAATGTGTGTGAACTGTAATGCAGAAGAACCATCGTTATGATAATGAGCAGCCATGATCAATCCACTGCTGCATGAAGGACTCGTAAAGCTGTCGCCATCCTTCACGCTCCCACCATGTAACAATCCGCCTCCCCGCACCTCCGATTAGCCCGATTGGCTAAGCACGGTGCGCAAAAGGAGTTTCAACGTACATACATCCGTACGAAAGAAGTTCAACAACATACACACACGCAAGCTGCTTTTATCAATATACCTCGACGGTGGATGTCATCTCGGACGTTTCCTCCTTTGGCTGCCAGTTGTTTGGATCGCCCACTGATAGTAGAATACCCTGCCAAAACCCACTAACTTTTATTCACAGTCAATATGTCGCTAAATTTCTTACAATGGTCCAATGTGTCCCTCTTTCTGTCTCTCAATGCAAGTAAAAAAATGCATCCACGCTACTTTTCAATTTTTTGGTTCCCATTTTGTTTGCCACTGATGTCCATGTTTCATGATCTGGCCACAAATGATAGCTCAACAAAGTGGACTTATCACGCGGACATTTTTTGCGGATAAATCATCTCAACGCGTGCTCCCCACGTGTGGAGGGTTTCTAAATGTGGAGGGAAATTTAACGACAGGGTGGGTGCACTGTTCGATGGAAAAAAAAAGTTTTAAATTTAAAAAAAAAAGTCTTCACGAGATGAAATAACGGCAGGATTACTACAACGATAAAGTTTGCCGTGACTGGCCGCGTACAAAGCTACTCCACAACTACTTTTGCGCGTAACATTCTGCAATTAGTATGCAATTGTGATGGATAAATAAGCAGCCAAGCAAACAATGTTCTTTATCTTGATATTTTCTGTTTATTGAATGTTAACAAAAAAACCCATACTATTATTACTTATTGGGATGTCTATATTGTTTTGTTTAGACGTGGGTAATTTTTTTGCTGCTTTCTGTATTTATTTAAACCCAGGCCTCCTTTGAACAAATATATTTCAGCTCTCGATGGGCTCTTAAACAAACACAAGTACAGCACTATGCCCATACTATGTGTTAATTACAGGGAGTGTTTGACTATATTTCTCCGTGCAGGTCAGTCCAGTTTGGCGATCGGGGTTCCGAGCTCTTAGATGGTTATAATGGTAATCTATCAATTCAATTTCATAACAAGTCCAATAATTATTATATGAACACATCGCCTCTCAGACAGGGCAAAATGATAAAAAAAATGTTTTACTATTATTATTATGATTGTCATGAGTGGTATGTGCGGGGTGGGTGCACAGGTTGTAGAGTCCAAGTACAATTAGATACTTGGACAAAAATGCCGTCCGATTCCACATTCTATTGAAATCGTAAGAGCATCATTGCAACTCAAATTCATGCCGGAGGGCCCACCGAAGAAAGCATTGACCAAGTTCAACTACCCATTGCAGATACCGTAGTCAAGTCTACAAAAAGCACGGACCTCCCGTTTAACCTACATAGGCTGTTGAAGCAAGTGCTGTTAGTGAGCACCTATGAAGCATGGCACAAATTCACGAGGGGTTCGTGTTGCCAGCACCATGCCTGGCTGCCTTTGTCTCCCCAGTGCTGATGTTTACACACCGCACCAGCTACTCTAACAGCTGAGTTGAGCACGGTAAGGGCCCAGGACCGATTCAGATAATTTCTACTGATGCGAAGTGTGGCTGGGGACATTGAACTCAGATCACTAGGTTTGTAGTGCAGTATGCTACTGCTCTCCACAACAACAAACGCCATTCGCCACTAAGTGGCGGCGACGTCACCACGGCGCTTGTGCCAGGCTAAGTGCTCTCCACAGGCACATCAACACCTACACATCTTTCTTTACCGTGCAAGAAGCAGTGATAAACATGTGGCTGAATCGACTGTGTGCCACGTACTGATAAAAATAGGTCAAACTTTCGATTTAAAGCTTTCGTGACTGCAGGAATTCATCTTTTTGGTTCTTTCGGTAAAGTCACGTAGAAGGGAAGTAATAAAACAATAAAAATAAAACATAATAAAATAAAATAATTCTCACGACGTTTCAGCTACAACGCAAGCAGCCGTCTTCAGGTGAAGCTTGGCAGTGTCTCATTCTTCACCTGAAGACGGCTGCTTGCGTTGTAGCCGAAACGTCGTGAGAATTATTTTATTTTATTATGTTTTATTTTTTATTGTTTTATTACTTCCCTTCTACGTGACTTTACCGAAAGAACCAAGAAGATAGGTCAAACTTGTGGGCAAGTCGCCGGTTTACATTTCTAGCTGTGAAGGCCAACGATGTTTAAGGGCGGTATCAACCACAAACAGCCATCTGCTGCTTATCGGCAGCTAAACTAACTGTACGAGATAACGACCTCTGAAATGCATACTTTGAGGGCAATTTTTTTCATCTTCTAGTCAGTGGTCTGTGAGGAAGGATCATTCCACCCACGCGGCCCAGGAAAACCGGCTTGGTGACTCGACAGAAGCCAGGGTTAGGTTTGGGATAAGGAGGCGATATTAAACTATGCACCCACCACCCTCCCCCCCAGTAATTTGATGAACTGTCACAATTTGGCCTTATCATTCCATTTCAATAGCACGTTTCTATTTTGCATTGTAAATACCGTCCGGTTTGTATTGCTTCATTTCCTCGGTTTACCAACATGCACCATCAGCAGGAGCTCATTTCTTACCAAGATAGCCACGTGACCCGGCAGCCAAAATATTACACACCAGTCAAGCTCTTATCAGTGCCCAACTGATTACAGACCAATACAGACCTTATTGGTCACCACGTGCCCTTATAAATCTCAATGTTCATCCTATAAAGTCACATCACAAGGGACAAACACTAATATGCAACAAAACTTATTTTTTGCCCGTATTGAAACGGCTGTACGCCGTATGGACCTGAAAACTAAATTTCCCTGTACAAAAAAACGGGTGAATCACATGTATGATATTATCCCGGCTGCCGATCCAGATAGACCCAGGTTAAATTAAGCCCTGATCATCAGCACATCATTTGCATTTGGAGGTAAATTATTTTCCACTCCCCTTCTCCTTGCCCCACCACTGCCCCCTGTTGTGATGGTATGAATGTTCATGATTCAGGATTGCGATTCGTTTCGAGGAGCAACTCTTGATTTTAAACTGTGGTGAATGCATTGCCCTCTGGTTGCTAAAGGGGCCAAATGAAACCATCCAACACACAAGCAAACTGAAACCCGTTAACGCTTAAACGCGTGATTTTATATATTCATCGAGGGCCAAGGAATTGATATTCAATGATGGACTGATGCATCGTTAGATGACTAATAGGGATGGTTTTGACGGATGTGGTGAGGATCATGCAAATTTCTCGAAGGTGTGGTCCATGATGGCAACAGAGAAGGGTGTGCTTTTGCTTACGTTGTTCAAAAGTAAACGCTCGGTTACTCTATTAGGACATGGCTATTTACGTCTGTATTGTCTAAGTACACATTGCCTATGTATGTAAATACACTCATGTACGCGGTTTGAAAATAAAGAGCACAAACATTCTGAGTATAAACAACACGATGTGTAGCTTATGATGTGTTAACTTGAAGCAACATTACCAGTTAACTCATACCAAACGTAAGGCCATCTTTCTTCCCTCTCTGCTGTAAAGAAGGACCATTAATGTCAACTTTAGCCTTGTATGCATTTAGTTATATAAAATTATACTGTAAAAAATGTTTCCTTTGCCAATCCACTGCTGGATGAAGGACTGTTGTGTCGGTCATGGAGGTTGCTTGTCATTGGTCAGTGCTGGTTGGCGAGGGGGGGCAAGCCATAAGTGGAGTCAGATATTACTCACTAATGAAATTAACCTTGACCAGGAATCAATCTCAGGTTACCATGTTTGTAGGGCAGCGTGCTAGCCACTAGACCAAGCATTATACTGGTAGGAACCACCTGGTTCCACCAGCCCACAGGGGATTATTGTGTCCGTCTGTCGTGAATCAAAAAATGGGAGGGGTGGGGCTGGTCACAGAGGGTGGGGAGGGGCTGGATGGGGGGTCGGAGGGGTGGGGCTGGGTGGGGAGGGGCTGGTCACCCCGTGGTGCCCTTATAAAACTCAACGTTTAACCTACTCATGCCGGCTTGTGCCCGCCCTCACAGTCGGCCATATTTGCGGAATACACCACGCCGCCGTTGACTCTGGCCATTGACCGAGCAACCCAACGTTCCTACCAGCTCCCTCCGCAGGAATGTGTTTAATGTTATATAACAGTGATATGAAAGTGGTGGCCTTGTTGTGTTTCTACAATACTGCTAACGAACGACGACTGATAACGAAGCAGCTTTATTTATCCTGTTAAGCTTTTAGGTGACCATAGTTATCAACATGGTGCATTGGCGTGGCAGTTTTTAGCTTTGGACAAAGTTCTGTCCCGCCTTAGTGACATGCCGGAGAACAGCCAACGAATGTCTTCCACGTTTGGCATCAATTATTTGTTGTGCATTCCCCTCGATTAATCAACATCCTCTTTTCGTCGCCGGTACAGCCCAATACATCCTGTAAAATCAGCCGCGGGGACAGGCAAACGTATGTACAACAAAGAAGACGCAACTATAAACACGAGTCAGTAATGATTCCCCCACCCACCGCCCCCCACTGTGCTAACACAGCCCATTTGATGAATTGTCACGAGTCGTGGTTCGACTGAATATACGTTATTTCTTCGTCTTGTTTTCACCACCTCACTCGCATTGATTCTCGCTTGTGTTGGTGTCATCTCTGCAGTTGATTGCTCCGTTTTCCTACGTGTATTACGAGCCTACAATTTACATACTAATTAAATAATCAATTCTCAAAGGCAAGATTTCACGCATGTATCACGAGCAATCAATTTTGATTGATCAATCATTACAAACATTATAGAGTTTAATAACTCACCGACCACCATCCCCTCCCCACCACTAGCCATTCGACGAATTGATCGTTGGAATTCCGATTCAACAATCAAATATATTTAACACTGTGATGAATGTAGCAATAATTGGCAGCATTGGGATTAAACACCGGCCCATTCGTCATCACCATGAGCCATCATCAATCCACTGGATGAAGGTCTCCCCCCAAGCCACCACCACCGCAAGTCTCTCACTGCGCAAACATCCATCCAGCTCCTGCACGCGAGTAGATTTCATTGCTCCATCTCCGCAGTAGACGTCCTCTCGGATCTGTTTTTTCCCTTGGGTGTGTTTCACCCCTTTGGCTACCACTCCGTCATTAGCCTCGACCACTGGTTATCATCCCTTCAAGGACACTTTTCTCAAAAGTCAACATGTATGTAGCACTTGTTTCGCACCATACGTAGCCAACCGCACTGATCGGAGGTGCGGGAGAGGGACAGTCCACTTTGGTCTCCCGAGTGTTGCTCCAAGATTGCAACTATATGCTTCTTTGTGCACTTTTCAGTTTTGTTCGATATTCTTGATCAATATCCATGTTAGTAATTCAAATATCATTAGAGGTAGCATCGAACGATGACATACTTTGTAATTTAAGCACATTCATACGTTGCTTTTCTTTAGTAAGTTCAGTTTTCCGAAAACACTAAAATAGTTTTCGTCTGCCAGTCCATGTCGTCTCGAACCTACACATGTTCTATACTCCCAAGTTCATTGTTGCTCTTTCAGTGCATATCAGGGATGCACCTCTCCAAATGAATTACCTACTCTGAACAGAAAGGACACGCACATGTTCTACTCACAATGTGTCTTGCTCAAACCCGCTTACTTTTCTGAACAGTCACTGTTATGTCTCCAACTCACATTGCCTCTCTAATCCACGTCTTTTTTCCCCACTTTCTGTCCAATTCCAAGCGTGCACCTCACCATGTTAAATGCCGACATCAATGGAAAGCACAGGCACACACACACATAAGATTTGTCCTGGCCAAACCCACTCACTTTTCTCACCAATTAAAATTATGGCTCTAACTTTGGTAAGTTCTCCAACGCATGCGTGTTCCCCTCTGCCGTCCGTCACTGTCATTTCAAGCATTCTCCAATGGCAGCGGGTGGGTGTACAAAAATGTTGATCGAGTGGTGACAACACCGAATTGTTTGCTTTATTGTCTTCAATGGGTGGCACCATAAATTTCTGCCAACCGCTGTTGGTTTGAATCGGCCAGTGAGATGCCAAAGTTACGCATCTCATTGGGGCGGATCAACACGAGCACCCCATATTTTGATTATTTATTTTCATACATATCGACTTGAAATGTTAAAGCACTTACGAAAATAAATAAAATTAAGCACTTATTAGACGTGTTGTTTTACTTTTGAAGGTTTCAACAGGGTTTCTGATTTGCATAGTTGGTTTTAAAAATAGTAAATAAATAGACATTGAGATAATTTTCAGCTGCGACCCCCACCCCAATGCCCCGTACAGATTAGCCACGACTGGCAATGCACCTCTGCAGGTGAAAACCCCCCCCCCCCCGATTTACGTAAAAAGACCAAACACACACTTGCTGCGAGCGCGGCGCTCGCTTTTTGTGAGCTAACACACTTGTACTCAGCTCACAAAAAAGCGAGCGCCACGGCGCTCGCAGCGAGATACAAAGGCCTGGACGGGCCGCCCTGCTGCGCGTAACAAGAGCAGCGTCACGGAAAAAAAACACAGCGGCAGCGGCGCGTCCAGACGGGCCAAGGGCCACGGACAATGGAAGGCAAATAAACCGAGGAAGTTGACGTGCTCGCACGGGACGCTCCCGGAGAACTGGCTAGGAGGCAGGGAAGGGGAGAAGAGGAAGGGTCAGCACTGGGACACTGGAGTCCCTGGCAAAACAGCCCCCCCCGCCGCTCCCGTATGTTTAAAATTAGCTGAACCCCACTTGAACCGTTAAAGGCGAGGCTTTTGCGTTGTCGATCCGAGTCGTGTTTGAAAACCGTTTTGAGTTTTTTGAGAGGACGCAGGCCTCTGCACTGCTTATTCACCCACGCCAGCTCGCAAAAGTAGGTGGTGCGGTTTGAATTTTTTATTAACTTTCAGCACCTTTGTCAATCCATGACTGCCCCCATTCTGTCAGTCGTGTTGGGGTGATGTCTGATCCTACTTCATTGTGCTTGTCAGTGCGGGTTGGTGAAGTGGGCCTCTTCAGGATCTGTTTCAGGTTAATACTCATCATTCGTGCGAGCCACAGACAAGAACTTCACTCAGGTAACCGGGGTTCATAGCGCAGTCTTCTCCTTTCGTACGATGATGTAGACGCAGAGAAACAACTACAATTTCACATTCAGCTGGTCAGGCCAGACAACCGTATGAGGAGCAGCGGAGTGTGTCATAGCCGTGATGTCTCCGTCGTATTTGTGGATCGGGCATTGCGTCGTTATACGTTGTATGGTCTGTTCTGGATGACCAGTCTCACACTGGAGAGTTTTTAAAATTCCATTTGTGCATCAGGTATCCGCATCTGCTGCCACGGTTTGTACAGATGCGATTTAGGGTGGACCATCAGCTTCGTGGGAGATCAAACCCATGGATCTTCTGCGTTTAATCTTTCACAAGGTGTTTGCTTGCGAGTTCTTCTGAACTCCATTCAGCTTTCTAAGCTCCATCGGGGTTGAATTTGCATTATTTAAGGTGAAGGGAATGGGTCCAAAAGGGGCTTCGCGTGACTTCAAGCGATGAGGAGGCCACGCTATTGAGGTCCGCAGTGCACAAACCACTACTCCACCCCAAATCTATTGCCATATTGCCCCAAGTGGGATTTTGGTTATTGTTGTGAAGCCGCCCCCAAACCGCTACCCACTGTCCACGCCCACCACCACTACCTACTGCTGCACGTGCACAACTCCCGCCCCTTCCACAACCCCCACCACTCGCTAAACCAGCCCCACCCTGTGTCTGGAGGAAAGAGCGGGGCCAAAAGAGGAAGAGGCAGGGCCTAAGTGGTAAGGGGATGGGTCCTAAAGAGTAAAGGGGTGGGGCCGACAGAGGTTTAACTGCTCCTGTAATTTAAGTTAAATGCACAGAATAAAATACGAGTCACATACCTTTTGTGCCGCAGATGCAGATGCAGGCCAATGAATGTTGCATAATGCTACATTAGCAGGCTTGTCTTACATTTTTTAAAGGATGGTACAACACAAGAGCCAACGAGCTCTTAAATTGCACCAATACATAGCTTGATTGTGGGGTGGAGCCGTAGTGTAGCAGTTTGCGCAATGCGCTACAAATTCTTTTCTTCGATCGCAGGGTAATTTCAATTCAGTGTTATATTCAAGATCACACTCACCATTTTCACAATTCTCCATGGATGTCCCTGCCTAAGTTTCCTCTCTCATCACACCCTACACTCCTGTCTATGCACTCACCATTCTAGTCACTAAAATGTTCTATTCATGCTCCGAAGCAAATTTTACTCTGCTGCCCGTATTGCCTGAAATTCCAACCTCCCGCCCCCCTCCCCCCCCCCAGCTTTCCATTCTGTCAACTCTTTGCTCAAATCCGGGCTCAAGACTCACATTTTTTTCATGCCCTGTGATTGACCAGCCTCTCATAAAATACATATGCCCACTGTTTTTGTACAGCATCTTGAATGTCGGATGCATTTAGCCGCCGCTACATAAATCCAAATTGTACTCTAAATTATGATCATTATTATTGCACGTTTCGCTTCAAAAAGGGGCCTCTGTTGCAGCAACAAAAAACATTTCTGAAACTGCCAAAATCGTACATGTCCATAGCCGCGCGGAATTTGGCATTTAATCGGCCGGCGATGGCGAAAATGTGGGCACAAGTACCTGTAGATGACGCCGTGGCGGTGGAGGAACATGAGCGCTGACGTAACCTCAGCTCCGTAGAAACGCGAGCGCGGCTCGTCAAACTTCCTGGAGCGCTGGATCTGGAACATGAGGTCTCCTCCGTTCACGTACTCCATGACAAAGAACAGCCGGTCCTGCGGGGGAGTCGTTGTGCCGTTACAAAAAGAATTGCTGCAGTTATATACGGGACAGGGAGTCTAAAGTCTACATCAGCACTAAAAGGCTTGGTGTTATTATTATCATGAATGTTAAATAGAGATGTTTACGAGTAATAGCGGAAGCGTTAGAAAAAAATACCTTGCTTCTTTTATTGAAACATATCTGCTTAAGGGGCTTATCATGATTGTTACATGATTTAATTAATTATCAGAAATCTGAGTCACAATTTAATTCAAGAATCTTTTTTTCACATCATGGAATATAATATCTAAAGTGGCTACAGGATATGCAGGAACTAATCTGTTATAAAAAAATTTGAAATATTTTGCTCCAACATGAATTTTTCTACACCTATATCTGAAGAGTGGGAATGTATTTCCATGAAAGTTGCATTGATTAAAATACAAGTTGCCCATGTTGCTTCTTCTCATACACAGCCATCCTATTGGCCAATTAGCATATTATTTTAATATATCTAACAAAGATAAATACGTTATTTCTATAGTCAATTAACAAGATATTCAAGTGTAATTTATTAGTTAATAAATACAAACAATTAAGTGACATGCTAAGCATGCACATAGACAACAAGTTATGCTACAGTTCAGAAAAATTCCATGAATACTGACATTGCTGCTTATTTGCCCCAGGAAAGGAAGCCTGAGCAAGTTTCAATAACATTTAGATGTTTATCCAATATATGTTTTAAAAAGTAATTTTGACTACATGTGACTAAAGTTTCCTAGGAATTCTTCGGCATCGGTGCTAATGGCTGAGGCTCAGACAGACAGACTATCGCAGTGTTACGATTCTTATGGTTCAGTGTTAATCCTCAAGGCTCAGAGAGCCAATTAAGATTTGCATGCTTCATTGTGAATGCCTAAAGCTGACAGGAAGACGAGGGCACCATTAGGATTCTTATCGTTCAGTGTTAATGTACCCTTTGGAACGTGCATGCGTTATGGCGCAACCGCGGGTACTATGCGCTATGACTGCTCTTGCTGCTGCGGCTGCTGGAGCTGACCCTTGTTTGAAAGCTGCAGAAGAGCTGGGTGAGGTAGGGGTGCTTGCGCGCCAGGGCCAGGATACGCTTCTCGGTGATGGTGCAGTCCACGTCGTCGTCCTGGATTATCGAGTCCTTCTTCAGGACCTTGACGGCAAAAACCTCGTCCGTGCCCTTGAGTTCTCCCAACATCACCTGGGAGTGCAACATCGCCACCGCCACCATCATCATCATCTCCTTCCTCTCCACCACCTCAAGAGAGTCAAAACTGGAGCCATATTATGTACACATTCCTGCGGACGGAGCTGGTAGAAACGTTGGGTTGCTCGGTCAATTGGGCAGGGTCAACGGCGACGTGGTGTATTCCGCAAATATGCCCGAATGCGAGGGCGGGCACAAGCCGGCGTGAGTAGGTTAAACGTTGAGTTTTATAAGGGCACCACGGGGTGACCAGCCCCTCACCACCCAGCCCCACCCCTCCCACCCAGCCCCTCCTCCACCCTCCCCACCCAGCCCCTCCTCCACCCTCCCCGCCCAGCCCCTCCCCATCCTCCCCACCCAGCCCCTCCCTGCACGACGGACGGACGGACGGACACAATAATCCCGTGGGCTGGTGTAACCAGGTCCCTACCAGTATAAGACAGCAGTAGGGCAAAAAGACAAACAAGAGGCTATCTGCATCATGTATGGTTGTCATGTGACATGCAAGGCATGATGGGAAGACCGAGCCAGCTGTCATAGATGCGCCTTTTGCCGTCTATAAAATCGCCTTGTGCGTATATAATCATTGTTTTTTTTAGCATTCAATTATGTTACTAATAATTGTCCTGGTAATTGCGTTTAGCTGCTATGGTGTGTATTTTCAGATGTCTACTGCACGAACATTGGCAAAGACTTCGGCAATATATTTTCAGAAAAAAACTAACATTTTATTTAGGAATGTTAAGCGTGATGTTTAATCAGCTTAATTGGTGTTTTTGCTGCAATTTCTATTTTCCACAATTTAGTTTAAGCCTCTCTAAATCCACGTTAATACTTGTTTTGTATCCTTTCACTGAACTGCAAAACATTTATACCGAAACACACTATTTATTTATTTCTTTTAAAATTAATGGTTACCAAATATTCATTCTTCAGAAATTAGTCGACATACACATTTTGCAGTTTGTTATCAAAAATCAGAGAGGGGAAGCAATAAATAGGGCGAAATAAAGTTATTTTCATAAACAAGCCCGACAATTAACAAACAAGAGCACCTTAAAAGATCGTGCACGGAACGATAACCATCAATTAAAATGCCGGCCATCCGAGGGGCCATACGTGCAGCGGAATCAAGGCACGGTGAGTTATTCCAAGAAAAATTGGAAACAACACATGAGATTCCTAGCTCGGGAAAGCAACCCAATGGTCACTAATTGTCGAGGGCACCGACTGGCAGTGGGCCTAGGCACGTGCGAGCACGCCGGCGGGAGAGTGTCCCCGCCACCGACCGCTGTGCGAGCGAAATGGAAAGAGAGGCTTCAATCTGATATCAAACAGTAGCAATGGAATAGTGGGGCAAAGTGGAAAGAACAGCGAGGATTTGTTTGTGTTTGGAAAGTAATTTGTCATGCTGGGAGGTCATTACTCTTGATGTCACTTGGAGTTTATGTAAACTGTAGTGCATAAACCTGCCTGTGTGTGGCATGAGAAATGGCCTTATGTAAGAGCCAGATTAAATCACATGGAAATAGAGCATCCTGCTTTTTCATTACCTTTTGAACCCCATAAGCCTATCCCGGGGGAAAACAACAGTCATCCATAAATCTTAAATTTACCTATCAGACGTAAAAAATATTCGAAAGCATAAATAACGATGATATAAAACGCACAGCTCTGTGTGTCTGCTGTTAGGATGGTGAGGGTTCAGGTTTTAACAGTTCCAATTCCAAACGGTCACAGAACAAATGCACGGTCTGCTAAATTGCGTGGAAGTAAAAAGACCCCTGACATTTACGCGCAAAGCTCCGTGTCACAGTTACCATTAAACTTGGATTGATTATTACACACCAATCCTGGCTTAATAGTCTCTTCTTCAATATACCATGAGGTTAGATGCCCCCGCGAATATTTGGGGACAGAGGTGGTAGACCATACTACTTTATCCAAGCAACATGTAATATATTATAACGATGATCACCCACATAGAGTCGAACACACAATAACACCTCGTACGTAAACCTGGATTAATGGGGAGCAGAGGTGATCCGGATTAGCAGAAATCCAGATTACAGGGGAACTCATTAAAATTAGGGTCTCAATCTTTCTCTTGTTATTAAACCGCCGAAGATTTGCCACATGCCCATTTCTCAATACACACTGTTCACAAGTAATTCTTAAGATTCTCAGGGTGCTAACGATAAACACCAAAATTATCAAGTACAATAATCAGGAAGCATGCGACTATATTAATTCCCAACAATTTCATTCTCAAAATTTTAGGTCACAATTAGATTCAATGACATATTGTGCTTTGTCACATTTTTACAGCCTCATTCTAATTTGTTCGTGATTTTGACAATATTTTTTGTTTTGTCGACTCATTTAGCATACATTTCTTTTGGAGTGTAATTTGGACGTAATTTAAATAAATGTTAAATAAGCAACTATCACACGACCAATTTCATTAACGTATCGTGAATGTGACCATTCACTTGAGGAACGCTAATTATAATCAGCCATGATCAATCCACTGCTGAATGAAGACCTTCCCAAGTTGTTGCCATCTCTCAGTCTGCAAAAATGTATCAATTCATCTAGCGCATTGCTCCATCTTCCCCGTGCATGTCCTTAATGATGTCTTCCCTCCATTACGAACCCGGCGACTCAAGATCCCATTCCTGCTTACGGCCAATAGCAGTGACGATCATCTGAACTGGTCCTGGGCCTCCCCTCGGTCAACTCAGCCTCAAATTAGTACCAGGTGCGATGTGTGTAAACATCGTCACTGGGGAGACATGGTGTTAGCCACCTTCCCCCTCGTGCGCCGTTATGGCCTTCATGGGTTCTCGCTAACAGCACTTGCCCCAACAGTCTGTTACAGGCTATATGGAGGATCTTTGTCTTTGTTCCCTCCATTGGATGCAAATCCACCATTGGTTTCTACTCCAGGCCATTATCCCTCTAATCCACGACTCGTCCTGCCCTACTCCCCTTAATTTGATCAACATTCCATATGGAGTCTGTAACATGCATTTGTATTCACATAAACCAGTTTGCTTCCTCTTGGAACAGGAATCGCCGCTGGCGGTTTAAAGAAAAAAAAACATGTTAATCCCTATTGCGTTATCGCCGTAATGTCACTAGGCAAATAATGCAATCAAAACGCTTGCAAAATAGTGCAACCCTTCGTGTTAGAGAAGGATCCGGAGAAGCAGATACCATTAAGGTATGTCTGAAATTACTTAAGGTGACCTCCGGTACACACGTTTGCACCCACTCTGCCATACATACAAATTTTCGCAGTTGAAATTTAGACAAGTTAAAATGCAGAACCAAATGCAATGGAGGTTTTATATGCAGGCATTAGTGACCGGACTGAGATCATCAACTGGCTACACTCGAGAACCTGGTTTAATCACAGGTAGTTTGCCTGGATGTCAGCTCAGTGCTGTGGACTAGGGTTGCCACCTGTCCTGGTGTTGTCCTCTTATCAGGTAGCTTGTCCTGGGAAATCTGTAAGTTTTCCTGGAACAGTTTTTGTCAGTTGCAAAACAGCAAACCTCTCAAGACGATGCATCGAACGTGTAGATCTCCCCCTTTCCTGTACGATGAGATGTTCTTCTTCCCGTGATACATCCCAATATTATTGTATCCCTGGAGGTGGCAACACTGACCTCTGAGCCACCTGGCCACCTCAGCCCGTGGCTGTTTTGAATCAACTCTACCAACCATCGAAGCCACAGAGTGAGGTTCAAATGGGCGGACGTCGCGAAACGGGGTCAAAGATCAGGGGCGCCGGCGCGCACACACCTTGCCGAAGCTGCCCTTGCCGAGGACTTTGATGAAGGAGAAGTCGTCGAGACCGTAGCGGCGGCAGAGGCGGTTCGTCGTGGGAGGGGCCCCTTCACCGTTTTCTGCCGCTTTGCCTTCGCTGGGAGCCTCGAACGAGAGGGCTTTCTTCACTCCGCTCTCCAGCTCCTTTGCTCCGGTGCAGGCTGTGAAGCACAAGGTGACAAGGTCACTAAACAAAACTATTTTTTTTTTACCAGGTAAGGCCCACTGAGTTACATAGCTCTTTTTCAGAAGCAACCTAGCTACAGATGATAGCTCAACTAAGTGGTTTGTCGCGTGGAAATGTATGGCAACCAAATACTCTAAACGGACGTTGATTCTAAATGTGGACGGAAAAACCGGAGGACCCGGAGAAAAATCCACGCCACCATGGGTAAAATATGCAAACTCCAAATATACAGGTGTCAGGGTCGTGATCAAGCCCACGACCGCCCGAAAACCAGGGGAGGCCGTTCACATATTGCCACCACGGCACCCCTCTGGAGAGCATGTATACATATGGGGGATACATTTCAGATTTCATATATTCAAGGTGTTATAAAAAATAGGCCCAGTTTCAGATTAATTTCATATTTTCATATTTAAATGTATTAAATCATGCTAACTTTAATTGTCTCTACACCATGTTATAAGTCTTACAAATTAATCATGGGATTGTTATTTTTATCATCACGTTTCAGCGATAAACAATTATTATTATTTGAACCATTTAATATACGTTTCAACGCTTTAAACTAAGATCACGCTGCACATCGTCAAAACGTGGTCACGTGACTACACGGGATGCTCACGTCATGGACACCCCAGTGTGCAGATGCCAGGTAATCTGAAATTTTGTTTCCGAACCCGATTTTAGGATTTTTTGTATTATTATAAAAGTTGGGAACACATCCCTTGAACGTATGGAGTTACCATCGAACACAATTAGATAACAGAAGTTGTTTTAACAATTGTCAAAATTTGTGGTCCTTTGTCGATCCACTGGTGGATGAAGCCCCTCCGGCTAAGGGGGTTGATTGATCATACTTCACACTGGTCAGTGCAAGTTAGTGGGGGGGGGGGTGACGACACAAAACTGGTTCAGCACTCGCCACTGATGTTAGCAGTGGCTGGGAATCGAGCTTAGGTCGCTGGGTTCATAGTGACCTGTTGTGCCATCGACTTAGAATGTTCACGAGAATTTGTGACTGCGATTACATTTAATCAGATCCTCAAAAATATAAACATTTCACGCATGACAGTCTGAACAATTTGTAGCACACCGCAAAGCCCATAATCCTCACACAAATAGGTCAAGCAAAACACACGTTAAAATGTGAATCGTGATGTCATACACGGCAGAAGTGAAAAACACCCTGAAGGGCGACGAACTGGCTCATCAAACTGGATTTTCTGGGGTCCTATAATGTCAGGTGTGGCACGAGGTTTAAATGATAAACAATGTATTTGCATGCAACTTAAAGTAATCCAATTTGCGGTGTCTGACATTAGCAATAAAACAGCGAAGAGAAGTTACTCCCATCGCCCGGCAAGTTGGCTTTAGTTTGGCTGTTGGAGCCTTTGAAATTTCCAGTGCATTTAAAAAACCCTAAACATGGTCTGCTGTGACATGACACTACTTTCAAGATATTTCGTGTCTCTGTGTTTTTAAATGAATAATCGTGTCATTATTCTCGAGTTTGCGCTGGCACTGGGTGTCTGCCTGACGTGTCTCAAGCTAATTGCTTCTTGTGCACCACCACTATGCGCCACTGTTGCCCGACAAACTCTGTGTACCCTTCTTGTTTGTTGCATAAAATAGCTTTTACTTACGTGATTTTGTAAAGAAAAAATAAACTACATGTGCCCGTTATTTGCATTTCCACACAACAAGGGGCGAAGGGCTTCCGTTTGATGTGACCTTTATATTTGTGGATGAAGGCACGATAAACGCAAATACAAATATTATCTCCAAGCAAAGATATATGTATCTCTGTGCGGGAGAAACTAATAAGTTCTGTCCAGGCAGCCTGATGACATAGGATGCTAATTGTGACCCACATTGAAGCATTAATTACCACATTAGACTTCAAAACTCAAAATACAACGTAACTGGTATTGGCCAAACATCCAATTCTGAAACATTAACTGTAAATTAAATAATTATTTGGCTGAACGCAGAGCAACTTTGCCCCAAACTGAAAATTATTGCCAAGGGCCTCCCCAAAGCATAAATAATAAAATATAAATAATATATATAGAGTTCTAGACTTCTTTGAAAACTTGAGATGTGACATCTCAAGGGATTTTCCCGGCGAAATATTGTAATAAATAAAATGAACATTTTACGTAAAATATGTTGACATTCACTTATGGTGCCAAGTGAAATGTCAATCAGATAGGGAAATAATCAGCCTTCTGCAAATGCACGTGAAGTGCTGATAAAGCACATCCTGCAGTGTTTTGTAAAAAAAACATGACACAAACTGATAAAAACATTTAAATTTACTCAATGACATTAATCTCTGCACCTATACCTTACAATGACTACTTTGCATAACACATTGCATCTATATAGTGCTGTCATACAGTTTTTTAATAACCTTCATAAGAAGATCTGATCATATTTGCGATATGAACCTTGTGGTGGTACCCCGGGGTGCCCACAATACCCCGGCTCTCGCATCATGTTAATGATGCAGTAATTTTTAGTCTCTGTTGATGGCCGGTGATGCAGCAATCGAGTCATCTCGACGAGCTGTGCACGATGCACCACTACGGTGCGTACGAGCGTTCAGGGTTTCGGCGCAATCGTCCTCGCTGCGTTTTGACATCGCGGAGTAGCGCCGATTTTGGATTGATTGGTAGCCCAGTCGCAGAGTTAAGTACACCCCTGGAAAAAATAGTGTCCCAGAAATAAAACATTGAATTGCCTTGGACCATTTTGTATTATACTCTTAGAATTTTCGGTAAAATCACGTAGGTAAAAAATTAAATTACCTTGCAGTCACGAAAGCTTCAAATTGAGAATTCATTTTGTATTATTTGGTACCCCGGGGTACAGCCATAAGGATCATATCACCAAAATGTGTGTGTGTGTGTATTTGATCATTATTCTCCTGTGGTGTTAGGTTGCAGATTGGTTGAGTTTTCAGAAATGTTTTACATTGCATATATTTGCAAGTACTCTTCACATTATGATGAGTAATCGTGTTAGAATTCTCAAGCTTGATGAGATAGTCCAGGGGTCTTGTGTGCACAGCGGTGGGTGGAAGGTTGTGTGTTGTGTGATAAATATCTAAGATGATTCAGATAATTTAAAAAAATCACCAACCAGCAGTTAAACCATGAAAATTACTAACATCGAATTCATAAAAAAAAACTCTTTAAAGTACGAGAACCATCACTTTACAATTCAAAAATCTCCAGAAAAAATGCAAACAGCTGCAGCACGCTTCAGCCAAGGTTCAAGTTGACCTCTCGTCACATGCAAAAAATTATAAAGGGAAATCATGCACACGCATGCATTTTGTAACCCTTTCCCAACGTGAGGTTGTCGTCGGAAGCATTAAAATTAATGCATTGAAAGAAGAAGAGGTGCATGAATCAAGTTTAAAATCACCTTTGGGCGAAAACCCTCATCCATTTAGTGCTGGGTTTTTTTTCGCTCTCCAAATTTTGGGCAAGCCCTTGCTGTCAATGTTGTCCTCTATCTGATTATCTTTAAGAGAGTTACCGTGACCCTCCGCCACAGACGTAAGGAGCTAATGCATTAATTCTAGATTTGAAGCTTTCGTGACTGCAAGGATTCATATTCTTAGGTTTTTTCGGTAAAGTCACGTAGGTAAAAAATTTTAAATTAATAAAAGTAAAATAAAAATAAAAATCACGACGTTTCGGAGGCAACACAAGCTTCCGTCTTCAGGTGGAACCGTCACAGCCCGACAGCTTGATTCAGCTCAACTTTTATTAATTTAAATTTTTTACCTACGTGACTTTACCGAAAAAACCTAAGAATATAGCTAATGCATTAACGTTTCCTACCTTAGATGAAAAGCGTTCAGAACAGCTGCTCGTAGGGAAAATGCGCTGTTAAAAAGCAGAACGCGCGTCGTGGGTAAAGGGGGGGAAGGCTTAAGTGGACAACGTACCTTCCTCACCGGGGGAGGTCAGAATCGGCCGAGATTTCTCTGGGTCAGCAGCCACCACCCCGGGGCTTGGCGTCTGCGAGTCCGACGATGTAATCAGCTGAAACACAATGAGCTGAGCTGAGCACACACTCGAGATGTACAAAGACAAAGATCCACCGTATAGCCTTGACAGACTGTTGGGGCAAGTGCCGTTAGCGTCGCGGCACACGAAGGGGATGGGTGGCCAGCACCATGCCCGACCATCTTTGTTTCCCCAGTGCCGATGTTTTTACACACTGTACCAAGTACACATTTGAGGCCGAGTCCAACTAGGGGAGGCCCAGGACCGGATCAGATAATCGTCACCGGTGTTGGCTGTGAGAGCGAGAATCGAACTCAGGTCGCCGGGTTAATAGTGCGGCACACGCTCACCGCAACACTACTGCTCCCCACACATACATAACACAAGGAACTGTTGAAAAGCGTTGAGATTCAGTACATCACATAACTAACCGCCACATATCCACCTTGACCAATTATTTGCCCAATCCAGCGCTGTATTTGTAAATTGATCTATCTGTCCTTTCCTATAGATGATCATATATCCGACTGTGTCGTCACAAATCCACCGTAATCTGAAACATATTACTGGTAGGAACCTCCTGGTTCCACCAGCCCACAGGGGATTATTCTGTCTGTCCGTCCTGATTCCAAAAATGGGAAGGGTGGGGCTGGGTGGAGAGGGGAGGGTGGGGAGGGGCTGGGTGGGGAAGGGCTGGGTGGTGAGGGGCTGGTCACCCCGTGGTGCCCTTATAAAACTCAACGTTTAACCTACTCACGCCGGCTTGTGCCCGCCCTCACAGTTGGGCATATTTGCGGAATACACCACGCCGCCGTTGACCCTGGCCATTGACCGAGCACCCCGACGTTCCTACCAGCTCCCTCCGCAGGAATGTGTTTTTCTGTTCTTAGCATGCAGTGGCATGGGGCCTTGGTGCAAGGAATGAAATGGTTCTCCCTGTCCAATTTCATCCCTCGCCATAGCCTCGTCGCTGGGCCCCTCTGGCCTGTGGGTCCCGGTGCAGTTGCACCGCCTGTGCTCTCGATAGCAACACCACTGCGAGCATGGCTCATTAAACAAAAATGCAAAAAAAAACGAAAGCTGAAATATTGCGCACAGGTACCTAGTAGACACAAATTTAACGAGTCAAACTTATCAGATAATTGATACATCGCTCGGATTCAGAGTTAGGATTCTATTTAAGAATGGAATGTCGAATTTTTACCATCTTATTCACATTTATTGTTATGTTTTTCACCGTTTGTACACACCAACACGCATCTTGGCATAGTCCATAAATAACGTGAAAAATAACGCGCGTGTCCACCGAGTATGGCGAGGCGATTGTGGTGACAGTAGCGACTTAGCGCACTAAAATTATAAACACAGCATTGGCCGCTCGAAAATATTCACTTCTGGTGCACGATTAACGCAGCTAAGATGCTTGAAGTGATGGATAACGATCGCCTGCGGGGCCATATGAAACGAAGACGGTCGGTCGGTGGTCGCATGTGGCTCGCTGACCGTGGATTCCGCATCCCTGCACTAACGAGATCGAGATTTGAGCTGTTTTGTTTCTTGGGTAAATTGCAGGCTATAGGTAAAAAGCAAGCCACGGGCAGCTAACCTTCTTCTTCTTAATGGTGGACTGGTGTATCTTGTCGGGAGTGACCCCGATCTCAGCGAGCACTTTGGCGATTCCTCGCGCATCCACGCCACAGCTGGGCGCCACGTTCTGCTCGCACCGCCGATGCACATTCATCTTGCAGACTGGAAAAAGGGGAAAAAAACGTTAAAAACAACGCAGAGAATCACGTACTTATTAACCATTTCCCGTTCCGAGACGTGTGCATGGTGCAGGGTGTGGGTGTCCCGTTCAACGCTGAATCTCGTAATGCGCAAGCCGTGAGCGTTGATTTTATTTAGAGAGGCATTGTACTCGACGCAGAGCAATGCAACGACGTGACCGCACTCTATGATCGCTGGTGCCAAACTGCGCCACACGCCCTCCCGCATGGCCTTTTAATTTTGATTCCGTTCCGGTGACTTACACGAACGTAAAACGGGTTAATTTGACACTCTGCGTGTGCATACGTATTGTATGAAAATACAGGGCGATTCATGTTTAAATACTCTTATAAAATAAAATTAATTACAAAGAAAGCAACATTTTTATTCAAGGCCACTACATACCTTCCACCTATATCGATACACTGCAAAAAAATAATGTAAACACCCTCCTAGTATGCTTTGCCCAACATAACCATCACTTTCATAATATTATTTCACCTGTTTTCAATAAATTAAGAGAGGCATTAAAAATATGAGGGTTGTAAAAAAAATGGACCACCCTGTACTTTTAAATATCACACACACGCATGCATACGAGGTTTGTGTAAAATGCATAAACCAGAATGTATAATTAACACAATCTGAAAATGATATGATCGGTTGGTTCAGATGTCAGAGCATCTGAGCTGGAATCTCTGAGAATCTGGCAGCAAATCCGAGTAGCCGCCCATGACCACACCAGGTTCTCTCGTGAGTGTCAAGTTGATGGTCTCAGCCCAATCAGCAATGACTGCACAAAAAAAAACCCATCACATGAAATTCAGTTTCACACTTAATTCTTCAAAAATGTCGTCTCTGGGTATTAAAAATATCGGCTTGACGATCATATTACGGACATTTCTCTACGCAGCACGGTGGGTATGTAGTAAGTGCTGCCCCCGAGTATGGATAAGTGGTAGATTGAAGAGATGTCAGCATTTCGAATTAAAGCTTTCGTGACTGCAGGGATTCATCTTCTTGGTTCTTTCGGTAAAGTCACGTAGAAGGGAAATATTTGATAATGTTTTATTTTTCATTATTTTAATATTTCCCTTTTACGTGACTTTACCGAAAGAACCAAGAAGAAGATGTCAGCCTGTACACTCGATAGCTTAAGTCACCCGTTCAAAGCACCAAGGCTTGGTTGTCGCGGCATGCTTCAGACCGTGGTGTACAGGCACAGGTGGGAGGGTCAAACCTTTGCATTGCAGTCCCTGCCTCAGGAGGCCCCAGAGCAGCGAGCCGCAGTGATCGCAGAACGTGGGGACTTTGTAGTTGTGGATGGAGAACTTGTGCGGCACGTTCACGCTGAACCGCTGGCTTCCCACCTTTGTGCCACAATGATGCCACGCAGAACACAGTGCAGAGTGAGTCGACTGTGATTATTTGGCACGGAAAAATGTTGAATCTGTCGGTGTCCATGCTTTTGATTCGTACGTCTTAACACGTAACGCAGCTCTTGTCAATTCGTTGCTGTATGAAGGCATGCCGTGTCAGTCATGGGAGTTGTTTGACCATACTTCCCCACTGACACTAGTCAGTGTGGGTTGCTGAAGGGGGAGGAGGTGTAAATCAAACTTGCCGGGTTCATAGCATACTAAGTGAACAACTTAGTCTCCGCTCCACCCGCAACAGGCAATATGCAGCAATTAAAAACATGTTCTTTTGGCACACTCGCACGTTTCTTTTCATTATTATGTTCAGGACAAAGAAGCGTGGATGCTTGAAATCATACTGAGATTTGAGAATATACAAGGCTTGAGGCACCGTAGAAATGGAGCCACGGAGTGAGATCGTTGTACTAGAATTGTAAATGTTGGGTGCTGTACGCGTAACAAATTGCCATCTTTTGTTTACGTGACAAACCTTACTAATTGGCTGTGTCAGGTGGTGGTGGGTTTAACGACACATTTATATTTACGCGATCTAACCCAAAATATTGGTGGCGAAAGCCTCCTACGTGTTAAACTCGTTGAACTTAAGCACCGTAGGGAGTCAACCGTATTAATCGGAGGGTACAAGCTCGTGTACAACCGCTGGATGTATTGTTGCATGGCAACAGCTTAGGAAGGCTTTCATCCACCCGAGGCTGAAGATGGCTGATGATAATCATCCTAATTATCATTTTAAATCATTTTCGGTTGTGTGAAAGCTTTGGCTTTATAACAAGTGCATTTAGAAACATGCGTTTAAGAGTATTTGGTTGCTGTACATTTCCACGTGATAAGCCACTTTGCTGAGCTATCATTTGTGACCAGGTCGCTTTTCAAAAAGAGCTACATTGCTCAACGGGCCTTACCTGGTAAAATAAAACGTTTAGTTTAGTATTCTTAAAAGTCCCAGTCATAATTACAACGTAACCCCTTCCTATATTCATAAAAATTAGTATGACTGCATCGGGTGAATGGAGTAAACTTACTTCATCCTGGGCTTCTTTCTTCATGCCGGGGCATTTGGTGATAATAAGCTCATGGCACCTCTTGTGTACGACACATGTGCACACTGCAAACAAAAATCAAACATTTCCTCTAACACATACAAGCCATCCCTGTTCTTTACGCAGCAATTTTAAACAACTCAAATCACCCGACTATTGATATATTGAAAGATGTTTGTCCATAATTTTACTGTAAATTCCAAAATCAAAAGCAGTGTAAAAATGAGCAATATACCAACACTTAGTTAACATTAACGTTATATATATAAATCCCCTTTTGCAAAGTTGTTACTTTTTCAAGGGCATGACCTGACTAGGATAGTGAGCAATAGCATTTGGCGGAGTGATCAGATGGTTGTGATTATTCACTCGAGGCACCAATGGATGCATTGATGTCTGAAGAAAAACAATTTTGAAAATCAGCATCATACCACCACTGATGTAATGAAAGATGTGTGTCTGTTATCACATTCTAACCGGAGAACCACAAGCAGTTGAAAAGTGAGCCTCTGTGTACAGGGTATCCTGAGATAGTGTTCATGTTTAATAATTGAAATAAAAAAAAACGGTACAGCGATGGAAAAATGCAACATCAAATGTTTAAATCCCATGAAGATAAAATACCTTGGCATTGATATCCTTGCTTTCCTATGACACCCCTGTGAACAAACAGAAACACGGGGAAACGATGATTACACTTGAATTCGCGTTACAGTTCAGAAATACAAACATTATTTATGAAAAGGCGACGAGACTTTGTGAAAAAGAACAAACGATCAGTCTTCATGCCTTAATGTAGAGACACTCTTGCCTCCCACCAGCCAAACCAGTTCTTCTGCCAACTAAAACCATTCCATCTGCTTTGACATCTGCTCCGATAATCATGCAAGTCAGAATTTGAAATGTTTCTTGTGATAAAGAAGCCGCTTGACATTCATTCATCAGTTAATATACACACACACACACAACTGGCAGGCGCGCACACTTCCCTACAGCGGCGATTGTGTTCCATCCTAGAAAAATCACCATTACGCAAAAAAAACCACGATGGTCAATTTATAAGCTCAAAGCAAATTTGCCCATACAAAGAACGGGTTCACCAATGGACAGTCTTGCTGCGTTAAAACATGGGCCTTAATTTTACCACATGCTGCAAACCTTCAAAACAAAACGGTAAACACGTTGATGCAATTGTCCTTCTTTCTAATTTGGTTATTGTCAATTTATAGGTACAGAAGCTCCCGGGGAAGGGGGGGGGGGTTAAAACTACTTTGATGAGGCTCACTGAAGTTGAAGTGACCATCTGCATTCCACGTCCAGAGACCGACCATACGATTAAGCCTCTTGAGATAAACGGTGCAAAACAACACTCCTGTCACACGGGCTTTTGTCTACTTTAACGTTGAGAAGAACGACGCTAGAACCCCATTCGTGGGGGCACTGCGGGTCTGATGAAAAGGTGGCAGAAAGCAAAACAACGAAGAGATTGTGAAGCAGTTACTCTAAGGACAGCGGGCATGTGACTGCTACCTCGCAGTGCAAGAGTTTCATAAGTAGGATTATGGCGAGGTATTTTTCAGATTTGGAAGCTCAACAGGAGCTTAAGAGATATCTGCAGCTCAAAAGTAAAGAATCGCTCCAACATAACAATTTGCCCTTTTAAAAGACTGGTTTATAAAGAAGGCATTCTTGAGAGCCAGTCTCCCAGTTGCTTAACCGTGAAGAGGCCATCCAAGTACGTACGCATGGAGGGGGGGTTAACCCAAATGTGTACGCTTGCAAATGGGGGGTCTAATGACAATGTACGCATAGGAAATGGGGGGGGGGTGAAGCCTCGATAATAATTCGTCTACATTGGCCTTCAAATGAGTTAGATAGTCCGGCGGTGGACTATCTGTTTGCTTAAACACGTTCATATGATTAATCCTTGATCGTTTCTGCGTGGATTAAATATCGTTCGTTCTATAGGATTCGGGGGGGGGGGGTGCGTCAGGTGTACGTACGCAGGTGGGGGGGGGGGGGGGGTGTAAAAAGTACGCGTGTGTACAGGGAGGGGGGGGGAAGGGGTCAAGTTGACAGATTTTTTGCGTACGGACTAATGGATGGCCCCTAAAAGGACCCACTTGATGGTTGGCTGGCACTATTATGTCTGATGCCATGGTTAAATGGAAAAGTACACGAAAATAAATGCTGACTAAATGCCACCAAGTGAACTAATGCCAACAGCACACACACACACACTCTTGTGTAATAGGTGCATTTGATTCTTTGAATTTGTATTTCATCGCAAATACACGATCTTCATCAATATTTTCATTTTAAAAAACATCGCAACAAGACAACAACCAGGAATCTAGTTACATAAGCCACAGCAATGCTTTCCCACGCACGCACAACAATCAGGCACATGCAGATAACATTACCAACACTTTGCCAAGGTCTCAATTTTATTTATTTACTTGATGCATGTTTTTTTTTGTAAACCTCTGCACAAGCGTATAGGTGCAGTGTAAAACCAGAGTGCACGTTACAGTATTGTTGAACCTCGCAGCATCGGAGCAAGCAGTACGTGTTATTCTTTGACACAATGTGCATAAAAGCTCTGGGCATGGGTTAAAGGTTAAAAGGTGGGGGTGTCGGGGAATAGAATGAGCACACGAGTTGAGCGGCAACATCGCCGCAGCGTTTTTGCCTTCGCGGCCCTTTTCTTTCAGTTTAACACGAAGGCTTTCACGACCAATATCATCCATAAGAGGTTTTTTGGGTTAGATCGCGTAAATATATAAATGTCATGGGACCTCCTTTGCCAGTACCAAAATATGAGAAAAGGTTTTCCCCTTTTTTCTGGCAACAAAACAGCTGTGTTAAGATGTTAAAACACCAAACTGAAACCTTTTACAAGGAATCATGTCTGCATTAACCACAACACTTGTGGTCAGAATGCAAACAAAAACACTCTAATAATAAATGCATTGTCCTTGAAACTGATTGGTCCACACAAGACAGCTTTCTTTGGAGCTGAGTCTCAAAAGGCGTTAGACCAGAGGACGTCAAAAGGCGTACAGCACAAAGACAATGCCACTATCAGAGTAATGAGAGCTCGGGTGAGCAGCTACATCATGGGACCTCCTTTGCCAGTACCAAAATATGATCTAACACCATTTGAGACTAACCTCCAAAGAAGCTGTCTCTGGTGTGAGTTTCAAAGACAATGCATATACTATCAGAGTATGTTTTTTGTTTGCATTCTGACCACAAGTATTGTGGTTAATGCAGACACGATTCCTTGTAAAAGGTTTCAGTTTGGTGTTTTAACATCTTAACAGAGCTGTTTTGTTGCCAGAAAAAAGGGGAAAACCTATTCTAATATATAAATGTGTCGTTAAACCCCGCCACCACCCGACACAGCCAACTAGTAAGGGTTGTCATGTAAACAGAACATACCAATTCGTCACTAGTACAGCACACCGGTGTGTTGGAGAGCCAAGCCACAACACATTTACAATCCGAGTACGACGTTTCGCCAGTAATTACAACTAGCTTCAGTCCTTTCTTTCAGCGAGACCGGCACGTTACACAACGGTGGCAATGGCAAAAAAATGGTCAATAGAACGCTACAGACGCATCAACCTTCTCTGTCAGCGTGCAGTCACCTATACAGTGAGGCTACCGAACTTATAGACTGATGATATCTGTACTCGAGCGACTAACTCAAAAAACGGCTGTGCGCGCGTCATTGGCAACAGCTTGTTTAACACTGCCTCCTAGTGGCCTACGAGAGGATTGTAACAGATACAAACTAGTGGCTCTCGTTTAGCACAATCATCCACAAGGTGGAAGCACGTTGCTGCTTATGTATTCTCTGCTGGTTGTCTGTCGTGTGCATAATGTAGTTGGCACAGTGGGGGGGGGGGGGGGGGGGGGCGCAATTGGTGCATCTGCCAGTCATCTTAGTCAGTCAATCCGTGGACACTTGGATATGACCTCCGACACATTCACGTGGCCTCAAAGTTCACCTAGCATGGCACAGGCGCCGTGGTGACGTCACCGCCACTTAGTGGTGGACGACAGTGGTTGTTGCATAATGCACGGGTGACTCGGCATCTCAGAGGCTGGCGACAAAATGTCTTTCTTTATGCAGTCAACTCTCAATCATCCATGGGCGTATCATTTTTTGTGTGTGTGGATTAACTGTGCTTGCAATAGATAAATAAATGAATACAAATTCACACGCTCAAGTTTACTTCGCTGGTCCATCAACTTGTCGAGGGCCAATGACTCGGTGCCCGCGCAACTGCAAACCTAACGAGTAAACTTGATTACTTTACGAAACAACTAAAAGACAGAAGACATCTCATGCTCTGTCTTCAACCCCGCCCCCCCACCCGATTCTACACATGTAAAGCAATAAATAGGTCTTCTTAGTTCTTTCGGTAAAGTCACGAAGAACAGGTCTGTCGATAAGACAGACTCTGCCTTATCGACAGACCTGTTCTTCACCTGAGGACGGCTGCTTGCGTTGTGGCCGAAACGTCGTGAGAATTATTCTATGTTTTATTTGTATTATTTTATTATTTCCATTCTACGTGACTTTACCGAAAGAACCAAGAACATGAATCCCTGCAGTCACGAAAGCTTTAAATCGCAATAAATAGGTTTTCATGTCCTAGTTTACATATGCTCTGCTTTGTCTGTGTTTGTGTTCAAACTGGGCCACCCCCCTCCCATCCATTACCCCGGGATAATCGAGAATGTTCTGTTTTGCCAACCGACCAACAGATGCACACACGATGTTTGCCATCACATTCACAAAGTCAATGGGCGAACGAAGACTGCTTGGGTCGTGGAAGAATGGACCGCATCTATGTGGTCACAATGTATGGACCGGCCTGTCCCCTGGCCTTCCCTAAACCAATCATTACCAATTACAGGAAACATCACCCCCAGAGTTATCATTTGGATGCACAATCATGCTGACTTGCATATTTATCGACTCCACCGAAGGATATTTCCACACGGATACAATATAGACAATGAATGGAAGCATGGATCAACTTAAAAGCTCAAGTCACTACAAAACATATTTTTTGGTGCGTCACAGATTGTTGCCGATGTCAAAGATTCTCCTGTATAAACACAGCCAGGATTTAAGCATATTTCTGGCTGCAATTTTCATCATCATCAATCATGATCAATCCACTGCTGACTGAAGGCCTCCACAAGCCGTATTGCACGTGTTCAATGCTTTGGCTGCATCTCCATCATTAGTCTCGACCACCCATCATCATCATGTAACGTGTCCTGCTCAAGCCCAATGACTTTCTTCACAGTGAATGTCTCCAATGTGCACAAGTTCTCTGGCCCATGTGTTCCCCTTTACGCCTGTTCCTCCGTGCTATTCCAAGGTTCCCCCTCCTCTCCATGCTGTTTTTCCATTGTCTTGGTCACTGTACATGTGCCAGATCCAATTGTCACAGAGGGTAATGTACACTGAATAAACACAGCCAAGGGACACAGTTTAACTCGACTCTCGACTGCAATTTTACTGTGTTGAATATGACAGTGATCTGACAGCGAAATTCTATTTGGGGCATAACATTTTCAGCTGCATGGTCTTCAATTGGTTAGTGATTCTCATAAATAAGGGCAAGTATAACTACTTGAACTTTCTATGTTGCCTCCAGGCGGGGGGTGAATTTTTGTACATTGCAAATTAACTTAACAGCCAAAGTAAAAGTGACATTGCAGTTCTTATGACATTTTTCATCGATGACAATGGGACAATGTCGAAGAGATGCAATAGAAACCTCACAATGTGGTCACAGGGAAAGTTCAAACAGGAATGTAAAGATGCATCGATTAAAATTTGTTCTTATACTCACACAATATAGACACCAAATCGTGCTGCTGAGAACCGATTATTTACATACAATGCAAATTATATGCATACACTGTATTATGCTTGTGTAATGACAGTATGCCGTCTGGTGGCCATGGGTGCTAACTACGAGTATGGATGCGGTATAGAACGCCATACATGCAAGCGACCACAAGGGCGGCATAACTCGGCCAAGGGTCAAAGAGGGGTTCGAACTGGAAGCTCCTGGAACCCGCGAGAGAGTTCCAGAGGAGGGGCGTGGCCAAGGGCGGGACTTGGCCACGCTGGGTGAATATAATGGAGAGGCAAACGGGGGTTCGTGGCTGTCATGGGGGTTTGGGTCCTGGCTGCCATCTCTACCATCTTTTCGTCGTCGTCGCTGCATAGCCAGCCAGCTATGCAGTCTTCGTCGCCGCCGTCACTATATAGTCAGCCAGCTATATAGTTATACGTCGCTGATGTCGCTGTATGGATGGCTAAGCGATAAGTCAGTCAGCGCTTGTGTTACTGTGTGACCCTGTAGTTAAAGTATTAAGAACTAAAGAAGAAACCCTCTACAAGTCGTGTCTCGGAAGTTGTCTCATGACACTTGTGCAACATTCTTGCTAACGGAGCACGTGGAATTGTAAACATGACAGTAAAAAATGAGGAACAAGACGTAAAAGACCATCAAAACAAGACGTAAAAAAACAATTATTGATTTAAATCGCAACCCTGAACCATGAGCATTCATTGAATTTCTGGGTAGGGAGGAGAACCGTGACACATTATCAAGTGTAACTTTATACAACGCACAAACACTGATACCAAAAGCCCAGCTAAGTGCATTTGTAGTACTTCCCAGCGTGAACATTTCAAATAGCTTCCAACCCAAACACATTGTCTGGCACACAATGGCAATAGAGTTAAACAATGGTGTTGCCCTGCACCACTTAACTTTGCAAATTCACACGATCACAACACGATAGACATCTAGAGCATAAACTATGCAACGACTACAGCTGCTAGGGTGCACGATTTATCGTGGGCATATCTACAAAGTGTTAAACAGGTAAAAAAAAATGTCTACGCTGCATACACAAATCAATGTAAAGGCTCATATTTTTGTTTCGAAGTATAGGTTTGTGTTCACATGTTACATTTAATATTTAGCCGAACAACGTTCTAATCTATTTTAAAAATATTATTACTTTACTAGGTAAGGCCCACTGAGCTATATAATTATTTTTCAGAAACGACTTGGCCACAAATGATAGCCCAATAAAGTGGCTTATCACGTGGATATTTATAGAAGCCAAATTATCTAAACGATTGATGTTGATTCTAAATGTTGAAGGAAAAACCGGAGGATCCGGATAAAGATCCACACAACCACAGGGAGACCATTCAAACTAAAACTATACAGGCGTCAGGGTCGGGATGGAACCCACAGCCACCTGTATATCAGGCGAGGTAGTTCACATCTCGCCACCGTATCGCAGGTAACCCCTGCTCTGCATTCAACATCTCCTGTCTCAGAGCGGTCAGTACATTATGAGGTCGTAATACAATCTCTAAACCCACCGCCAGGCCCCTATGGCAGTCACAGCCACAGCCTAATGACATTATGGGGCACAAATCTACCTTGTTTACCAACCCTGTTTGCCGTGTGCACACACACACACACTAAAAAGAACAAATAGAAAAATCTGGTAACAATATCAGTAAACCACAGGCGTACGTACGGTGTGCAGCAGCTACCCTTGCCTAAGCAATTAGCGTAGCGTCTACGACATTAGCTAGAGAGCTTTTTAAGCATTGCACGCGCACATGTACGTGTGAAGGTGAGCGTGCACGATAGCAAGGGGTGTAACGATTCACTCTCTCTCCCCCGGATTTAGATGAATTGTCGCGATTCAATCCAATCAGTCAGTCAATATCGTTCAACTTGATTCTTGTCTTTTACACGGTGATACATGTAGTGGCCTCCACAGGCTGTAGGGATCGTGTGAACCCATTACATGCAACATATATACACGAATGGAAAATCACTGATTTTCCTACACGTGATTTGACGCGTGAATCTTGGACTTTATAATCGATGTACATGTTCATGCCGTTTTGTCAATACACTGCTGGTTAATGGCACCAACACACATTGTGGGCCTCGGGGGTTATTTGACCATACTTCACCCTGCTGGTCAGTGCGGGTTGGTGAAGGCGGGCAGCATAAATGTTGGGATATAGCAGTTCAGTCCAACGTTGTATTTTGCTGTGCTGCCCTCTGATGCCGACAATACAGTCGTATTTTTTTTACCTTTTTATTTTAAATGTAATATCACCTCCATAGCCCTGCTACGAGGCTACAAAGCTACAGTGTTAATCAATATTTATCAATAAATTAATGCACTGTTAATATTGTATATGTGCGGGCTCACACAGTTGGCTGACGTTTGGATTGCATTTCCAACCAAGATACTATAAAGAACGCAAACGTTAATGGGAGAGAAGATTTATTAACGGTCTATTAAATGACGCACATTTATGTCATCAGTTTTTCTTCCGTCTTTAGGTCGGAAAATGTAACGAGGCTCCCACAAGGCCATGTGGGAGGGAGCGTGGCACAGTTTAGCGCCAGCTACCATAGAGTGCGGTCGTGTCGCTACAGTTCTCTGCGGTGAGGACGATGTCTTTGAAAGACAACGACACTATGCCTCTCTTCATGAAATCAATGTGAACCGCTTGCGCGTTCCGAGATTCAGCGGTGAACGGGACCCCCACCCTGCAACTTGCAGACGTCTCGGAACGAAAAAGGATTCATTTGGAATATAATTAGGCGAGGAATATTACTCACGAAGACAGTGGCTCAAGGTTCTAGATCATGATAATTGGTTCTTTACCCTTCTATCTGGCAACAAAACTGACACCTTTTTGCAAAAAGGTGTCAGTTTTGTTGCCAGATAGAAGGGTAAAGAACCAATTATCATATTTTTACTGGCAAATGAGGTCCCCATAGTGTAGTTCTAGATCATCACAACGGAATAGCAAATCACTGCTGAAGCTCTGTGCGGTGGTCGTGTGGATGTGACCAGGAGGCTCATAAGTTCCAGTACTGAGACGGCTCCGTGGATATGGTGGGTTCGAATCCAGGCGGACGTCTATGATTATACCAGGTTTTCAAATGGCGAGTTGGTGGGTGATAAAATAACACTGCCTTGAAAAGGAAAAGTATATGCTCGGTGATATTTCGGGCAATGTCCCTGCGTGGCTGCACAAAGAGAGTCCAGAAAGGTAAAGTGGCCTGTCTATGTTGCTGCGAAGGACAAAAAGTGATGAGGGTGTGAACACTTCACACATGTCCTAAAGAATTCTATGCTTGTGGCATAAGGGCGATGGGCCATATGCGTACATATATCACAGGGCAAATGTCTTGAGAAATATGCACTTACATTTCAAATGTTCTGAATCTAAAAGTGCAGGTTAACCTTGAAACACTCATGCAATGTATATATAACAAAAAAAATCAATTGTGCAAGTGTCAAGAGATGAATTTGACTCTGATGTGTGTTTCCTGGCCGCAGTGAAGACCTAGAGAGTCTGCCAACTGTAAACTGGAGTTCCCAAGGGCACAATTCAACTCCTGGATTACCCATTCTCTTTTTGTTCAGGGCAAAAAAAAATGGGTAAAGTTACATGCTCCTGACACACTTTTATTTTTGTATCAGCTCCAACAAAACGAATAAACAATTGAAACTTTCCAAATGTATAGTGTTTTGGCAACTTGAGGATGGATACTAAATGCAATTATTGATGGAATTACTTAAGATCATCTACATATTATGTGCCGCTATAAAGGGTAATGGGTAACGCCTGACATAAATTTGTATCTCGATGCAAAATATGTGCTCAACCTATTAGATGACAGCTTGCTCATGATGAAAATGAATGCAGTTAAGGCTCTTCCTGCTTAAACAAATACTACAATAAGAAAAATTGGATTTATAGTGTCAAATTGAAACTGCATTTCAGCACACTGTGCAGAAACAGTGATCAGTAAGCCATAAACAGAGGAAAAAAGGAAGGTCTTCAGACTTTACTTAAAGGAGCAGCAGATGAGAATAGGTTTTTCCCCTTTTTTCTGGCAACAAAACAGGTGTTAAGATGTTAAAACACCAAACTAAAACCTTTTACAAGGAATCATGTCTGCATTAACCACAATACTTGTGGTCAGAATGCAAAAAAAAACACTCTCTAATAATATATGCATTGACTTTGAAACTGATTGGTCCACACCAGAGACAGCTTTCTTTTGAGCCTATTCTCAAAACGGTGTTAGACCATCTTAACACCTGTTTTGTTGCCAGAAAAAAGGGGAAAACCTATTCTCATATTTTAGTACTGGCAAAGGAGGTCCCATGATGGAGCAGCAGATGAACGTTGAACTTATTTCCTACTATACATAGCAAACCATGCCAATCGGAGATGCGGGGGAAGGACGACAAACTAAACACAAAAAGCAGTTCCAATAAGTTTTCAACCTAGATTTAAAAGTGCATAGCTCCAGTGGCTTCTGAATATCAGAAGGAAGAGCGTTCCAGACGGTTGCAGATGAGAATGAGTGACATTTCACCGAGTGAAGGTTGACTGGGGACTTCAATATGGAACCTTTGTTGTTGGAGTAGTGTGTGAAGGGGAGTTGAGTGAGATGAGAAGGTAGAGGTAGGCAGGGGTGAGTCCATAAAGGAACTTTAAGACAGTGTGATCTTAAAATTGACCCAGGATTTGGTTGGGAGCCGGTAGTGAGTATTGGTGCGATGTGAAACGCTGCTGGTGGGGAAGGGTGACGGACTAAAAACCGCTCTGACCAGTGATCAGCACGAAACTTACGGTCAAACAATTCCCACAAACGACATGTCATGGTGAACTCTTCATCCAACAATGGATTAATGGCTATAAATAATGTAATGTATCTACATTTTGTATTGTTTAGTAAATGTTTGTCAATTTCACAAAGTAACGTTTCTTAAGGAAATAGATTCTTTTGCAAGTTTCAAAGGGCTATAACAATGGCTGAGGACCTTTACGATGAACCAGGCTGCGTCGCACGCAATCGCAGAGACGCAGTAAACGCGGTATGCAAATAGTTAGCATTTTTAAGGCATTAATGAAATGAATGCAACACAAAGCTCAACATTCTCACCTCGACTATGGCAACAAAATTGCGACAAAAAGTTTTCAGTTCTTACTCAGAAAAATGCAGTGCTTTGCTATGAAGATGTCTTGTGGCCCTGGTAATGATTAAATGTCACCGGCAGAGAGGAAGGTAAAAAGGTCAGAAGTGCTGCGATTTCCACCACCCTCCCCACCCCCCAAAAAAAAAAAACAATCCTCTTGCGTTGAACATGGCTCGCAAATTCCTGATGTAATGTAATATCTGATGAATGGTATTTTTTTTTCGTTAGGCTTCTTACTGCTAATGGTTCTTGATTAGACACTTTTTTTTGCCCTATTAAAGATTAACGTCCCACTTTTACGCAATCTCTACATTCGGCAATACTGTTGTCGACACGAGTGCACACAAGGGACGCTCGCTGCTGTAAACCAACAATAGCGGCCAAGGGTTTGACTTTTGCACAGCACTTCCTGCATTGTCTATTTTTGGAGTGACTCTCTTGATTGCACCTCCATTTGTGTTTCCACCGACTTCCAACATCGCATTCTTAAGTTCCCGTCACATCACACGTCTGCCATGGAGTCCGTGCCAACACCTGCCACGAAGCATATACTCTACCTGGTCTTACATTTACACATCCAGCCCTTCGTCAATTCACTGCTGCATGAACGCTTCCCCCTCCCTACACCGTGTCGGACGTGGGAATTGTTTAACCGTATCACACCGTGCTGGTCGATGCGGGTTAGTGAGGCGATGGCAGAGAATCAAACTTAGGTTTGCAGAGTTTTTAGCGCAGTACGCTGACCACTGGACTGCCGCTGCACATATTCATAGAAGTTTCCTTCATTTGCCAGATGATAGTCCAGAGAGTAGGCAACTGACAATTCACCCCATGGCAATTCCAAAAGATTATTCCAGATAGTTGTTTTGCTCGTTTACACACGATTGGATGGGTGTACCATTCAGTTTAAGAATTGATTTTAACTGATAAGGATGAATCATTACATCTTTTGTAAGGGAGATAATACAGAATAGAATGTGATCCCTTCTGGTAGCACAAACCTTTATAAAATGGAGGACTACTCAATTCACACTTTCACGTAGAGTATACCTACCAACATTAGTCAAGGCCGCACTAACAATGCAAAAGAGACTGGCTCCAGGAGATATGAAAAGTTGCTTTAGGTTCCCTTTAGGTTGGAGATGACAGGGTACCTCAGTGGGCTAATTACCAGGTCAGAAAACTCATCGGGCAATGCTAAGATTGTGCGTTTGAATCTGGAAACTGAGATCAAACTGGGTACTCAACCCGGCAAGTTGAACGTCGATGCCCGCTGACCAATGAGTTACACGAAAAAGCGCCACCATATTTAATACTGCATTTCACATACCAGGAATTTGTCAACTTCAGCTCCGAGGACTAAAACATATTAAGTTTGACTGCCATGTAACAAAGGGCATATGAGAGACAGCACCATCTCAGGTGCTTCAACGGCAATTGACAGAGAAGCTCAGAAACAGTTCGGCGGTCTGGGCCCCCCCTGCCCTGTTCGACCCAGGGTGGAGTTGCGCAACCCTGCATACTCAATAGCCACCCCAACTGGTTTTGGCGCATTGGTGGCGGGGGTAGGGGGGGGGTCGGCTTGAAGCACGTGAACGGCACTCACCAGATGAAGTCGCGGCAGTGCGAGCAGTAGGTGGGTTGGCGCAGGTACGTGGCCATGAACTTGTGTCCATTGACCTGGTGCACGCGCCTCCGCACGGCGCCCTGCCTCTTGCGGGGCCGCACGCGCTCACGGAACACCGGCCGCTCTTTGGTCTCCTTGGGTGCTGAGCGGGACAAGCGCGGGAGGCCAGAGATGCCATGCACACGATATGGTTAGAACTTCTTTTGTGTTTAGTTTGTTGTTCTTCTCCTGTACCTGGATGGAATGCGCATTATGAAATTGTATTATCACAGTGCGAAAGATGTTCAACATACGTACGTACAAAAAAGAGGAACAAGTGGTTTCGCGAGAGAAAAAGTGGCAATAGAATTTACATAGTATCCGAATGTGACCACATCTCAAGATACTGTAAAGCAACAGTGGGCTTGTAGAATGTATTTGAGAGATGCAGCGAGTCATAGACACATGAAGATATAAAGGTCGTGAGTTTGGACTTGAACAGAGGCAGGGAGTCAATAGTCCTGACGGCTGGTGGCAGGTAGTTCAAGACTACATATCTGTGAAAAACTACTGGACATCTATGAAAAAGAGCTTTATAGCTCATCGGATTCCTCCAGAATAAATACAGATTCTGAAAACGATGGGTGCAGTAAAAGAGTGTTGGGCTACCTACAAAATAAGCAAAGGTTGACTGTGGGCTTCCCTGTTGCATGGAGAAGAGGGACATTATTACGCTTGACAAAGACACTTTTTAATATTGGTAGTATATTCGGGAACAATTATACATAAAAGTTACTCAAGTTTGGTTGGTGCACTTTTGTTTACCACCTGAGCCAGTAGTGGAAATTCCACATTCCTAGCAGGGCTCAGTGTATCTACATATTCACATACGTGTGTCCGGCTAATCTGCAGCAAGACCTCGACATCCGCAAGGGTTCTATTCTTGAAAATATGCGCGAAAACACAATTTGCGAATGTACACACTTTGTTTATATAGAAAAAGGGGGTCAGGGTCCCATGTCCGACTGAAGACACTGGATAAAATGATTTTTTTTACTTTAATCCTGTACTGTACACAGAAATAGCATCCATGTACTTAATTAAATTGCACAATAACACAAACAGAAAATAACACAAATAATACAATTAAATGGAATGAATACAAAATATATATATACTATACATTTTGAAGTTCCATGTACTTTGGATGATGATGGGAGTGTGATGATGATGAAGAGCAAGTCGATCCAACAATTACTTTTTGAGCTAAACTCACCACTCTTTCTGCCTTTTACTCTTGCTCTCACTTCTTCCATTCACTTGACGCTTACGACCCCATGATCAAAATAAAAATACCCACCACAAATGATGCAAAAATAGCATAAAATGCAACAGACACTAGACCAGCAAAAGCAACACAGCGTTTGGAATAGCGGTAGGACTGAAACAATAGCTTGGGTGCACGCACGGGTCACAGTCCACGCGTGTATCGCACAGGCAACTCCTCCGCCACAATTCCATGTCCATAATCAACGTTTTTGGGTCAGATCGCGTTATTTATAAATGTGTCGTAACCCTCCACCACCCGACACGGCCAATCAGCAAAAAAGTGTCACGTTGACAAAAGAAAAATAGTTCACTGCTTTAGCCCACCGGTGTGTTGAAGCGTGAAACCACAACATTTACAATTTTTGAGTACGACGTTTCGCTGGTAATTGCATCCAGCATCATCGGGCAATTCGGCAAAATGGTGAGGCTCTGCTCTTGCTCCCGGTCTTAAATAGAGCAGCAGCAGGGTGACATCATCATTCAACTCATCAGGTGCAACGATTCCATGTTGCCAAATTGCGAACGGTCGAAGGGAAAAAAAGGCGTGAAACTTAAAGCGGTGTACAAACGTAACATTGCAAATAACTGAATTTCGTGGAAGAAAAGTCTGCGAGTGACGAAAAGGTTTTGCGGGAAGTATCTTTGCATGTTTATATGTTTCTCTGGAGAACGGCTCCGAGACCACTCCACCAATGTCAATTAACGAGGTATCATTTGAAAACTCACGATACAGTAAATGTAGTTTCTCCTAACGAGGACACAGTTCAGGATCTACTTGACCTTTGACAGCACTCGAGTTGTTGGCTTCGGTCATGCTCATCCGCTCGTGAGGACTGATGGTCTGAGGACCGGTGAGTAGTGTCACGTGAGTGATGTTTGGTAAGAATCAGCTGAGTGTGAACTGAGCAGTTATGTCACCCCATCCATAGGACAGACTGCCCACTAATTGTACAAACACGTTCCTTCGGAGTGGGCAGGTAGGAACTTGGTTGGACCGCGTATTCGTGCGATCCGTGTCATACGGCGCAAGCTGCGTGGGGCCGCGCGTCACGTGGTGCTGAGCCTGCCCAAAGCGCCCGATTAAATACATGCTATGCACGACAGACAGACAAATAATCCCTGGTGGGCAGTGAGGAACTGTTGTTCCTACCTGTATAACTGTCGACTTTCACAATTTAGCACTCAGTTCATCGGACCCACGCGGGATGCAGGTCTAATGAGGGTTATAACGCATTCTTCAGTAAAATTTTGTTATGTATTTTTGAGAAGTTCTATATCAGACTGAAGTAAAAAGAATCTAATTTAAAATTCTAAATTGGTTTAAGAAAAAAAGTCTCTATTAATTACATTTTGCCTCTTGTTATAATCACTTAATTTAATTCACATTGCTTATCTAAAATGCATTTGGAATCTAACAGGCTATGTAATAAAATAGAATACATGTGTGCATAATGTTCTGAGTGGCATATGATTCTAATTATGATGCCCAATTGGTTACCAAGGAAAGCCTCACTGAGCCAATAGATGTTTTTTTAGGATGATTCTGCTTTTTGATGGTTGGCCAATTGAATGTATAATTGGGTTTGCGTGAGAGCAGAATTCAGAGTATCTGGAGAAAATCCACACACATGGGAGGTGTCATTCAACAACCGCCATATCCTGACTACCCATCAGCCCCATGCCCACGACAACTGACAAGCCCTGGTAGTCCTCTGTTCAAATACTAACCAGGCTCAACTTATCTTCCAAAATCTAGCCAGATTAGGGTGCTTTAGTCCTATCAATGAGGATCACAAAATCCGTCATCCCATCTCACTCTACTCCCCTCCATGTATATCTCCTTCGCTCCAGCAATCAAGGCTTCCCATTGAAGTCCTCAGTCACACTTTGTTGAGTGGGATAATCGTTAATTCTCCTCTGCTGTCGCAATCATCTGGAACGCCTCTCCAGCTGTCCATGCTGTCGACCCTCTGCCCCTGTTCAAGTAAAAATTCAAGGCTTTCTTCTTCTCTGCCTTGAACTGACTGTCTCTCTGGACTAAACGTATACCCACTGTTTCTGCACAACGTCTAAAGATGCAATCACATTTAGAGACCACATAAATCCAAATTGTATTCGTTTTATACGCATATACATGCAAAACAAGTGGCTGACTTCACTGAAAACGTAACATTTTGTACTGGATTATCAACTATAAAACCCCACTTTACTTCAGCCACTACTTCCCATACAAATATGTTTTATAAATGCATATTCCAACACTTTCTTTGACCCAATCGAGCACGGAATGTAGGAAGGCTGAAATGGCAAAGAAGCCATTCACAGTTTTCATTGGAAATACAAATAAAATGCCAATACTGAAAAGTAGAACAATATTTTATTGAGTTGTGTGCACCATTGGCAACACAATAAAGTGGAAAATGTTTACGAGGACAAATGTTTCGTGGGTTCTCCCTCAAGCCTCGCCGTATTGAAAAACGCTCAAGTAAAAGAGCAAGTCATTATGTTATTGTATATCCCCTATTGTTGTCGCCTATCTTTGACCTAGATATTAAATAAAGGTCTATTTTAGGCACGTAACGCTGCAATATTGAACAAAAAAAAGGACGGAATAGGAAACTTGTCTGGAGAGTTGATGGAGGGCAGGAAATTCTGGCAATAAATCTAAAGTGCAAGTAGCACGTTTGTTCGGGTTTCATTCAACCGGGAAAAAATATTTTGTGGCAGGGTCACAATAAAAAAAAACATGAATACCAGCTAGGGTTAAACACCTACATTTGAAGCACGTATATCTCTAAAAGTGTCCATTTACTGCTCTGCATCAATCGTTTAAAATAAAATACTAACATATGCATGGTTCTTTCGATAAAGTCACGTAGATAGAAAAAAAAACGAATAAAAAATCTTTCTACCCACGTGACTTTACCAAAAGAACCAAAGAGTATGAATTCCTGCAGTCACGAAAGCTTCAAATCAAAATAGTAACATTTCTTGCATGTTACTCAAAAAATCCAAGTCAAGTAAAAAACGAACAAATTATTTCAGTAAAGCGTGTTTTATAATGTACTTATAAATGTACCAACTTGTTTACGCCGACATTAAAGGATTGAAAAAAGCTCAACGGATTAACCGTGCCATTTCAAATTTCAAAACGCTGAATAAGTTTTAAAATATGCTCGGTATTTTTCCTTCATAATTTACATTCAAACAGCACGCAATTTTACCCGCGGTTATTTATTTATTATTTCCCGCCCCCCCCCCCACTCCAAAAAAAAATCATAACCAACTGGGGAATATATAAAACACGAGGAGCTGCATGCCGATGTGTATGAGCTTTGGTAAACAGCAAGCTACCGGGCATTCCAGGGTTCGCACGTGCACAGATTCAACATCGACACTGAATGTCTCGTTATACGCTACGCTGTGTAGTACACTGCTGGATGAGGGTCTCCCCCTCAGCGTGTGTCTGTGACGGAGGTTTGTTTGACCATGATGGTGAGTGTAGTGGGCCAGGGGAGGGCCCAGGACAGGTTCAAAATGTCCATGCCACGACCAGGACTCGAACTCGGGTCACGGGGGTTGACCAATGGGTCACCGCTTCACCCTGTGTGTATGTATGTATATAATAATAATAATAATCCACTCGGCATGTGTTGCCTTACGGCAGTTTTAGTCCCAAGGAATCCCTCTCCAGCTCAGCTTAATGGCACGTAGCCCCAGCAAGTTTTCAGGAAGTGACCAATTTAGTACGGTAATTTAGTAATTGCTGGCAATTCTCCAAAAACGGGCTGAGAATTAGGAACACAATGGCCTCCTCTTATGAAGAGCGTCGAGGGATCTTTTTACACATCCACGGATGCTAAGATGTCAGCGTTCTTGCCACGCACTTACAGGGGAACGTGAAGGTACGAGAGTCAAACCAGTCACCGTAAGAATCTGGCACCAGTTCACAACCCAGCAGAGCTAGCGTATAGTTTAGAAAGTGGATTTATCTTGGCCACTATTAGAGGAATCACCGTCGCATTAATACACGCTCTGCTGGCTCCGTGATATCACCCACAGGCGCTGGAATGAAAATCTGTCCGCCAGGGGAAGGGAAAAAAACATCTACAGTACGCATGCATGTGCGCATGTGTCACCCACGGAGTTTAGGCACTTTACAAGGATCTTTGGTATTTCCAGTGACATACGAATTAGATGAGTCTATACTCTGAAGGATGACGCCTACATATTTCCCTCTTTGATCTTAAAGATAAAAGTCAATTTTCAAAAACATCATTCCTATGTGGCAATTCACCTTACAAGTGAACAAATGGATCATGATAATCCACATATAGGTGCATACGTACAGCTCCTTGTTTTTCCACTGCTGGATGAGTGCCTCTCCAAGCCATATGGGTTAAGAGTGTTATTTAGTAACTCACGACCATCAGTGCAGGTTGATGAAAGGAGTACAGATGTAGGAACATAGACGAACAGCACGACAGATTTAGCTGCATGGCACTCGACTGCCCATAACGCAGGCCCTATGTACTACAACTGTGAGGGCAGAGCAATGAAATCAGCCATCGAAATAGCCTCTATTCATCAGCATTCCCACTTCCATTGACACCATCATTAATATCGGAGCCGCACTGTATGCCGAAACGTGTTGCATAAAGAGGATTTCTGGATATTCTGTGCCATGTTCCCTTAAAACCCTGCGCCGATGTAGCTGGCACGCTGCCCTCTGGCGAGCTTCCTGCTGCCCTGCTCTGCCCACACCCACTGCGCCACCCTCCCTTCATCTTCCCCACTTCGATCAACAAGAGGGCTATTATATGTCTGCTTCCCGCTTAAACTCTACACCGCTAGCGGCCGACCTTTTGTCCACTCAGGGGGGGCCGTGTTTCCAGCTGTAAAAGGCAGCGGGCATCTGCACCGCCGCCAACCCCATGACCCCGCTCTCTTGCAGGTTTGCAGAACAATTGCGCGCGCACGCTCTTGGCAAATTACGTTCGGGGCAAATTACAGAAGAGCCGTGCGCTGCAGATACCCTGTCGGTTTGCAAGAGCACAATGTTTTCACTCGTTAACGTGTCAGGAACGGCACATGGAGTACGCTTTGCAAGCGCAGTAACTGTCGGTTACGCAACCTCAACGATATTCGGTAATATTTTATGTACACGTACAGCCCTTTTGTCCATCCACTGCTGGATGAGGGCCTCCGCCCACCAGGCAGGTCGTGAGGGTGATTAGACCAACCTGCACCACACCAGTCAATGCGTGGTGAAAGCGGAGAGCATAAGATGTTGCAGCATAGTTCAGTACTACAATGGTTTTTTTTTTCTGCACTGCCCTCTGCTGATAACGTAGGCTTGCAGCAGCCTACGCCACCTGTTTTTATACAGGCCGGTTACTCATCCAAGCGCAAAACAGGCTCAAATATGAACTGATGAGATCGGGCACATCCTGGGTTTAAGTGGGAGGAATTACTCCTATGTCAAAGATATGAAAAGAGAAAATCTGATCCATCAGCTAATGGTGCTATGAGTGCGAAATGAGGGTGATGAAAAGTGATTACTTCAAGCTGGAGCTGTTATTGCATTTAATAATCACGGGCGGTTTGTTACCATTCAGTTTACGGCATAGTGGCCACCTTTTTTTCCAGTCCAGCAGCAATTATTTGACAGAAAGGGAACAGTCGCATTATAAAACGCTCTGTGTATTTTAGAGCGACATGCAGCTAAAAGGCCTATTGTTGTCTTTAATGCATGTAACTGCACATACCAGCTAAGTGCAGTACAAGGTAACTTTTGACTGCTGCATTGAAAGCTGCTCATGTGGACACAATTTAAACAACAGCGACGAACATTACAGGATGCTGGCCATCCCTGCTCTAAACATAATGGAAAGTAAAGCGGAGAAAATGATGGTTTATTGACTTGGCCAAGACAAGAGAACTATAAATGTATCGAGCATGCACCGATTGAATAACCCGAGGCATTTCTCTTGCGGGACCATCAATAAGCCATTAAACTAGGCAACCTTTCAAAAACAATCTCGTCCGATGCAGGCTTTCCACCCATCCTTCCATTTTTGGTCTCCCCGCACGTAACATCGAGTATTATAATCTAAAAATCACAGACTTTCAATTCCGTGGGATAGCTTCCCAAACAAATTCCCTTTGAAAGACTCACGAGCAGCACGTTATTAACCCACGGAAAGGGTTTGTTGTGCAAGTGAGTCATACATGGTAATGTGATGCATAAATTAGGTCCCCGTGATGAACTGTAACTGCACGCGCTGCTGCTGCTGCTGCTGCAGGTATTGCCGCATAGTTTGGCTTGAATGGACCTTTCATGAAGGACGTGACTTCACTGTGGCGTTTTATTTTTCCATTATGTGGCATTTCCAAATTTCAACTTTGCGAAAGGATATTTTCCTTTTCCGCTTTGAAAAAAACGTGAAGAAGTTTGAAGCTCTCCAGCTCCCTTAATGTTCGCCAATGTGGGCAGTTTTTCAATTTAGCCCAACTGCGATAAAAATCTATCTCAGTTGTTATAGTTGGATTTTTTTCATTCTCTGGAATAAAGCGTAAAGCTGTTGCCTTCTGAATTATGCAGTTGGTAAAGAATGCATCTGTTTATGGCCTTTGTCGTGCTGTTAATGTATTCTCATGGGCTGCCTGTAGCTATGGCAGCCAGCTGTGAGATCACTTTTCTTGAAAATAGGCTGCATTATGGCCCAATTAAGGCCGGGCGTTTTGGTACAAACGACGGGGCCGGGGCCCGGTGTGCAAAAAAAAGACGCACGCGGCCCCAAAATGCGCACGTGCATGTGAATTTCACAAACAGAGCACATGCAGCTGTCTGTGGTTGGAGTTTGAATGCGCCACACTTACTCAGGTCAATGATGACATACACCTTGCCTTCTGGCTCTAGGTCCACCTGTTGAAACAAAGCACACGAATCCAGAAATGTCAAATGCAATTTATACTGAAAGTAAAACGTTAATTTGAGCAACAATTTAGAGTCGTACGTTAATCCACTGCTTGAAAACAAAGAGGCTTCCCCCACGCTGGAAGTCATTTTTGTTCGTTTAACTATATTTCACCACTCCGGCCAGTCCGGGTTGGTGAAGGGGGGTATTATCACTGAGGACCGGCTCAGATATCACTGTCACTGATGTTAGCCATGATTGAGAATCGAACTCGGGTTGACTGTGTATAATTGAAATACAGGAGTACATTCTTATAAATAAAAAAAGAACAAAAGTAATGTGAACACAATTTTTTTTTATATAACATTAATACAATGAATGTAATATTTTTTTTAAATAAAATAGTACCTTGACCAACAGCACAGGATAACACGATAACATGTTCGTACATTTTCTTTAGTTTAGAGTTCAAAAGCCTCATGAATACACATCAGAGCCGATAATTAATGAAACCAGTCAAATTGTTTCATCTACCAACTGCAGTTTGAGTGATGATGTCCAGAAGTGTGAATCACGAAGAAATGGAAGCCAAAGAAGGGAATGGGAGCCCGAGAGTAGAATCAGAGATGCCTCAATAAAGTCGGCTCATGCGTAGATGACCTGTGGCATCATGAGAGATGCCGTTTAGAATCATAATCTTTAGACAGGAAGAATTCGATGAGATATGAAGCTGTTTATCACAGATGTCCAGTAGTAGCACGGGGGTCATAACGTTACAACAAACAATACAAAAAAAACAATAGGAGTGCAAAGTATAGGACATGTAAGAAAATCACTAAAAATAGAGGCCTTCACCCAGCAATCATGGATGATGATAATTATATAACTAATAAAACAAAACCTGAGAGACACAGGTTTGAGTCAGACAACTGGCAGCTCCACGTCACCAGCTACTGGTGGCACATGACTAGAATACGGCACTTGGCACGTGGGTCACCTCGACTTTTCAAACTCTCAAACCCGTTACGCTGCTATGTGGCGACGAGTTGGCAGCATTGCAAATGGGATCGTTTACCGATTTGTGTGGACTGTTGCACATGTACAGCCCCTTTTTGTCAAGCAACCGCTGAATGAGGGGGCCTCATCATTTCATGGGAATTAATTTGAGCATACTTCACCACGCTCGTGAGTGCAGGTTTGTTTGAATGCATAGGGTATAGACATTAGAACACAGAAGTAAAGTACAAAATTATATTTCTTCTGCACTGCTCTCTGCTATCCACCATGTAGCCCTGCAGCCCTATTATGATCTGCACATGGTCATCTCCCATAAAAGTATCACCCAGTCACAATTTTGCTTAGATCTGACAAAATATGGAGCACTCTGGGTGATTTGATCAGATGCTCTCGGAGTGTTATCCCCTGTGTGACTTAACACCAGATAGCAAATTTTCCCTCCCACATGCAAAAACATACATTAAATAGAATTTGCCATACATGCATGACCATCTTGAAAAATACTGAAACCGAGTGAGGCTTTCTGGAACGCATAAAAGACGCCGGTGCAACGTTACGTTGGAAATCCATATCCCTGACAGCACCGATGTGTTTGGCTGGAACAAGTGACCCATGAATTCCATGCAACGATGTTAACATCAAAGCATTCGCAAGGTGAACTAAATGCCAGCGGGCGTCGGTTTTGGGGGAAATGCACCACCTCTGTATGAAAGCCGATCGGCATTTGAAACAACGCGCGGCAAGATCTGCCACACCCCTACACACCGCATGGCCAGCATCGGGGTTGCTGAAACGCACCCCACTTACTTACAATCCGCCCCAGACCAGGGGTCGGCAACCCGCGGCTCCAGAGCCGCGTGCGGCTCTTTACCGACTGCTTCGTGACTTAATGTGCGTAATCACATTGCATTGCGGGTCTTGAAATATCGAGTTTTGTACCGAATTCGGAAAAAAAATGGCTCCTCTTGTTATTTTCGTATCTGACCCATCCCCGACTCTGGTACAGCATGGCACGCTCAGTCCAAGTCCACACGGAACATGCTGCCAAATACCACTTAAACAATGCGATGTTACCAATGCCATGGAAATACCCATTTGCTTAATCTGTTGACATTTGTATGAAACATTAACGCATCGTATTACAGTGCGTGGTCTGACAGGCTAGTTTGTATTCCTGACATGTTGAATAAAGAGGGCTCCCTCCGAGGGTCTGGAATTTATTAACAAAAAGCCGACGAGTGAGTCACGCTCAAAATTCTGAACTAGAAATGGAATTGGAATGATTGAAATGAAGTTACCTCCCAATGAATGCTAAATATGTTTTAATAGTTAATGTATAATTAAAGTTATAATTAAAACATATAATTATTACCCGTAATTAAGTTGATAATTAAAGTGTCGGGATGCATTGACAACAAGCGGCAGTGCAGCAAAATGTTGTTGGACTGTACTATGATCCAATGTTTATGCTCCCCCTCCGTCACCAGCCAGCACTGTGCGGTGTGCTGAAGTATGGTCCAAGATGCCCCACGACTTACATGGCATGGAAGGTCCCTTAGCAAGACAGTGAACTGGCAACACGGCTATACGTGCACATGTACAAAACATAACTTATTCAAGCAACAGATCTCAGTAAAACTAAGCAAGTCATCCTTACAGCTTGCAGATTACAACACAAAAACTGTGGTTAATGTCAGCTCACACCCAAATACAACTTCGCATTTGCAAAGTTAAACAAGGATGCTTCGTTCCTCGTTTACTGCTTTGTAGATAATAACTTCACGACAATGCAAAAAAAAAACACTGTACATATTGTTTCTTGTCATTACACACCAGCCTCACTTGCAAACTGAACCTGATCGGTTGCCTAAGGCTTTGCAATCGCACGTGAAAAGTGAGTCGTAATTAAAATAACTTTTGCAAATCAAAAAATCCCTTCAAAGCTGCCGAGTATCAGTGTTTAAACATTCATACTTTCCCACTGGATATGTGTAAGCCAGCCTGCTTGTGCCCGATAGCGCCCGACCACATGGCGGCGGTGAAATCAACACAATTCTGCAAGCCAATGTGTGAGATAAGGCAAGAGCAATTGTGCTGCGGATTAGATGACATTTGCGAGTCAGTCAGTCATCAGCCAATGGATTTTTATTCGGTCTAAACTCTATGGTATGGGGTTTCAGTCTCTCAAAATGACAGCAATCTTTCAGGACACTGCATTATGACTGATATACTTAATGCTGGATACAAAGAACACTTTAAAACGTAGCTTTTTTTCATGATAATAAATTCACTGCGCCACTGCGGCAGCAACGTGACGTTCGCTTCGTCGGCAAGCTTACATCTAGCCATGGAAAAAAATAACACGGTAAATACCACACTGACCAATTAGACATTACAATGAACTAATCTGACCCTGCAAAGATCACGGGAAATGTTAAAACTTTAAAGGAAGGGGTTTGTGGGCACAGCGACAGATTTTGCAGTTGGCCGTGCAATCGCTATTCACTTACAGCGGCTAAGAGTTGCATGGCACCGTCTCTCACGTCTATGGGTTAGGTTTATTGATTACCTTGCTTGAATTTGTTGATAAACTTAGCTGCAATTTTACAGATAAGTTTTGATAAAGCTTTGCTTTTCACGCCGTGTATTTTGATTTTGACGAGTTTGACATGATGCGTGTTTCAGCGTAAAGTTCATCTTTTGGTATACTAGTTTGATATTTTCTAACGATTTCACTTGACAAGATACGTTATGTAAATTTATATTATCACAAAATGGCAATATTCCACAGCATGCTACATTACAACCGATACTTTTACCTACGATTTATAATTGATATAATTTTATTCCGACTGCATTTTCTGGCTTCGTTCATAACACTGCGCCTACACCCCACTAAAATATATGAACAATTTTTTTAATTAAACCTGTTGTACAACAGTTCGTGAAGAATATTTTACAGCTACTGTACCCAGCACAGTAATCCAAGAGAAAAAAAAACGTTAGTGACCGTGGTAAGTGCAGAAAGCCATGCTTTGAACAGGATTTATATTATTTTCAGTGGCTATGGATACACACCAATGTTCTCAAAAAATATGTGGTTGCATATGGGTCAAAATATATTTCTTAACCCAATATTGACTCAGAGATTACACTCAAGAGTCTTTTCAAGCTGTTCAATCAAAATAAATAGATGCACTGCTGGACAGTGCAACGTGCAAAAGTAATCAACTTGGAAGACCCTGCTCCGACAAAGCCAAGGACAGAACATGAAATGATGATGAATGTTATGTTTGGAAGAAATAGCCTGTGCAGTAAAAAAAAACGAAACCACGATGAAGATAGCACTGAACCACCTTCCACCTGTCGACCTTGAAGGGGAAGGCGGCAAGGGAACTGCACTGGCTGATTGCATTTCCCAGCGGCTGCGGCGATGTGATCGGCTCAATTCAGACCGGCCAAATTGGTTGCCGAGGCGGTTAGACAACGCGTTGGTTAGAATTAATTTAAATGGAACACGACTGTATTCAAAACAAAAGTGGGTGTATCGGTGTAAAATTACCATGACCGCACTGTTTGCGCTTCAAGCTTACCAGTACTAGCCCAATTTTGGGAAAAACACATTTTTTTTACCGCAAATCTTCGCCACCGCCTACACACCTAACCCACACTGACCAAGATGGTGAAGCATGGCCAGATAACCCCCCCCCCACGACCCACACGTTATGCAGTCGCCCTCATTCGGCAGTGAAATGACAAGTGAATTGTGCGTGTACACTGTACCCTTTTGTCCAGAAATTTGATGAACTGTCACAATTCGGGATCACAATTCCATTAAAGAACAGAGTTAATTTCAGCCTCTTTTTGACCATCTCCTTTGCATTGTTTTTATATAATTTGCATCTTTTTTGTTCCCCGCTCAATCTCCCAAATGGTAACACTGGAAAATGCATTTCATAAACTGTAAATAATTGATTCTCGCACAGAAAATTGCAAATGTATGATTTTCACAAACGCGACTCGATGCATTTATAGCGTGCATCACAAGCATAAGGATAGATCTAAAATGCTTAATTACACACCTAACAAATATACGCTTACCAAAACACATTCTCAGCCAATTGCCCAATAACTAATTTTGTTGAAAAAGCTTAACCTCTCTGATGAGACCCAGATGGCCGAAACTCATCCCGAGTTTGCTTATATACAGTTTTCATAACAATAATCATATCATTGTCACGCAACCTCTACATTTCGAAAACGCCAATCCTTGGCGCACAATATAAGACAGCACGATAACACCATCTCAGCCGATACCCATGGGTGTTAACAATGGTGGCACGTGCGTAGCAGTAGGAAGATAGTGACACACACATATATCATAGCAGGAGCTCTCTGCGGGAAAAAACTAATAATGCAGCACCGAGATGAGGAATGCCTCATTAGCCGTGGCATTTGCCTTCTCACCGAAAGCCCTACAGCACCTTGGTTGTATATCGCCCTGCCACAGCAAGTAAACCCAAGTAGAGCCTTATGGATGTATTCGTATACATCTCCTGCTATTCCACTGTGAACAGCACAAACAAGGCATGCGGCAAAGTTAATGCTACGGGATGTTTTAATTGCACATTTCGTCCAAGCACTTTGTTCTTTCCCTCCCACCCACCACCTATGCTGTCCGTACAACCGCTGTACCGTGAAATTATGCGACAAGCACCACTCATATTAATAGTGTACATCCATATTCCAAGCCCCTACCGCTTAATGACACCGCGAGCTCATATCTCGTAGAGATCCAACATTTAAACAAAAAAATTATTTTTTAAAAATCTTTTTTTTTACGCGACACAGAGGGATAGGCCTGCAGCCATATCAAGGGCCCGGATTTGCCAGAGTAGGAAATTGGTTGATCTTTGTAAAAAGCCGAAATATTGCGACATCACCTCTTGAAATGTTTCATTTTACATGCACAGCATGTGTTACATGTGTAATATTAATCCATGCACAAACAAAAAGTGCAATGTCATATGTGATGATTACATTTCAATAAATTATTTAAATTTGCTGATCCACTTCTGGATGAAGGCTTTGCTATACCATATCAGTCATGGGAGTTGCTTAACCATACTTCATTACGTAAAAATGTAATTCTTACGCAGAATAAAACACATTCCTGCGGAGGGAACTGGTAAGAACGTTGGGTTGCTCGGTCAATGGCAAGGGTCAACGGCGGCGTGGTGTATTCCGCAAATATGCCCGACTGTGAGGGCGGGCACAAGCCGGCGCGAGTAGGTTAAACGTTGAGTTTTATAAGGGCACCACGGGGTGACCAGCCCCTCCCCACCCAGCCCCTCCCTCCCCTCCTTCCCCACTCAGCCCCTCCCTGCACGACGGATGGACACAATAATCCCCTGTGGGCTGGTGTAACCAGGAGGTTCCTACCAGTATTAGTAAAAGCTTTATATCCTTTTGTCTATCCACTGCAGGATGAAGGCCTCTCGCCATGTGGTTGTCAGTTGTGGGAGATGTCTGGCCACACTACACGATGTTCGTCAGTGTGGACTGTTAAAGTGGGGGAGTCTAGAATCGGCTCGTACAACATCCGCCAGCGATGTTAGCTGTGACTGGGAATGGAACTCAAGTTGCCGTTTTCATAGTGCGTCGAGCTAACCACTCACTGTGCTAGCGCTCTCCGAATGTAATGATTAAAATTGCGTAATTATTTAATTCACCCTTGAAAGCCTGAGTTTCATGACCAACTGGAGAATCCAGCTTGGGATGTTGGCACCAATGGGCGAAGCATTTGGGAGAAAGCTGTGGCACACGTACAGTACATGTACAGATCACATGTCAATCCACTGCTGAATGAGGCAATGAGGGTCACAATGACCATACTTCTCTCCACGCTGGGCAGTGCGAGTTTGTGAAGGGAATTGGAATATAGAACAATGGATTTTTCTGCACTGCCCTTTAAACGCCTACGATACCTACTACAACACCTGTGTTGTGAACGGTGGTCACCCAACCAAACACTATTTAACGCTGGTTAGCTTCCAAGGTCTGATGGGAATGAACACATTCCAGGTAATTTAGTAAGAGATATTCCATAAATACAACACATAAAATTGGCGGAAATAAGTCAGCAACCTGCTTGCTATACTGCCTAATAATGGCCACCTCACATACCGAAAATTTGGCGTCTCAGGAATTTAACAATTTGCCACCGTAGCGACTTGGGTTGTGATTTGATCCATGAACCAATTATTTTTCGTCTCCTTTGTAATTCTTTTAGTCTCGTACAAATTATTTCATGCCATCACCCGAAAGGATATTTTGGCGTATCATTTAAATAATATTCAAATACTGTCAATAATCCTTTTTCACACTCACGATGTATGTATCATGTCAGAATCTTTTAAATTTAAATAAATGCCAACCTCGTGTCTTACCCACAAATCTAGCAACTACCCAAAGCGTTGAGTAGGCATGTAAAATATATTCATCAACCGAAATTGATTATGCTCCTGACAAATAAACAATGCACGTGAGATTTGATTATTTACGATGCATGTACATTACATGCCAATGTTCATCATCATCATCAGCCATGCTCAATCCACTGCTGGGAGAAAAGGTTCCCCAATATTGTCACCATTCCTCATGATCCTGCGATCCACCCAGCTCCTGCGCATGAGATGATCTCATTGCTTCATCCTCTGTGGTGGTTATTCTCTCAGGCGTGTCTCTCCTTTGGCTGACATTCCATCCCAAGTTCTGTCCACTTGCTATTATCCCTTTTGATCACGACGTGTCTTGCCCAAGCCTAATTAAAACTCAATTTGCATTTTACCAATGTTGCATTGATGATAAAGTAAAGTTACACAAAAATAACTGGATAAATAAAAAATGAGATGGTAAAAATGAAATAAAAAAAATGAAATCATGACTAAATCAATCACAATTGAATCACTGGAAAGTGTGCTGGGAGTGGGGGGGGGGGGCTCCAGTTGAATCGTAAACATGGCCACAGGCAGCCATTGCCACCATGCACACATGCCTAGCTAGGGATGTTCATTTAATTTTTTTAGGTTTTACGATAATTGCATGCACAAAAACCTATTAAAATAAAACATTACCAATCTTCACCACACCCACAATGACCGGAGTGGTGAAGTATGGCCAAATACAAGCTCAATGACTGACATGGCGTGGTTAGGCATTCATCTAGCAGTGGCTTGACCAAGTGCTGTACGTTTATTATATTGTATCCATAATGATCTGAACAATGACATTGCCTCATGCGTCTGTAAAAATGCGTCCCATGCACCAAGCAGTTTGATCAAGCACTAAAAAAGTAGAAGATTATAGATTTCATGACTTTGGAATCAATACAATATTCCGTAAACAAACGGTAGAAAATCGATAATGAAAGTGCAGGAAATACAAAACACTGAGTACGCTTGGCCAGTACCCTAACTTACAATAAGATATTCTATGTGCATAGGCAGCTTACTCTGCGTCAAGAGATACGAGAGAAAAGCTTATCAATATACTCATGGTGCATCTAGTGATAAAGCAAAATGATGAAAGGTTAGTACTTCAAGCTGGAACTGCTATTGAGTTTCAAAAAGGGTGCAGCCCTACAAGAGCTTGCTCACACTACAGCTGGAGGAAGGGCCTCCACCAGAGGCAGTTCTAGACGGCCCCTCGAGAGGGTAGTTTGCCTACTCTTTCACGATGGCCAGATATCTTACACTACGACACGCAACCTAGGTGTTTACTGTTGATGGACACAGAATCGGGGATTTAAGAAACTTGATCATTGTTTTAACTGCCACGCTGCGAGATCGATGCAATCGAACGACCGGTCTACAGTGCACTGGCCAACCCCCATAAAAATTTCCAAAATGCCAATTCTCCCACTTGCGCCATCGTCATCACTACCACCGCCTCCGTCGCCACCACCCCAGTGCCAACAGGCTCACCCACCCAGCTCTCGAAGTGCAGGCTCTCGCTCTGCAGCAGCTCTTCGAAAGAGATGGTGCAGTTGGCGACAAAGTCGTCGTAGCCGATGGTCGTGTCGTGGAAGACGGCAAGTTCCATGCGCTGCCCCTCGCACACCTGCGTCACAAACTCCTCATCCCAGCGCGGGCAGCTGGTGCGCTGCCTCGTCTGCGTCTGCCCCACGTGCAAGTCGTCCACGTTGAGCGCAACGTACGGATCCAGCAGTGGGCGCTGCTGATTCTGTTGCTGATTCTGATTCTGCTGCAGTTGATTCTGTTGATTTTGTTGGCCCGATTGCTGCTGTTGCTGCTGGTTTGGCTGGCCCTGTGGTTGGTTTTGCTGACTCTGCTGCTGCTGCTGTTGCTGCTGCTGCTGAAGCTGTTGCTGCTGCTGGCTGTGCTGCTGATGCTGGCTGGACTGCGAGCGGGACGTCACCTTCATGCCAGGCACCAGCGCCGAGTGCCGGAGTGACCACGGCGTGGGTTTCAGCTCGGCCGCCTCCCGTACCCTCACTCGCAGTGAACCGCTGAAGAGCACCATGGCAGCAGGAGATCTCTCACGTCTCTCTTCCTCCTTCTCTTGCACTTCCTCGTCACAGCCCTCTCAATGCAAGGCCCCCGACAAGCCGACTGAAGAGGCTCTGGCGAACTGCATTAAGTCAATGGCCACTGCAGGCGCCTTGTGGGGGAAGAGACAGGAAATGGTTGGGATTCAGGTCAACATTAACAGCCACCCTTTAACGCAAAGTTTAACCAGTTAATATTTACAATACAATATAACAATTGCAATCTTGTGACAACGTACTGCAAGTTGTAAGAAACGCCTATGCAATTAGCAGGGTACCTCAGGTTATTATATAGTAGAGTATTATTAGTGTTTTTTTACAACATTCACTTTTCCATTGGTATTCTGTGTATGAAAGAATGACCGCTGTACAGCAACAATTCACAACCGTTTGTCAATCTGCTGCTGGATGACGTCCTGCTCATGCGGTGTTGGTCATGGGGTTATTTTGACCATACTTCACCATATTGGTCAGATGTCAGTCGCCACTGATGCTAGCCATGACTCAGGTCACTGGGTTCACAACACAGTGCGCTATCTCTGCTGCGTCACCACTCCAATCTTCACCGGTTAAAATTAAAGTCTTCAGACGAGCCATCGTGAGATTATGAAATACATAATTATCAGTGACATTGTTATCGGAGGCTTTTGCGTTCACGTATTCTGCATGTCACATATACTTTCGCAAAAACGTATCATTAAAAAAACAATGTACAACGTCCACCCACTGCTGGATGACAGCCTGCCAAGCGGTGTTGGTCACGGAGACTGTTGTTTGACGTACGCTGTAAATGCAGGTCGGTGAAGAAAGGGCCCAGGACCAGTTCAGGTATCACCCACCAGTTAAGTTTGTCATGGGTTTGTGGCACGGCATGCGAACCACTGTGCCACCGCTACACCTCTCTCCAGCAAAGCCAGAGCATGCATATCATGCATATAACGCTTTCCATAGCAAATAAATCATCATAAAGGACCGCGATAGTATATTGTAATAGATGCCACAATACAATGCATTACTGTAAAATAAAATAGAATTACACCACGGCTTTTATATTCATCACAGGATTTGTTTTTTGCAAGACACATCGATTTAATGAGCCGTCAATCAAAGCAAAGGGTCAAAAGTCATAACGGTGCCCCTTAAACTACGGAGCCATTAATGTCAATTCCACATTCACATCACATGAGCATGCGTCCACCTGTAGCAACAGCCACTGCCGACTTACCTTTGAGAAACGGGGGAACGTGACCTCACTGCTAATACACTGGACGTGACAATGCCAAATAATCGACATTCTAAGTATAGCAGAACCACTGTCAACCTATCTTTGTCAATATCACTGGTAATACAGGCGATGTGGAATCACTAAAACACTTAACATTGACAGTGATAACTCAGCTCGTGGTGCAAATTTCCACATTCTTATGACAACCCCGAGTCCATTTACAAAACAGTAAAACCACTGCTAACCTACTAGCAGTCACCAACACATGTCTGCAAAAACACCTTGAGGTTAGTGACAATAATAACCGAGCCTGTGATAGAAATACCATCGTAATGTTATGCCAAAACCAAATCAATCCAGAGTACAACCAGAGCACAACCATTGCCGTCAACAGAGGTAATAGCAGCAGGGGCAAAGGAACAGCTTTAACACACTCCTGACAATAACTCAGCCGAGCAGTGGAAACGGCACATTCTTATGGCAAGGCAAGTCCATCCACGGCACAAGTAGTACATTACAAACCACTGCTCAACTTACCGATGTGGCTATAGGCAGAGCAAAATGAGCACACATCAACACACCGAGTGTCCATACTTGAGGCAGGAATTCCACAATAGCATGGCAAGAGCAAGCGAGCACACCACCACCACCACAACAGGAACGATCGAGATTTGTAATGACCACAGGAACGAGGCCACTTTGGCGTTCCGAAACGCACCTCTTGTCAAGATCGGGCGTTGGGCAAAGCAAGGCAGCACCCTCGGCTATAATCACGACAATCACAGCAGCAGCAAGAGGCAACAACAACAGCAGCAGCAGCAATGATAACAGCAGCGGCAGCGACGGGCAGTAAGGCGAAAGCATAAACGACGACATGAAATAATGTCTGTGGAGTCACGTACCGCCTTCAAGACTCTTAATATTTACGTTGAAGCCCATTCGCCATTGCTTGAAGCAGCATCGGCGGGGGAGGGAGAGAGCCCAAGGGGTGGTGGTGTGTGGGGGGGGGGTGAGAAGGCTAAAATAAAAAATATATATTTTAAAAAAATATTCATAAACTTCGCGATAACACGAGGCGAAGCGCTGCCTGCCTGCCCGCCCGCTGTAACAACTGCGACTGGTTTGAAGGCGGACCGCCGTGGAGGTGAAGGAGGAGGAGGCGGCGACGGCGGAGGTGGGGTGGGTGGGTGGTTGTTGTTGTTGACGATGTCGCCGACGATGTTACACACACACACGGCGGTGGTGTCGGTGGCGGCGATGTTGTTGTTGTTGTTTAATGATGTGGGGAGACGTCGCGCGCGCGCGCGCTCGGCGCGAGGCGGGGGGCGGGGCGGCTGTGTGAGGGGGATGGGGGGGGGGCTTGAGGGGGAGGGGGTTGACGCAGGGTGGGGGGGTTGGGCGGGGGGCGGGGCTTGTGGGGGGAGAGGAGGGGGGGCGCGGGCGCGCGACCGAGTTTTTTATTTGGGGGAGGGGGGGGGTATGAAACGAGCGAGGGTTTCCGTTTCCGGTCAACGGACGGAAGTGCGTATTACACTTCCGGTGCGCGCGCGCGGGTGGGAGGAGGAGGGGGGGAGATGCGCGGGGGGGGGGGGCGCGCGCGTCGGTACCACGTGATCAGTCCTTTGTGATGATGTAATCGCCCTGTGACGATTCCCCGTCGCTGGTCGAATCGATGGGCACGATTCGTATCGGATCGCGCGTGGATTTCAAGAATGGAGTCTCCACGTGGAAACGAAAGTCCACGTGGGTTAAAGCGAACAATGATGATGATCAGACGTGATCGATCCACTGCATATCGATGAAGGCCTCTCCAATTCGCCCCCCCCCCCACCACCATGTCTCACGGATCTTGCAATACAAAGATCCATCCTAGCATCTGCACATGAACTCATTTGATCGCTTCAAGTTTCATCGATGTACGTGCCCTATTAATATATGCATATATATTTAGGTTCACACTACACAGGATAGTACTGTACACGCATTCGGCTCAGTGCTGTCAAGCCACCTGTCCACCACTTAATTACTGAAGGCGGATCGGAATCAAAATCATGAAATAGAGTAATAAAGAGTGCCTTTGCCTATCTTACGGTTACATGCTAATTTCTCACATTAACATCATGCTAATCTCTCACATTAACATCATGCTAATCTCTTACATTAACAAAGCCACTTCCGTACCCTCGTCTAGGAGGCCGCTCTCCTATCTTACAGTTACACGCTAATTTATTACATTAACATCACTAGCCCCGGCCACTTCTTTATGACCCTTGGGCTACACCGATTTCAAACCTTTTAAAACAGTCTGCATCAGCAGCAGACCATGCTTTCCCAATTCCCACCTGATGACGGACGCTTGTGTTGACTTTACCGAAAGAACCAAAGAGTATGGATTCCTGCAGTCACGAAAGCCTCAACTCAAGATAGTGCCTTTGCCGTTAGAAAACCTGAAATTTGGTCCTAAAACTCGGCATCCAATTGTGCCTCCCTCTGGCATGGATCAGAAACACGGACGACGAAGCTGAGCAGTGCACAGAGTCGCGTCGAGAGGTAGATGCATCCTCCAGTATGAATAAATTCTGAGTGACACCGAGAGTCAGAGTGTGGCACGCGTGGAACAGGGGATCAGATGTGACATGAAGGCATGTAAGCGCACGTGGGCAGGAGACCTCACGGCTAGCAAGCATGATGATTGTTGGACCGAATGGCAGCCAAAGAAACGAAAGCACCTGGGGGGGGGGAAGGGTGACTTCCGGAGAGATGGGAGCAAAATGTGCTCGGTTCGATTGCAGAAGTGGGATGGATTGTTGTTGCCATCATGACAACAGCAGAGAGTAAATCCTAGCTAACAATGATGAGTATGATTTTGACGGAGTAACTTTATCAATCGCCACAATGCTGACATTAAAGTTACAGTATTTCCACTCCATGCGTATCCCTCTCTTTCGTATGGATATGATTTGTGAAGCGACTATTGTACGGTGGACGGGTGTAGTATCCAGGTTGGAAACCCAGCTGCTGGCTTCCACAGCGCAGCGAGTGAATGCCACCCGTGTCGTGGGAGAATGCTCGCAGTGGACATGCAGTTGCATTTGGGGTGAATCTGTGTTTACCTTTCTTGTAATTTGTTGTTTATTGTGAAATTTCGGTCACAGCTCCTATGATCACTGTTACATTGCTTATGGATTTATTTTGGTGATTTCGAAAGTTTTTTGGTTTGGCCATGTTTGTTTGTTGTAGTGCGGAGTTAGAATGATGGCTTTAATCTAAGTTGTCTTGTTGTTATTGTTGTTTGACTTGCATCCCACTGGGATTTTTGCACAGCGTTGGTGTACGGAGCTTTTTTATGAAAGACTTTGCAGTTTTTTCCTGGATTTTTCTGTTTGCGCACAGTCACTTTAAGATGTTTTCTTGTTCATGTTTTTGTTTGCTGCGGTTGCACCCGATTCAAGAGCAGAATGGCTCACAGGGCTACACCTAATAAATTAAACTGAAACTGGAACGTTCTTACCCGCCCCTACTGTACGTCTGTGAAAAATCACTTTATAGCTCTTCGGATTCCTCCAGTATAAATTAATGTTCTGATTCTGAACCTGTGATTGTCCACATGCGAGGGGGCAGGTAGGGGGATTGCACCTGCCGTGGCCCACTGGGAGCAGATTATTTATATATTTTTGGCTGCTCTAAATTCCCACGTGATGAGCCAATTCGTTGAGCTATCATTTGTGGCCAGGTCGCTTCTGAAAATGAAGCTAAGAGCTCAGTGGGCTTTACCTGGTGAGATAAAAAAAAAGCACGTAATTTCCTTTCCTTTCCCTTACTCTGCACTCCTGTCGTGTTTTGTATTATTTGTTTTGACTTTCTGACCCCCCCCCCCCAACTCGACTTAGCATCAAATGAGTAGCTGGTGCGGTGTGTAAACATCGTCACTGGAGAGACAAAGGCGGCCGGGTGTGGGACTGGCTACCTACCTCCTCGTGTGCCGTTCCGGCTTTCATAGGTGCTCGCTAACAGCACTTGCTCCAACAGTCTGTTGAGGCTATACTGGGGATTTCTGTCTGTGTTATACAGTACATCATTGTACTCCATTACACTGCTCATATCAGACACCTTTTTCCCCCCTTCACTGAAACCCTCTCAATCGATTTTATATTTATTTTTTCCGATTCACACGATGTATTCGTCCACCAAGAGTAAGAGGTTGCATGCCTGTCCATTACCATGATTTATTTTATCGACAGCAGTTGTAGGATTTAACACGTAGGCTTTCGCGACCAATGTTATTCATAATCAACGTTTTTGGGTTTAGATCGCGTTATTTATAAATGTGTCGTAACCCTCCACCACCCGACACGGCCAATCAGTAAAAAAGTGTCACGTTGACAAAAGACAAATAGTTCACTGCTTTAGCCCACCGGTGTGTTGAAGCCACAACATTTACAATTTGAGTACGACGTTTCGCTGGCGAATTGCCCGATGATGCTGGATGCAATTACCAGCGAAATGTCGTACTCAAATTGTAAATATTGTGGCTTCAACACACCGGTGGGCTAAAGCAGTGAACTATTTGTCTTTTGTCAACGTGACACTTTTTTACTGATTGGCCGTGTCGGGTGGTGGAGGGTTACGACACATTTATAAATAACGCGATCTAAACCCAAAAACGTTGATTATTAGCACTTGTAGGAGTTCACGATAACGCTCAGGTCGTCTTCATCGTCAGCATCATAGGAAGCCATCAACTATCACACTGCTAGGTGCCTCGTCACGCTGTAATTATATCCATGCTTCCTCCTGCACACAAACTAATTTAATCATCGCGTCTCTGCTGTGCGTGTCCTCATAGACCAGCGGTCGGCAGCCGAAATAACATGAATAGATTTTTGTTTCGAATTCGGTAAATCAATATTTAAAGAGCCGCAATGCATTGTGAATCACGTTACGGAAGCAGTCCATAGACGCGTTCCTTTCCCAGTCTGTCACTCTGTCGTTATGTTCTTCCTTGTCATCATCCTTGCGAGTGATGTGTCATGTCAAATGACTATCTGTGACGAAGAGCTTTATAGCTCATCGGATTCCTCCAGCACACAATATTAAAGATTCCGATCTTCATTTTAAATGTCTGTGACGCACCTTCTCCCATCCACGTGTTGCTCTTCCTGTCTCTCAATGTAAAATGAATGAGCCTGCAAGTCATCCAGCCCGGGATTGTTCACCCGGCCCTGGGAGGGCGAAGATTTTTCGAGCACAGCTCTCCAAAAATCTGGAACTCACTCACCCCGACTGCCTGCCACCGGACATCCGAAACTGGCCGAGTGTCTCTCAATTCCGCGGTCTGTGCTAGACACGCCTGCTCACAAATAAAGGCGTTTGGGTTAGATCGCGTGGGTATCAATGTGTCGTAACCCTCCACCACCCGACACGGCCAAGTAGAAAAAAATGTGTCACGTGACAAAATGTTTCACGTGACACATTTTTCTGCTCACAAATAAAGGCGTTTGGGTTAGATCGCGTGGGTATCAATGTGTCGTAACCCTCCACCACCCGACACGGCCAAATAGAAAAAAATGTGTCACGTGACACATTTTGTCACGTGACACATTTTTTACTGTTTGGCCGTGTCGGGTGGTGGAGGGTTACGACACATTTATAAATAACGCGATCTGACCCAAAAACGTTTACTATGAATAATAATCTTCTTGGTTCTTTCGGTAAAGTCACGTGGAATGGAAATAATAAAAATATAAAACATAATAAAATAATTCTCACGACGTTTTATTATGTTTTATTTTTATTATTTTATTATTTCCATTCTACGCGACTTTACCGAAAGAACCAAGAAGATGAATCCCTTGCAGTCACGAAAGCTTTAAATCGAAATGAATAATAATGTTCGCGCTTTATTTTGCGCGCGGTTGCAATTCACTCTGCTCCGTCAGCGTGAGCCGTTGAGGTCGTGACGGGTCTCTGTTCATCAATCTTGCTGCTGTACTGTGCACTGATGCCTACTGCATTGAGGGCGATATTGGCACGCAAAATAAAGATTGATTGATTAAAGGTCCTGAGTTCGTGTGCTCAGGTAGTACACGTACAAATATTAGCAACTGTCACCCACTGCTTAAAAATAATTAGTTTAGCATGAATGCAAGAGGTATGCACTGGTGTAAGTATGCCTTTAAGGCATTAACTAAGACATTTCCACAAAGTACATCCGGGGTTGTAATTCCATATTTAAACAATTTTAATATGAATCCATCTGGCGGAGGGAGTGGTGGCACGGTGGTAAGCATGCAGCGCTATGAACTATCTAAGTTCACGTGACCTCCATGGTTAAAATTCGTGATGAGTGATATCTGAAACCAGCCCTACCCCCCCTCCCCATCCTTCATCTACCGGTACTAACCAGTCTGGTGAAGTATGGTCAAACAGCCCCCAGAACGAACATAGCATGGAGTGACATTCATCTAGCAGTGGGTTGGGTGACATAACCGAGACATATAAAACCTGTCTCGTAACATTGCATCTCTCTGCTGTTTACAAATACCCTTCCCCGTCAGTTTTTTTTTTCATGTGCAATGTCGATTTGTCACTTGGCTACCATGAATGTAAGTGGTCTTGGACTATTCTGTACCCTATTCTGCTCAATAGCAATTGCTTTTCAACTATATTCTAAATCACAGCTTTAGGGGCCATCCATTTAGTACGCATGGAGGGGGGTTTAATCCAAATGCGTACGCTTGCATATGGGGGGTCTACTGACAATGTCCTTACGCATAGGAAACGGGGGGCGGGGGGGGGTTAAGCCTCTATAATAATTCGTCTACATTGGCCTTCAAATGAGTTAGATAGTCCGGCGGTGGACTATCTGTTTGCTTAAGCACATTAATATTATTAATCCTTGGTGGTGTCTTCGTAGATTAAATATCGGCCGTTCTAAAAAGTCCGCGTGCGTACAGGGAGGGGGGAAGGGGTCAAGTTTTGACAGATTTTTTGCGGACGTACTAAATGGATGGCCCCTAAACACATCTCATTGGAATGTAATTGCTTTTGAACCTAGACGAACCCGGATATTAATTTCTCACGGATTATTTCCAGATCGCTGATCGCTGATAGACCATATTGGGTCACATGTGAGCATGTCGCAACTGCTTTCGCGAGAGCCATACTCGATGTGGTCTACCGGGTATGGAAATATTTTCCAGTTGTCCAATCTAGACAGACACGGCTGAAGTTAATCTCTGACCTATATGGCTCAATATATATCTTATAACAATGAGGTAGGTGTGGAAGCAGAGAACTATACACGAAAACTAAACTAGTTTTTTTTGAATTTAAAGCAGGTAAGGCCCACTGAGCTATACTGTATTTGTTATTTTTCAGGAGTGACCTTGGCCAAAAATCATAGCTCAACAAAGTGGCTATGTGCAAATGCATAGCAGCCAAATACTCAAAACGTACAGGACGTACAGGATAACAAAACAACACGGACACAATAACAATGTATTTTGCTTTTCAGTACTACAACGTAGCCCAACTTAGAGGGCCGTCCAGAGGGAGGGGGGGGGTCCGTGTGCCCCCCCCCCCACATATCTTCATTTTAAAAACGGACGTATTACATCTGACAACGTGGCATCGAAGCGCCCCCCCCCAAAGTGCGGGGACCGGGGCAGTCGCCCCCCGATCCACCGTGTGCCCTAGGGACAGCTGTGCCCACCTCCCACACCTGCCGAGGGGGGTTAAGGGTGAATGAAAGAGAAGCGAGCTGCTTACATTTATATTGATATGACTGTGATGTAAGCTTCTAAAGCAATTCGGTGAATTACTTTCACGAGCCTAACAGTGCCTTCACTGTGCGCCCACAAAGCTACGAAGCCCCCCACCCCCCCCCCCCCCAGCTGCTGACCTAGACGGGGCATTCATTGGCCAGAACCGTCCTGAGCATGGGCTAAAATTAAACACCGCTCACGTGCAACGCCGCCGTCGATGATGCCAGCAGCTCGACACCGGCTGCGTTCAGTGGTGGCAGCAAGGCAATGAAAAAAGTAAGCAAAAGCGTATCGCCCCCAAGTAGCACAAGGGGTGTATATTTCAGGAGGGGGGAGGACCCATCACTGCATCAAACAATGTACCAGCTGGAGCTCAGATACGAATAAATATCAACATCTCACCATTCTAATAACACTACAAACACGCTGTTTTTTAATGTCATTTCGACCTAGGGGAGGCGCAGGGACTGGTTCAGATAATTGCCACCGGTGTTGGCCACCACCACCGCTGCCGCCACCATGATCACCATCAACTCATTTTTTTAATTTTAAAATTCGGTAAAACCAAAAAATAGTTAAAGAGCCGCAATGCAACGTGAATCCGAGGACGGTGGCCCTCAAATGAGTGACGTTACGTAGCTCCGGAGCTACAGGTTGCCGACCACGTGGCCGGCGAACCACAACCACTGATGGTGTGGGGAGGGAGGGAGGGAGGAGGAGGAGGGGGTGCGGGGAAATTGCCATCGCGAAATCGGCGAGTGGCCATCGGGAACGCCGGGCGGGAAGCCAGAGTGCGCCCTCGTTCCCGCAAGGGTCACCTCGCCAGGCTGGACCGAGCCAGCCCGTGTGGGCTATCAAACGTTCAGGTGGTTCGTCTTCTTGGTTTTTTCGGTAAAGTCACGTAGAAGGGAAGTAATAAAATAATAAAAATAAAACATAATAAAATAATTCTCACGACGTTTCGGCCACAACGCAAGCAGCCGTCTACAGGTGAAGACCAGGTCTGTCGGCTGCTTGCATTGTGTCCGAAACGTCGTGAGAATTTTTTTATTATGTTTATTTTTATTATTTTATTATTTCTCTTCTACGTGACTTTACCGAAAGAACCAAGAAGATGAGTGCTACCTTATACAACTTGAGGTGCCCGGGTCAACATCGTCGTTTTGGGAGGAGGATGTAAGGGGTGGGGGGCAGGGTTGCGATTTCCGCATGGAAAATGCGGAAGGAGGGTTCAAATTTTCCCGCATTTTTGCTAAAGTCAACCGCAAACGGTGGAAAGACTACTCCTATGACCGCGCGCTTTTAACAACACGTTAATGCGTTCTATTGGAAAGGATACATCATGTACATGTGCTCGTAATCACGGCTCCGCATTTGAATAAAGTATGTGGTTCTTGTGCGGAAATGCGGAAATCATATATTCATTCCAATCAGTAACTCAAAGCCCTACGTGATGCTGGGCCTTGCATGTATCCTTTCCAATAGAACGCATTAACGTGTTGTTAAAAGCGCGCGGTCATAGGAGTAGTCTTTCCACCGTTTGCGGTTGACTTTAGCAAAAATGCGGGAAAATTTGAACCCTCCTTCCGCATTTTCCATGCGGAAATCGCAACCCTGGTGGGGGGGGGAAGGCTGAGCACCTCCCCCCCCCTGCTTAAGGCTCAGCACCACTTAGAAATGTTCATAGCCAAGTAAACAAAAAAATGTCTTCGTTAAATATTCCAACAGTAGTGGCGGGGTTTTTGTTTTTAAATCCTTTATATTAAGTTCACTTGCTTGCTTGCGCGCTTACGACCGTGCAAATCTTTCGGTCGTTGTTTAACCCACTTCCCGTGATCCAATCGAGCTGACATTTTGCACACAGACTCGTTGTGCGTGACAATTTATTTTCGTGAATTTTTTTCTCCTAAATTTTACACTTTTTAGGAAAAAATAAATTATATTTAATTACCAATTGCTTAATGGTGGCAGGCAATCATCTGCCCCATAGGTGGCAGCCATCTCAAGCCAGAGAACGAGAGGACTCTCGCCGCTACGCATATAAAGGATTTATAGTGAAAAACTTTGTTTTTACAGGTTAATTTTTTTAAATTTCAAGAAGTGTCGTGTGCACGCCAGTTCAGCCAACACCCCCTAACCACAAACACACACACATGTTTAGCCATAAACTTTTGTTTAAAGGTTGTTGAACGTTGACTGTGGCATGTGCCCTCCCGAGTTGTTGTATGCCTCCCCTACCCATCACCCCCCCCCCCCCCCCTTCAAACTTTAACAAGGTCGCGCTGCCCGGTTGGCCCAGGTTGTGCTACTGCAGTGTGGGTCCCATGAGGTCAGAGGGTCAGAGAGGTTCCCCGACTACTCAGAGCCAAAAGAAGGCCGCAAATGTCCTGACTTTTGGACCACCCTGTACACGAATAACAAATTCACTAATTTTTGTTGTTTACAGGTAAAGCCCACGTATGTCTTTTGCAGAAACGACCTGGCCGCAAATGATAGCTCAACAAAGTGGCTTATCGCGTGGAAATATATTGCAGCCCAATGCACGCTACTACGGGGAGAGAGACAATCATACTCCGAATATGCAGGCGTCAGGATTGAGATCGAACCAACGACCTCCTGTATACCAGGCGAGAAGGTTAACATCTCGCCACCGTGGCACCCACAACATTACATTTCAGTGCAAATTATAAAAGGAAAAGTAGCTTAACGCACGTGTCTGTTATTGTACCATCATTATACAATGTGACACAATCCCAATCGTTCAGGATTTGATCAACTGAAGCAATACAAATCGCATTGCATACGTTGAGAATTCGATTAACGGTGCTCATCCTGAACCATGCGATGAGGTCCAATTACCGTGCACTCCGAGTGAGCCATCGATGGGGTTTGCAGGGTGGCGCAGTGGTGACATCTCGTCCCTCGCAGCAAGAAGAGCCTCGGTTCGATTCCTGCCGCCTCCGTGTGGAGTTTGTATGTTCTCCAACCTGCTCCGCATGGGTTTCCTCCCTGTTCTCCGATGTCCTCTCATCGCCTGCACACGAACATTGTCACACAATGCATAAGGCAACATCGCCCCCATACGGTTAAAACTTGGTAGGACCCATATTCTTAGGTTTTTTCGGTAAAGTCACAAAAACCTAAGAATATGAATCCTTGCAGTCACGAAAGCTTCAAATCTAGAATTGGTAGGACCCCTCTGAAAAAAGGGACACGTATTGAGACTCGGTGAGGCTTTTCTGAGTAAACAAACGTATTAATAACAAACAAAATAATACTAAGAGCGGTGGCTGATTGCCCAGGTGCAGTAGGTAACTAAGTCCAGCTCAGTTTATCCCGTCTGGAATGCGCTGGTAGTGGCTTCATCATCAGCGGTTTCTCACAGAGAGACCCATAGACTTACATAGGGACCCATACACTCACATAGACACCCATAGACTCGCATAGACACCCACAATCTGGAACGCGCTGGCAGTGACTTCATCATGAGCACTTCCTCCAGCAGACAGGGCGTTCGTAGCCCGCACAGCTTCCCAGGGGAACTGGTCTGGTTGGTGCAGCATCATCGTCACCATTGCATTTGTGTTCCAGTTATAAATGAATTCCACCTCCACGCATTATCACCTGAGACTGGGAGACCCAAGGCGGACTCTGTTAGTCTCCTTCATCCGGAGCCAGGAGCCGGCACTGTTTTTAAAAAATATAAAATGGAGCTATCACGTTGCCGGGAGCACTTTCAGCAGCGCTGATAACAATCGTCGCCCCTCGGCTTGCGGAAGGCACCCTTGCCAACGTCCAGCTCAACGTGACAGCACGTGACCAAGTCCACGTGACCAAGTCAATTTGACAGCAAGTGATGAAGTCAATGTCAATTGCTGCTGCTGCTTAACCCACGTGGAGCCTCTCATGGCACAAACCTGCCACCCGCAAAGCGGTCTCGTCACGTCACAATAGCAAACACGACTTTGTCGTACAACTCTGCTCAGATCGGACCAAATCTGCAAGGCTTATAGCCCGCCCTCGTTGGTGGAACTGCATTTTTGTGTTTAGTGTTGTTAGGCTTTTTCGGTAAAGTCACGTAGGTAAAAAATAAAAATAAATGAAGTAATAATATAAATAAAATAATAAATCATGACGTTTCGGAGGCAACACAAGTCTCCGTCATCAGGTGGGACCGTCACAGCTACAATTACTGCATCAAGTATTTAAGGGCTGGTCTTTTGGAATTTTTCCTCACTTGATGCAGTAATTCTAGCTGTGACGGTCCCACCCGATGACGGAGACTTGTGTTGCCTCCGAAACGTCGTGATTTATTATTTTATTTCTATTTTAACTTTTATTAATTTTATTTTTATTTTTTACCTGCGTGATTTTACCGAAAAAGCCTAAGAGTATGAATCCTTGCAGTCACGAAAGCTTCAAATCTAGAATTTAGTCTTGTTGTCCTTCCCCCGCACCTGCGATTAGTACCACGTGTGGCGGCTAGGGAAGTTCAAGGTGCGTATCGCGCAGATGGACGGGAAGCGGCTCGCGAGAGCTGGTGAGTGTCTGCGCGTTCCGAATGGTCGTGCCCACCCTGAGGTTCTTTTCAACTTTGCTGGACAATTCAGGCCTCGAAGGCGGGGGAGTGGCAAGTGGAAATCAATCAAATCAATTGGGGGGTTGGGGTATGCAGGGCGGGGGGGGTAGGCAGATTTAGATTTTCGTTGCAAGTTCAAATGCGAGCGTTTAATGTTGAAAAGCCCTATGCGGTTACATGAACGGCGCGACTGATGATGAAATTGGTTGATGAAGGTAGACAAATGTGACTCATCCATTGATGAAGCTGAATTATTAATACTGTCATGGCAATCATCATCGTCGTCGTCGTTCATGATCAGTTCACTGCTGGATGAAGGCATCTCCAAGCCGTCGCGTCACGGTCTCGCAAATGTTACGATCCATCAAAGCGCCTTCACCTGATGTGCCACAAAGACTCCACGTGTTTAATCGGCGCGTGTTAACCGGCTGTGAGATCACGTTTAAAAAAATAGGCAAAGGCGAAGCCATGCGTTTCTCACTGAAGACACTGCTGCTGCCTTACACTAAACCTCTCTCTCTCTCTCTGTGTCGAGGGTACGTCGGCCTACTCTTTCACCTTACCCCACCACTCGCAACCTGAACTAAAACTTGTTTTTCTACCAGGTAAGGCCCACTGAGCTATGTAGCTCTTTTTCAGAAGCAACCTGGCCACGAATGATAGCTCAACGAAGTGGCTTATCGCGTGGAAATTTTGAGCGGTAGTCAAATGCTCCGAACGCGTAATTTTGATTTTAAATGTGAAGGGAAAACCTGAGGACCCGGAGAAAATTCCACGCGACCACGGGCAGAGAGAGAGAGATGCAAACTACAAATATACAGCAGCAGGCGTCAAGGGTCGGGATCGAACCCACGGCCTCCATGTATACCAGGCGAGGGAGTTAACATCTCACCACCTACTGATTGACTACCCTTTTGTGTTGTGGAGTAGACAGAGGGTAGGGGGTTTTTAAATTAAAAAAGATATATGGAGTACAAAAATTCCCACAGACGTTAACTTTAACAATTATAATAATTTCCTTTATCCTAAAATAAGGAAAATAATGACCCCATGCCTTGTTTTTTTCAATTAAGAAGATTCTGCTTTTGGGGATCTTTGGCCAAAGCCATGGACGTTTGGCTTCGTGCGAGAGGAAATCGGCGAACCCACCCAAACAAGAGGGTTACGAACTAAAACTCTGCACGGATGGATTGAAGAATCCATTGCTCTCACTGTCATCCCGTGGACGTGCACCACTCAGCCATCATGTTAGTTTTGTTGATGTTAAGAATGCCAGAGAAACGGCGATGATGTTGAAAATCAATCGCTCAAAATTAACGGCAATCTAATCCCGAACCGTCCGATACGAAACAGACTGAAACACTCTTTGGGCCTGGCGATGAAAATGTCACTCACGTCAAGATGTTGATTGCTCTCTCCACGCGCGGAGCGCAAACACAAATCGCGTTTTATTTTAATTGCGGTGGATAAGAGTTCACCATGGCAACCCGAGCTCCCATTGGTCCATGGTGTTCTGTACACAGGCAGCCTCTTGCCAAGTTGCCATGGCAACAGATGCACAAAACAATAGCGTTTTATTAATTGTTATGGATCACGCATCCCCCAAACTCCCTCTACACACACACACAGAGACAACGGTTCCCCCCACCCCAATCCCCTTAAGCTACGTTCATTTTTGGCCGAGTCAACCTAGGGAAAGTCAATGGATAGGTTCGGATACTTACTCGACATCATCGCTAGCTGCGGGAAGAAATTGAACCCCAGGTGGCTGTGTTCCTAGGACAGCGCCCGATTCACTCTGCCACCGCCGTCACGCGTTCGCCCGTATGCATTGCTCACAAATACTGTACTGTGTACAAAGATACAAAGACACACACCCGGATAGCCTGCTGAGATGATTGTGGCAAGTGATGTTAGCGAGCGTCTATTACGACTGGCATAGCGGACGAAGGGATGTGACCAATCGCCAACACGCCCGGTCGCCTTTGTCATCGCAGTGCTGATGTTTACACAACGCATTCGGTGCTCATTTAAGGCTGAGTCGACCTACGGGGAGGCTCTCAGCACCGGTTAAAATATTCGTCATTCCATGTTGGTCGTGGGCGGGAATCTAATTCGGGTCACCGAATCTCGGAGCGCAGTTGTGCTGCCGCTGTGTGGTGCACACTGGGAAGCGATCCCAACCCCGAACCCCAACCCCTCACCCCAATCCTAATCCAAACCCCAATCCTTAAACCCAACCCCTCACCCCAACCCTAACCCAAACCCCAATCATTAACCTTAACCCCAACCCCTAACCCCAAACATAACCCCAACCCTAACACCAACCCCAACCCCAACCAAAAACCCAAACTCCTAACCTCAACCCCTAAGCCCCAACTCCAACCCCTAACTCCAAACTCTAATCCCTGACTCCTAATTCAAACCCATAACCCCTACCCTGAACTCCAACTTCTTACCCCTAACTCCAACCCCTAACCCCTAACCCAACCCCCTTACCACTAACTCCAACCCCTAACCCCAACCATAACTCCAACCCCAAACTCCAACCCCTAACCCCAATCCGAACCCCAACCCCTGTAACCAAACGGTGAACCTCGAGTCTCACCTTCCCCGCAAAAGGACATCCTCGGGAGTCTCCACTTTGTTCTCATGCAGAGCTTCTGTGTGTCGGTGATTTACTTCAGAATAATAATTCACGTTACTCTCTGCGTATCCCCCCTCCCCACCCTCAATAACCCACGTTGACCCGCATGGTGAAGGATGGTCAAACACACACCCATGTCTGCCACGGAGTTTTTAGTCCTTCGGTGGGTTGACAAAGGGCTGTAGATATTCAATGATTTCCAATTTTAATACATCATTTAGGTGATTGTTATTATTATTATACGTGGATATTTATTTTGCTCAACCGCAGCTCTCCATTGAAAACGAGACTCGCGATGCCCTCGTTCCTTTATAAAGGTCATCTCTACATCTGGCTATTCGAGTGATTATAGATATTTTAAAAAATCCCAATGCTTTGTTAATCCTCTACTCTACTGGATAAGGGTACTTCCGTTATGGGCAGTAGACGGCAAAAATGCGGCTCTTTGGCTGCCCCCTTGAGGCCGACCGCCAGCGTGTACGTGTTCGGCTTAAGTATAAAGGTGGCAACCCTCCTCGCCGCCGATGTTGTTAGCCGTGCCCAGGAATCAAACTCATGCGGGGGGGGGGGGGGCCTGGTTCGCAGTGCCGTGCGCTGTGCATGCGGGGGGCATTCAGTGAAGAGCTTCCACCCACAGAAATGTGACCGTCAGTCGCCACCTAGTGGACACAAGTAGCATTGTGGTCGTTGCAGCGTTGAAGAAGTTATGCTTTATACCAGCCCACAGGGGATTATTGTGTCCGTCCGTCCGTCCGTCGTGCATCCAAAAATGGGAGGGGTGGGGCTGGGTAGAGAGGGGAGGGTGGGGAGGGGCTGGGTGGGGAGGGGAGGTTGGGGAGGGGCTGGGTGGGGAGGGGAGGTTGGGGAGGGGCTGGGTGGGGAGGGTGGGGAGGGGCTGGGCTGGGTGTGGAGGGGAGGAGCTGGTCACCCCGTGGTGCCCTTATAAAACTCAACGTTTAACCTACTCACGCCGGCTTGTGCCCGCCCTAACAGTCGGCCATATTTGAGGAATACACCACGCCGCCGTTGACCCTGACCGAGCAACCCAACATTCCTATCAGCTGCCTCCGCAGGAATGTGTTATTATTGGTTATTTCGGTAAAGTCACGTAGGTATAGAATAAAAAAATCACGACGCCCAAAACGTCGTGATTTATTTTATTTTCTACCCACGTGACTTTACCGAAAGAACCAAAGAGTATGGATTCCTGCAGTCACGAAAGCTTCAAATCAAGTTATGCTTTGAAACTCCATTCGCACTTGTCTGTGTCAACTGCCGTCCTATTGCCTAATTCCTATAACATGTGTGTAGAACTTCTTTCGCACCGTACGTCGCCAACCGTGCTAATCATAAGTGCAAGCAACTTATTTGTGAAGAACTCTGTTCGGTCTGTTGTCCTTCCACCGCACCTCCGATTAGCACAAAATTGGCTACGCGCGGTGTTCAACACACAACAACGAGCACACCAACAGAATGCGAGTCGAACTCTCCTCGCCCCGACTTGTGTTGGGAGGTCACGGTGACACGATGCTTCGGGGCAACTGCACTGGGCACCCCGACGATCGACGCGGGGTCCATTCCCGGCCAGGGCTCACGTCTCTAATCGAGCGACTCGTGAATAGGGAGGGTGAGAGCGGCGTGTGTCGAGGTCACAGAGGTCGCAACCGGGTACCCGATACCCGTACCCTACCCGATACCCAGTTAGCCGTACCCGGCCGGGTACGGGTACCCGTTTGCGACCCTGGTGCGGCCGGGTACGGGTAGACCGTGAGTCACTGGTGAGTAACCGTTTGTCACTCATTTCCCAACGTCTTGTCTCTTCTCACAATTCAAGTTCCTAGAATCAACCCACCCGCGCCTGCAACATGGCTTCATCCCAGAGGTCGGGTACGGGTAGGGTACGGGTACGGCCGGGTACTCGTTTGCGACCCTGGTGCGGCCGGGTACGGGTAAGGAATCAAAACCCGTTTGCGACATCTGGTCGAGGATGAGGAACACAGACCGTTGACTCGCGAGGCCACGGGAGGACAGCTGCGAGCTTGTGGAGGCCTCTATCCACTCGGCGGTGGTCACATCGCAGACCCACGATGCCGATGTTTTTTTTTGGTAAACTCAGAGGAAGAAAAATTTACTAAAACATCAGAACCGTGGCGTTTCACGAGGAACGACGTTTGGCTAAACCTTGCCCGTTCTTCCCCAACCACAACAATAACAACACCCACCGCCCTTCACCACTAAGTGGCGGTGGTGTCACACTGAGGCCACGCGCAGGGGTCGATGGCCCCGCTGCTGGCAGGAGGTCACGGAACTGCCCCAGGTGTCCCCTGGGGTTCACTGGCTGAGATGCCCGACTACCACAACCATAACAAAGGCAAAGACCCCCTCCCCCCACGGACTGTTGGGGCAAGTGCTGTTTGCGAGTGGCGCCTATGAAGGCCGGCACGGCACGCGAGGAAGCGGGTGGTCAGACACCACGCCCGGCCGCCTTTGTCTCCCTAGTGGCGACGTTTGTCCACAGCACACCAGCTACTTATTTGAGGCTGAGTCGACCACCAGCGCAGCCTCCCACACTCTCTCCTCTCTACCCCGCGTCAATGCGTCCCCCCTCCCTCCCCTATTCAATTGAATTGACGCGGGTTTGTCCCATCGCTTCCACGGAGCACGATTGCCGTGAGGAATCTGCAGCCCGATCCATCGGATGCCCCCCACCCCACCACACTCCCACCAGAACCAGTGAATACACTCCTCATGCATGGCCTGACGCTTCCCATCCGATTCATCTCACCGTGGCGAACGCTCGCCACCACGAGGATCAAGACGGCGTCGTCGCTCATGGGATTCTCTCAGCGCGGGCGTTCGCGATACGCGCCCCCCCGTGGCGGCCACGCGGAGTGCCCGCGTCTGAAAGGTGACTCGGTCACGGCTCTACGACCCAGCGAGTTGCGGCGTAAAGAGCAGCACGGGCTTTCGTGCGCCCCCCTTATCTCCCACACCCCCCCCCCCGCGGCTCCCCCATACCACGACCGATATCCCGAGCTCTCGATCCCCTTTCGCCAGCCAGTGGCGTAGTCACGACATCGTCAGCTCAGGGGGGGGGGGGGGGGTGGGATGCGGCAACCGGTCAGCTGTGTGGGGGGAGAGGTGAGGGTGGGGTGACCAACAATTTTATTTGTCTCGCGTGGTCGCACCCAGGCTATTACTCATCGCCGCTGCTCTTGCTGAATCGCATCGCGATGCTCACGGTCTCGAACACTTAGCGCTGCGTAGGGGGCTGTCGGCTTTTCGCAAAATGCAGTCACGATAGCTCCGTAGTTTGGTGGTTGTCAAGGGGCAGCCCCAACTCGTAGCTTTGGCCACTAGGGGGGTGGGGGGCAAAGCATCCTCTACCCCCACGCGGGGTCACGTCACTCCTCACCGCACATCGCAATTCCGCAGCACCTCGTGCCTCCATCTGCACAACGTCTCGTAGCTCTGCTAGTTCTTTACGTGGCACATTAGGAATGGATCACTCTTTTAATTATATCCTTGTGCAGCAGCAAGGGAGTAAAGTGTGGTTCTGTGAAAGTCCTGATGTGCTGTGCAGTGCGTCAATGCACGTGTGTACAGCAGCATGTGATGACTGAGTTGAGAAAACTGTGATTGAATGACCGCGCGGATACACCAGCCACATGGTTAATGGCGACTCGGAGTAATTGCTGTGTGTGACACGTGCTGGTGCATTTTACAGGGTGACGGTGCTGTTCTTCCCAAGATTGCTATTAACCACAATAAATGTGCTTTCCCTCGATTTGGAGCGCCTGCTCACGTCCTTCATTTCGAGTGTGCAACACTTACTAAATGAAAACTTGGGCCATAGAGCTCGTTTTTTCAGAAGCGGCCTGGCTCTCACAAATGACAGCTCAACGAAGTGGGGCTCAGCACGTGGAAATGTCCAGCAGCACAAATACTCTGCACGCGTGATGTTGATTCTAAATGTGCAGCATGTTGTATATGTTGGGTATGAAAATTTGTTATGTTGTATGCGTGCGTGGGTGAAATTATTATGTTGTATATGTGGGTTATGAATATTCAGTGGAAATAATAATAATTAAATGAAATTTGGCCAAATGTGTAATTATCCGGAAATATGTTAATTTATGGAATTACGCACATTTTAATTATGCCAATTCGAGAGGTAATCGTATTAATTATGCGAGTGGGTGTAATTATGATAACGCAAGTCGTTATGATAACCAGACCCCGGTTCACCCCGTTATCGCTTTAACATTTACTGAGTATGTATTAGTGTGTTTATTAAGGTCACCAAGTTCAAATCTCAACGCAGAAGCAGATCTTATGCATAGATTTCAGGAAAGAATCACACAACCACTTCTGTATTGATCAATTTATTACTAATTCAACCTTAACTATGATATAGTATGCGAACTCTCAATCCCTGAACGTCAATACGGCATCAATACAGTATCATCAACGATTGTCTGATTTCACTTTGACAACGGCACATGGATCCCGCATAACGCGATGGTTGTTAGTGAGAGAGAGAGTCGTTAAAACATGCAAATACTATGCTAAGAAAACCTTAACGTTAATGAATGATTATACTCAATATTGTTCACGCAGTACCGCACTCCTTATTGATCATACGCAACCCTTATCACGTTGTTAGCACCTTGGGTCACGGAACAGTTGAATATTCTGTAGAGGATGTGAGTACGTGCGGCGATTATGACTGAAAGATACTTGAAAGATTATACGGCGATAAAAAAAAACACAATCAAAAACAGTTATTATTCTTAAAGGCACCAATCTCAACAGATACATCGGCAGGTTATCTGACAACAGAACGGCCCGGAGTAAGGGCCTGCGACGGTGCTCCTTTTCCGAAGCTCGTTATCTTATACCAAGTTTACTAATTGGGGACCAGATCACCTGATAAGGATCCGGTGGGCCACCACTCCCCACGTGAGCGTGGCTCGGCGGAAGGAGGTGCCAAGAATCAGTTCGTATTGATGGATCTGTTGGGAATTTATGCGATTAAGAGTACAGCCCACTAAATATTAAAGATAAAAATTAAGAATACTCTTATAAACGACGGAGGGCCATCACTCGGTCTCGTTGCGATGCTTTCCAGCCACGGATGGCTTATGGGTTCGAGTGTTTTTGAGTGGTAAGAGTTGTCTTGAATAGTCAGTGTTCGGAGTCGATTCTTTAGGTCAAACAGACGCCTGGTGGTCGTGTGGTGAGGGGGCGGTGCGCGTCATACGTATCAGTCGATCCCCTGTCACCGTGGCGAACTGGTTCGGATGGCTGTTGATACGCTGTCGCAGTTCGGAACCCGGTCGGTAGGTGGCGCCCACAACTCGCTCGCAGCGTGCAGCTCTGGGTTGTCGTCGAACAGCGATGCTCACCACTCCGGTGGCAGCAGAGACCCCCGGTTCGGCAGAGGTTGACGAGCTGAAGATGAGTCGAGCCGACCCGCTGGTCGCAGCTCGCTCCTGAGTCGACCCTCCCGGTCGAGCTCGCTCCTGGGTCGACCCGCTGGTCGCCCTCGCTCCTGAGTCGACCCTCTGGTCGCACTCCTGAGTGGACCCGCTGGTCGCACTCCTGAGTGGACCCACTCTGGTCGCACTCGTTCCTGAGTCGACCCTCCCGTCGCACTGATTTCCAATGCTCAGGATCCTTTATTTTATGCCGAAAAATCCCCCTGGATCCCGCCCACAAGGCGGGGCTTCTTTCCGATTTTTGCTGTGTCAGGATCTGTCCGTAGGCAGGTGTGTCCATGTGTGTGTCCGTACGTCCGTATGTCCTTGTGTGCATTACTCACGGTATTCCGTTGTCCCACTCCCTCCATGAACCCACGAGCAAACAATCAGATGTTACAAATTGCCTCGAGGTCGTCTCTCTGTCTGGGTGCAATATTATCTCTTGTCTGGCCTTCTTCATGAACCCAAAACACAGACGTTACAAATGTCATAGGCGTCTTTGTTCGCACCACCTGGAGGGAGGGGCAACGCTCTCTCCGACCCGGCGCACAAAGAAATGGTTAAAAGTTTTAAGTTAACATTTGTCCCTTACTATTTCACAGTTATGATTCTGTATGTAACCTAAGGTCTGTCGTTTCCCATCGTGGTGCTTGACTCAAGTGGGGGTGTTTCCCCGAGCGTATACACACTCCTATCCCGCGCTGCGGGGATACAAAGACGGCCGGGATCTCCCTTTCTCTCCGACCCTGGGTTTAACATCGTTTTTTTTATTATGTATTCATATTCGACCTGGTGGTGATTCATCCCGTTATCCTGGCTTTTCCATAAGTTCTACTTTGTCTTTTCATGCATATACTTATTACTATTAATTTATTTCCGATATCTTAGGTTAAGGGGTAAGTTTCTTGATCCTAGGAATTCGTATTCCTTGGTGCCTGCATGGTTATATAAGCGGAATATAGTTTACGGTGAATAGCGTTAACATTGATGTTATATGCGATATTATGTATTGTGATGTCTTTAACTTAACTTGTTTGTCAGAGCTTACTGACACGAAGTTGCATTCCATAGCCCCGCAGTCTTTGCCCCACCCTCTCTCTGCTCGCCGTTGTTGTTGCCGTCCAGCTGGCCGTTGTTCAAGGCCTTCTTGGGTTTATCTTTGTTTCCTCAGCTGCAGGAGAACAAGGCGTGCTTCTACCTCCCTTTCTGTGTGCACGTGTTCTAATTAGCTCGGAATCCCTAACACACAATCAGTGATGATTCCTGGCTTTCTGTGGTTATGACTTAGACAAAGGCCCTCTGCTTCCTTTCACTGCCTTTGCCTTGAAGCAAGGTTGCAATTCTGTCATCCTAGCCCTCCTCTCGTTCATTACTTAACAACACCTGGTGTTTTGCAGTTTGGTGCGCTTTGGTGTGTTTCACTCATTAAAAAAAACAAGTAAAAAGATAATATATAAAAATCATCAAATATTATTAATCTCAATTATGGAAGAAGGGTTAGGATACAACAAGCAGGAGGAGGAAGAAAACCGGAGAAGCCGGAAAAAATCCAGACGTCAGAGTCGCGATCGAACCCACGACCTCCTGCATACCAGGCTGTTCATGTGTAGAGAGCGGAGAGGGACACATAGAGAGAAAGAGAGAGAGAGTCGAGAGGACAGAGAGTGGAGTAGAGAGAGACTTTGACTTTTAAACAACTTTTATTGCCGCCAGCAGCAAAATCACCGGAGGCGATTCCAATATGAAAAACAGTCGCCAACAAACGAAAGAAAACAAACGTTACATATCGTTACAAATCTACGTGCTGTGGTGCTGAAAGCACCGCACACAACACAAAAGAAAAAAGTCACGTGGTTGTGGTGTCATCGCGCACGCCATGGTGACGAGCGAGCATTTCAGAAAGTGAACACGAGGGTGCCGTCCACGCTGGTGCAAAGGGCCTTTCCGGCTCCCCAGCGTTCGAAGAATACGTGCACATCACCGACGTGTGTGTGGTACGCGTGCTCCAGCCGGAGCCGCGCGAGAGAAGGGAGAGAGGATATCGAGACCCAGAGGGCACGGTGACGTGCGCTTTGATGCGCGAATCCGCTCTATAAACAAAGACAAAGATCTCCCGTATAGCATAAACAGACTGTTGGGGCAAGTGTTGTTTGCGAGCACCAATGAATGCCAGAACGGCACACGAAGGGGATGGGTGTCCAGCACCACGACCTTTGTTTCCCAAGTGGCGATGTTTTTACACACTGTACCAGGTACACATTTGAGGCTGAGTCGACCTAGGGGAGGCCCAGGACTGGTTAAAACAATCGTCAGTGGTATTGGTGGCTACGAGCGGGAATCGACCTCGGGTCGCCGGGTTCTTAGCGCAATGCGGTAGACCGCTACACCACACACAACAACAACACAGCCGCCGTTCGCTCCTGAGTGGCGGTGACGTCACCACGGCGCCTGTGCCAGGCTAGGTGCACTTTGCGGTCACGTGAAGTGTCGAAGGCTCGCTGACAGGAAGGTCACGGGACAGACCCAAGTGCCATGGGTTGACTGACTGAGATGACTGGCAGATGCACCACCCATGCCCCCCTACTGTTCCAATTTGCTTTATTTTAATCCGCCCGCTGTTGTGAGCGTCGCTCCTCTGCCCTCCGTTGTTATTGGAGGGCGACTGCCTCCAACTGACCAGTAGCGTCCTTCAGGAGCCTCCTCCAGAACACACACGCACACAACAACGTCTCACCTGACACCCGACGCACGCAGGAGCAGAGAGCACGTGGGAACTCCGTGAGCCTGGCCGGGCTGCAATTATCCAATTAACATTCCTCACGCTCTTTACCTGAACTCGGCCACTCTTAAACTTTTCCACCGATTCCCACCACTTCCCCCGCTCCCCCCCCCCCGACCACCCACCCTCCCACCCACTCCCACCCCTTGCTTGCCCCCTCAAGAGCGTAACGAGTCCAGTGTGAATACACGGGCAATGATAAGTGGATCATTCTGGGCACACGAGGGCCACGCTACGCAACTAGTAACTTGGGCATTGCGGTGGCGAAATGTTAACTACCTCGCCTGGCACGCAGGAGGTAGTGGGTTCGATCCCTCGAACCTGATGCTTGTTGCATATTTGGAGTTTCCATGTCTCTCTCTCCGTGGTCGAGTGGGTTTTTGTCTCCGGGTCCTCTGATTACCCCCCTACCCCACATTTAGAATCAACATCACGCGTTTAGAGTGTTTGGCGGCTATACATTTCCACACGATAAGCCACTTGGTTGAGCTATCATTTGTGGTCAGGTCGCTTTTAAAACAAGAGCTGTATAACTCAGTGCTCCTTGCCTGATAAAACAATAACTGTTTAATAGTTTACTACATCGAGAACCGTGGATTTACACAACTTCCCAGACTAGGACAGAGACATTTATATTTGCCGTTCACCAAAAACATGTGATATCACGCATCGATGTTCTGCATAAGCTATGGACAGCTGAATGAGCTATGAATAGTGGTGCTTGCTATGAACAGCTGAGTGAGCTATGAACAGCTGTGCCTGCTATAAATGTCTGTGTCTGACGAACATGGATGTGTGCTATGAATAGCTGTGATTTATGTGAATATGTTGGTACCCTGCGTAGATATCCTTGCTATAAACATGTGTGTGCTATGAATAGCTAAGTAAGCTATTGACAGCTGTATTTACTATGAACAGCTTTTTGTGGTATGAATTGCTAAGCATGCTTTGAACGACTGTGCGAGCTATGAGCTTACAGCAGTGCATGCTATGAACCACTAAGTGGGCTGTAAACAGCTTGTAAGAGGTGATAGTAACGGTGTTAGTTTTGATAAGTTGCGTCTGCTATGAATAGCTGTGCATATTATGAACAGCTGACTGCGCTATGAAGAGCTCAGGGCGCGATTGTATTCAAAGGTTAAGTGAGCAGTGGCAACTTAAAGTGTCTCTCGAAAGAGACCTGTAGGGCACGTGACTAAAGACACCCTCTGTAGTCCTAACCGACTGTCAGCACAAGAGCTGTTAGCTAATACCTATGAGTGAATGGGTGGCCAACGCCATGCCCCGCCGCCTTTGTCTCCCCAGTACTGGCCTCACAAACGCTGGTGTCTACACAGAGGTTGACCATCTGTTCGGTCTCTTAGAGTCAGTCACAAGTGACGTCACAGCGTTGGCATCTACACATACATTGGTCATCGGTGACATCGAAGTCACCAACGGCGTCACGTGACGCGACGTCACAAACGGAGGTGACGTTATCAATGACGTCACATCCTTCACATCCAGTGGCGGCTCCTGCAAAATCTCTCAGGGGGGGCAAATGTCTGGATGATTGATAAGGATAAGGTCCACCGATGCAATGGATAAATTAACAGCTTAAGCATGTAAAGGCAACTTCACTTCTTTAATATTAATGAAAAATAAAGTGACTCTTACAATACATCTTGTTTGTTTCTATACTCACTATTAATACAATCCACTCAAGTTTCTTTTATTAAAGATTCCACTAGGTGGCGACAAATTATATTGTTGGATGAAACGTGCTTACATATGATGACGTAAGCACGTATGATGACGTAAGCACGTTAGGGCGAGCCCTCCCGGAAGCCATAGAGAATGCATTTCAGCGCCCCCCGGTCGAAAAAAAACATCTTTGAATGTAAGTCTATGGGGCCACTCGGGGCGATTCTCAGCCGGAGTGAAATCGCCCAAAAAGAGGCAGTACTCCACAGAAAGTGACATGACGCTGATTGGACTATATCCAGAGGCACAGTGACGGCTAGCGTGACTCTGTGGTTGAATGACATTGGTGGTGCGTCGCCCAATCGCCCAAATGAAGAAACCGCCCCCTGTTCACATCTACACGCGCGTTGTTTGGCCTCTAACGAGTCAGTGTCGCACTCGCACTGCTCGAGTGAGGACGTGTTTGTGAACGCAGCATCTCATCAAGAACATGGCGGTGTTAATGATCGTGGTTCAGCGAGTGCTGCAAGCAGTGCTACTGCTTGCCCTTGGTTACTTCCTCAATTCTCACTTGGCAAAAAATAAACGGCAAATGGAGACGAACGGTCGAAAGCTCTCCCGGCAACAAAATGACATAGACAAATTGAAGGTGGAAAGGCGGAAACTGCAGGAGGATTTGGGTCTCCTCTGTGATGTCGTGGTCAATATGCAATATCGACAAAGAATTGAGGAAATTTAACGGCAGACAGCTCAAGTGCCCAGCTCACGCGTGTAGCCCAGGCTGACACCAATCGGTGGAGCCATTGAAGAGTGTACGACTAAGCTAGAGTCATACACAAAGTCCACCCCCAAGGTTGAGGAGGTCATCGCATGTCAGGAGAGTTTGGTGGAGGAGCCAATTGGCAAGGGACCCAAGAAAAGGAAGCGCTTCATTTTCTTCAGAGCGTCTTTCTTTACACGGCAGACCATTGGAGTCATTGAGGAGTCTACCACCAAGCTAGAGTCAACCACAAAGTCCACCCTCCAGGATGCTGAAGTCAACGCAAGTCAGGAGAGTTTGGTGGAGGAGCTTATCGACAAGAGAGCCAAGAAAAGGAAGCGCTTCGATTTTTTCAGAGCGTCCTTCAAACAGAAGACCTCACATGCAACCAACAACAAGACACAGACGTCCCATTAAGCACAAACACTCGCTCAAACACACTCTTCTTAGCCTTAACAAATTGGGGGGACCAGTATGGTTAGTTAACAGCTATAAAGAACGGTATATAGCAAACGTGGGTGGGTGGACAACACTATGCCCGGCCGCCTTTGTTTCCCCAGTCCTGACGTTTTCAGACTTCACCAATTACTCATTTACGGCCGAGTCGTCCTAGAGGAGGCTCAAACCAGGCGCAAATATTCACCACCATCATTGGTTGTCAGAAGGAATCGATCCAGCACCATTGGGCCAACTGCAACACCCCAACCACAACAACTGCTCCCCACTACACGCACACAGACACGCATACGCACATATAAACACGTCTACATGTATACATATAGTCATTCAATATACTTCCATGATGTTGTATATTTTAATTGGCATGTTAATTTTTCATTTTTTTTCTTAACTTATTCGATCTCGTTGTTTTCTTAGGATTACTATCCAATCTCAATTGCATTCACAGTCCCGTCATACTTTATTTTGTATAGATTGAGTCTGGTTAACAATGTTCCTCCACTCCATAACTTAGTACGTTTGGCATTTACATTTGTCAGTCATAGCTGTGCTTATTATGAACAGATGTCTTTGCTGGGAATTGCCAAGGATGCTATGAAGAGCTGTGTGATTTATTAACTCACAGCATTCCACCCCATGTACCACTGAGTAGGTTGTCATCAGCTGTGAGAACTCTTAAGAGCTGTGTTAGATGTAAAAAGTGGGGTGTAATATGTATAGATGTGCTGCATCCTGTGAACAAATCAGGGTGCTATAAATCGTTACAGATGCTGTCATATATAAAAAAGAAAAGGGAGGCGCAGCTGAGACCAAAAGCAGTGCAGACTAAAAGTGTCTCGCAGATGACCTAGAGGAGACGTGACAAAAATGCAAAACTTTCCAGGATGGTCAAAAATTTAATACAAAATTAAAGAAAATTGCTAATTATTAAATATGAGAGCATTCAACGTTGAAGGGTTTAAACGTAGAAAATAAAATATCACAAATCCCCTCTTACTGAACCCTCACCCCTTTGTCTTTGAATCTGAGACGTTGCTGTGACGTCACAAGGGAGTCTGTGATGTCACAAGTGACGCTGTGACGTCACAAGTGACGCTGTGACGTCACACGTGACGGTAACGCCCATATTGGTTATCTGACACGTCGCTGTAACCAAAGACATCACGTGATCTGACGTCGGAAATGACGTCACATCCTTCACATGTATATATACAGGTTGTTTGGCCTCTAACGAGTCAGTGTCGCACTCGTACTGCTCGAGTGAGGACGTGTTTGTGAACGCAGCATCTCATCCAGAACATGGCGGTGTCAATGATCGTGGTTCAGCGAGTGCTGCAAGCAGTGCTGCTGCTTGCCATTGGTTACTTTCTCATTTCTCGCTTTGCAAAAAATAAACGGCAAATGGAGAAGAACGTTCGAAAGCTCTCCCGGCTACAAAATGACATAGACAAATTGAAGGTGGAAAGGCAGGAACTGCAGGATGATTTGGGTCTCCTCTTGGACCTCGTGGTCAATCTGCAATATCGACGAAGAATTGAGGAAATTAAACTGCAGACAGTTCAAGTGCCCGGCTCACGCGTGGAGGCCAGGCTGACACCGATCGGTGGAGCCATTGAAGAGTGTTCGACCAAGCAAGAGTCAACCGCAAAGTCCACCCCCAAGGTTGAGGAGGCCATCGCAAGTCAGGAGAGTTTGGTGAAGGAGGAGTAGTGGACGTGCATCGGACGTCTACTACGACCACGACCGCCCGTCTTGCCTTAACAGACTGTTGGGGGAAGTGACCCACTACACATAGAAAATAAGCACATGTATACACTTGTACACGTACATTCTGTTAGTGATTCATTAAAGTTCCATGACGTAGTAAATATTTACTTGGTTTGTAATTTTTTTAATCATGTTTTTTTAATTAATCTATTCGATCTCGACGCCTTATGAGTATGATTATCCATTCCAATTGCATGGCAGGTCCCTTCATCCTTTCTTCACATTGACTCCGTCTAGCGTTGCACCTCCTCCCCTTGGCTTGGCACGCTTCAGCATCTGCAGCTGTGGAGAGTTGAGCCTACGTGGGCACAGTGAATTTTGCCAAGCGTGCTATGCAGAAGGCATTAACTCACTGCACTGCATCCCGTGAGCCATCGGAGTGAGCGCATGGTCGGTCATTGCAAAGTGAGTATAAAGTTGTCGTAAGGGGCCGTCCATAAATGACGTCACGCGATTTTGGACGATTTTTGACCACCCCCACCACTCGTCACACGGCGTCACAAAAAGTCAGACCCCCACTCAAATATGACGTCACAAAGTTCTGTCCCCCCCTCCCCCCCAAAAAATAAAACATGTTTCAAATCGCTTTAAACTATTGTCATTGTAGTGCGTATTTAATGTGCCGCTGCACTCTGATGTTGTAGGAGAAAACATTTAATAAAAAGTCTATTTAATTAAGTAGAACGTGTTGTCTATATTTATTTAAAGTTGCGCATTTTGATGTGACGTCACATTTCTCAAACCTCCCCCCCTGGTCACACATCGTCACAAATGTCAGACACCCCCCCCCCCAGGTGCGTGACGTCATTTATGGACGGCCCCTAAGAGCAGCGCGATCGTGCTCGTCGCGAATTAACGCGATCATATTCTCACACGAACATTTTTTCTTTTTAAACAGCTAACTGACGACATTTGGCCAGCAGATGGCAACAGAAAGTCACTTCAAAACTCAAACTCATCTCTGGCGCGGTGGTTAGTTAGAACGTTGCACCGCTCGAGTTCGATTCCCGGCCACTGCTAATCTCACATAATTTACAATTTACTCTACAGCACGCAGTGGTGTGCTGAACTAGTAACTTATTGGAATGTTTTTTTGCGTGACAATCCTTACTAATCGGCTGTGTCGGGTGGTGGCGGGTTTAACGACACATTCATATATTTACGCGACCGAACCCAAAAGCCCCTATTCGATTACTCGACAATATTGGCCGCGAAAGCTCCACCACTGCTACTACGCGTTACACTTAAATGGTTATTGGCGCGCGACGCGTGTTTTTAAATAATCGATGACAACACCGCTACTGGGCCGTCCATAAATGACGTCACGTACCTGGGGGGGGTCAGACATTTGTGACAATGTGTGAATAAGGGGGGGGGGGGTTGATAAATGTGACGTCACATCAAAATGCGCAACTTTTAATAAATGTAGACAACACGTTTTTTTGATAATTATTTTCTCCTACAACATCAGAGTGCAGCGGCACATTAAATACGCACTACAATGACAATAGTTTAAAGCGATTTGAAGCATGTTTCATTTTTGGGGTGGGGGGGGGTGGGCAGAGCGTAGTGACGTCATATTTTAGGGGGGGGGCTGACTTTTTGTGACGCCGTGTGACGAGGGGGGGGGGGGGGCTCAAAAATCGTACAAAATCGCGTGACGTCATTTATGGACGGCCCCTGTGGGTGCAGGGAACTCACGCCTGGGACACGCAGAGCGAGCGTCCTGTCTGATTTGAAAGCGGCGAAGAAGAAGCGCCAGTCTCGCGCGAACTCGCAAACTAATTATAGCTTTAGAACCCAGAGTGGCCCGGGACACGCACCAACAGCACAGAGGCCTTAGGAGTGCGCCTAAATGCCACCTTGTGTGCGCCAGGTTTAAATTAATTAATACATTCCAACCATCCTCCCGGTTCTTTCGGTAAAGTCACGTAGAAGGGAAGCAATAAAATAATAAAAATAAAACACAATAAAATAATTCCCACGACGTTTCGGCCACAACGCAAGCAGCCGTCCTCAGGTGAAACCAGGTCTGTCGAGGCGACATCGTCTGTCGCCTCACCTGAGGACGGCTGCTTGCGTTGTGGCCGAAACGTCGTGGAAATTATTTTATTGTGTTTTATTTTTATTATTTTATTGCTTCCCTTCTACGTGACTTTACCGAAAGATTGTCTACCCGTGCCATAGGGGAGGTTCTGGTGAGGAGGGGAGGGGGATGCGGGGGGAGGGGTTGAACATACTTCACCACGGGGGTTGTCGAAGGCTGGTTGATGCAGTAACCGGTTCTGTTATCATTCGCCACCGATGTTAACCGCGGTGGGATCATAGCGCGGCGCGCTAACCACTGCGCCACCGCTCCACGCCCCCGTGTGTGCAAGGATAATGCGCGCGCCCTTTATTTATTTGTCACACATGAAAGCATCGCACGATCAAAAAAGAAACCCGCTTCAAGGTATTAATCAGAGCGTTGGGCCGCATCCCAAGGCACGCGATGTGACGATGAATCGGAGGGAGTCACGCACGACAGCTGAATAACGAACGTGTTTACACCCTCGGTGAGCGCCGTCTGTGTAAACCACAGTGGCTGAGCAGAGGCAGCAAGGTGTGTGTGTGTGTGTTGGACTAAGGTGGTTCGTTCGTGAAGCTATCCCATTCGTGGCATCACGTCCCGCACAACAACAACAAAACACGAATTCGCTGTACATTTCAACGTAGCAGGATCCTCCTGATAAATACAAACATTCAAACTTAGCGAGGCGTTGCTGAATACATGAATCACACGAAAAGCATGATCTGCACGAGGTCGCAACACACACGCGACACGAACGAAACACACGGACGCACGCCATGTGCGTACACAGGCAAGGGGAGAGTGTTGTTAGCGAGCACCTATTAAGTCCGGCACGGCACACGAGAGGGTGGCTTGAGTGGCCAGAACCACGCCCAACCGCCTTTGACTCCAGAGGTATTGATTTGAGGCTGAGTCGACCTAGGGGAGGGTCCCAGGACCGGTGCAGATAATCTTCATTACCGGTGCGTTCACCGCTATGCTACCGCTCCACACACACACGGAGACATACACGGACAAAGATCCTCCCCCCCCGTATAGCCTTAACAGACTGTAGGGGCAAGTGCTGTTCGCGAGCACCTATGAAGGCCGGCACGGCACACGAGGGGGTGGGTAGCCAGCACCACGCCCGGCTGGCTTGTCTCCCTAGTGGCGTTGTTTACACACCGCACCAGGTACTTATTTGAGGCTGAGTCGACCTAAGGGAGGCCCGGGACCGGTTGAAATAATCGTCACTGGTGTTGACCGTGAGCGAGAATCGAACCCGGGTCTTCAGGTTCGTAGCGCAGCGCGCTAACCGCTACACCACCGCTCCCCATACACACGGACACACACACAGAGACACACACAGACACACACACACACACCGACACACATAGACACACAACCCAAAAACACACCGACACACACACCGACACACAGATCCACACACACACCGACACACACACCAACAAACCGACACAGACACACACACATACGCTCACACAGACACACATACATACTCTCACACAGACACACACATACTCTCACACAGACACACACACCAACACACACACACCGACACACACACCAACACACACACACCAACACACACACCAACACACAGACCAACACACACAGACACACACACAGACACACACACTGACACACACACCGACACACACACCGACACACAACACAGACACACACACCGACACACACACAGACACACACACCGACACACACACAGACACACACCGACACACACACTGACACACACACTGACACACACACTGACACACATACCGACACACACACTGACACACACACCGACACACACACACAGACACACACACAGACACACACACAGACACACACACCAACACACACAGACACAAACACAGACACACACACTGACACACACACTGACACACACACCAACACACACACCAACACACACAACAACACACACATCAACACACACAGACACTCACACTGACACACACACACTGACACACACACTGACACACACACCGACACACACACCGACACACACACTGACACACTCACACAGACACTCACACTGACACACACACACTGACACACACACACTGACACACACACACAGACACACACACTGACACACACACCGACACACACACTGACACACACACACAGACACACACACTGACACACACACCGACACACACACTGACACACACACTGACACACACACTGACACACACACACTGACACACACACACTGACACACACACACTGACACACACACACAGACACACGCACAGACACACACACAGACACACACACTGACACACACACTGACACACACACTGACACACAGACACACACACTGACACACACACACTGACACACACACACACACAGACACACACACAGACACACACACCGACACACACACACGCATAAAAACGCTTACTCTCTTCGCACCCTCGCCTATTTTGAGCCCCGGAATTCATCACCGGAGAGAAGTGGGGGGGTTGGGGGGGTTTGGGGGGTTGGGGGGGAGGGGCATTCGTGGGGGAGCCCGGGTGACGTCAGCATCGTGGTGACGGGGTCGGTCCCGTGCCTGGGATCGAACCGTGCCGGTCGCAGTCGCAAGCACCGTGAAGGCGCCCGACAACGCCGGATCACAGAGGGCACAGGCAGATGTCTGTGCAGTGCGTGGATTCGTGAATCTATCTGTGGGGAACGTTGGCGTGTTACCAGCCGGTATGCGTGGTGAGTTTTCTCCGGGCACACATAGCCACTCGCTCACTCACTCAGGGAATGTTAAACTATATTGATATAAAACTACTATCAAATAGTTGTTATTGTACCAGGTAAGAACCTCTGAGCTGGCCGGCTCTTTTTCAGAAGGCGCCTGGCCACAAATAAAGGCCGTAGTCATGGAATCAACATTGGGGGGACCAAATCTTTCAGGTGGTCTGGGGGTCCTCCCCCAGAAAAAAAAATCTAAATTTAAAAACGAATTTCCTGCCATTTCCTGCCTAAAATATGAAAAACATTCACTAACACATGGGATGGGCTTTTGATTTATTTTTTTACAATAATGTTTAATAGTGTTATTGTATTACATTGCTCTGTTTTTTTTACTTTTTTTTACCATTTCTTGTTTCATTGTATGTAATGGCAGAGATTCGGGATTAATAAAGTACAACCATAACCACAATCATATGAACAGAAATCTATTTTATAGCAATATATTGTGGGGGGTGGGGGGGCATTTTGAGCATCTTTGAATATTGGGGGGGATGTGTCCCCCCAATGTTTATTATAGTTACGGCCCTGCCACAAATTATAGCTTCACCGAAGTGGCTTCTCGCCAAATACTCAAAATGCGTGTTTATAAATGTGCAGAGAAAACCCGGAGGACCCGGATTTTAAAAAATCTACGCGACCACGAGGAGAGAGAGAGAGAGAGACACGCAAACTCCAAGTATACAGCAGGCGTCAGCGTCGAGATTGAACCCACGACCACCTGCATACCAGGCGAGGTAGTTAACATCTCGCCTTCTCGCACGAGAACCCAGTGATGTCGGAGTCCTAAAGGCGATGGTCTTTGTTGTCATCCCCACCACAGGATTAAAGGCCTCCCCACGCCGCTCGACTCGTCGGCGTTGTTTGACCATACTTCACCACGCTGGACAGTAGGCGAATTGGTCAAGGCTGGTGGACTTAGACGTGGATGCGTAGAACGTATATACGTACAGTACAACAATTGACACAACACACACGTACAGAAACACAGAGCAAAAGATCCCCCTTATAGCCTCTACAAGACTGTTGGGGCAAGTGCTGTTAGCGAGCACCTGTGAAGGTCGGCACGACACACGAGGGGGTGGGTGGCCAGCACCACGCCCGGCCGCCTTTGTCTCCCTCGTAGCGATATTTTACACATCGCACCAGCTACTCATTTGAGACTGAGTTGACCTAGGGGAGGGCCAGAACCGGTTTAGATATTCGTCACTGGGTGTTGGCCATGAGCGGGAATCGAACTGGGGCCGCGGTGTTCGCAGCGTAGGATGCTAACCGCTGCACCGCCGCTCCCCACGTGGCCTCCTCACGGAAACACACACACACACACAACGTGCACGCAACTTCGATGCAGGGAACAATAACATTAGCGTTGCGCTCTTGTCGGCATGGAAGTTGCTCTGGGCTCTTAGAGGCGCCCCGCGGAGCGAGGGAGTTTCTCCCTCTCAGAGCAAATCCCAAATCCGCTCTTACCTCGCGCGCGCATGATCTCATATGCAAACATGCGCTTTCAATTACCTCTGTACGTGGACGGGGAATATCGCTGAGAGGATGGCGACTCCCTCCAGGAAGCACAGAGCGAGGGAATGAGTGTGGGGGTGGGGGGTGGGGGGGCAAACACTTCCCAGCATAGAACTGCACGTGCGTGTTCGTCATCGTGATGATCTTATTCCTCTTTCGATTTAAAGCTTTCGTGACTGCAGGGATTCATCTTCTTGGTTCTTTCGGTAAAGTCACGTAGAAGGGAAATAATAAAATAATAAAAATAAAACATAATAAAACATGATTTTATTTTATGATGTTTTATTTTTATTATTTTATTATTTCCCTTCTTATTTTATGATGTTTTATTTGTATTATTTTATTATTTCCCTTCTACGTGACTTTACCGAAAAGAACCAAGAAGACTTATTTCTCTTCTTTCTTTTTATTTTCGTGCGGCTGATGTAGATGCTGATCAACAAACTTAAATTTTAACTTTCAGGTGGTCAAGCCGGACAATCGCGTCTGGAGTAGCCCCGAGTGTCATCGCTGTGACGTCTCCTTCGTGTGCGTGGATCGGGCGTTGTTCTACGGTTTGTTCTGGATGTCCACAGTCGCACATTGGAGAGTTTATTTTTTTTTTATGGTCACGATCGTCATCGTCGTCGTCGGCCTCGTCATCATTATTGTCAACGTAATCACCATCAACATCACCGTCGTCATCAACAAGCGGCAAATCCCCCTATCGCTGGGCAATGTCACCATGATCATCATCACGGTAGTGTCATGATCATGATAACTGCAGAGGGTTCGCGGTTGAAACCGGCAGGCCGCCCTGGTTATTCGATTTGCAGACGCGCATCCGAACGCGCGCGATGCGGTGTCCGTCTTCGTTCCACGGCGAGCCAAACTCCGCTGCAGCGAGGATACGAACGGAGTTTGCGTGAGAGCTCAGCAAGGTATTGTGGTTCATTCGTGTTGAGCGCTTTTTTGTGTGTAACGAGCGCGACCTTTTCGCGAATTTGTTCGGCAAACCGGAAGCCAATGCAGCTCGGTGAGCAGGAAGGAATGTCAGCGGAACGACAACTCGGAAGCAGAATGTGTATTTATCCTGGAGGAATCCGATAAGCTATGAAGCTCCTTTTCACGGATGCCCAGAACGTCACAACAGCAAACCCAATGCAAGGACACGATGGCGAAAGGAAAGCGGCCAAAGCGTCGTCGGATCACGCGAAGCGAAGCATGATTTCGAGCCTGAACAGAGTTTGGCTGGAGTGGCCGCTACGCACAAACCGGTTGGTATCGGGGGCAGCGTTGCCGCGTGGTGGGCAGCAAGAGGGCGAACACATAAACGTTGATCCCCCTCCCTCCCCATATTGGACATCTGTCAAAAAGAGCTTTATAGCTCATCGGATTCCTCCTTCCAGTCGGAATAAAGACGATTATTCTGAATAAAAAAAAAAAATCTTCCACGTCTGTGCGCGCTGCTTTCATTACCTCGCACTGATGAGCGTTAGTGTAGTATGGTCAAGTAACCCCCGCCCCCCCCCCCCCCACCGCGAATCCGCATGGCAATCCAGCAGTGGATTGATAAAATACGAAGTCGCCGCGCGTGAACATCCGCAAGCGACTGAAGGCTACGTTGCCCAACGTTATTGCTCCGCGCCAACAGCGGATACTCGCATTGAATATCTTAAGGGAAATTTCCCATTGGTGTCACAATGATTTACATTGTCATCTTGGGTGGGCGGGCGGGCGGGGAGGTGTGGTGTGGGGAAGGAAGCTATATTACTTAATTCATGCAACGGACCACAGACAGGCATCTTGACGAAAGGGTCGAGACGGGTCAGTTTGGCGATGGGGGCCCACCGTCACTTGGTGACTTGGTTGGCGGTGGCAGTGGTGCGGACATCGAAAAAGTAGCTGCCAGATCCGGGCAGAGAACAAACATTTTGCCAACGATACGAGAATGGGCGGCGGCGGTGGTGGTGGGCCGGAGGGGAGGGAGCTGCAATGCGTAGAGATCTCAGAGGGAGAGAAGCACCAGGAATGTACGGAACTAGCCAAGCGAGAGAGGAAGCAGCCCACTCACAGATGTGACATCCACTGCCAGGGCCCAGTTATGTAAAACGGCAAAAGCCGCGTATGGGCGTTACATTAAAATTGGCCGGGTCCGACAAGAGAACGAGGACAACAAATGAGATGCAAACGTTGCCCAGGCTGCTTCCACTTTGCAAGAGGATTTGATAGCAGCAGCTTGGACATCACGAACAGTAATCACAGTGGGAGCAGCGGGCAGCGATCGGCTGTGGTGCTACCTGTGTATGACCCGCATAGGGCGCGGGGAAGACATTCATCCAGCAGTGGATGGACACGATGAGCTGCACTAGACACGCGCGTCAGGTACTCATGTGAGGCCGAGTCGACCTAGGGGAGGCCCAGCACCGTGAATGAGTTACGGACAACCGCGCTATATGCTATGGCAGGGAGCTGTTTGCTATTGCTGCTGCTGCTGCTATGTACGCATGCATGCATTTTTCGATTTAAAGCTTTCGTGACTGCAGGGATTCATCTTCTTGGTTCTTTCGGTAAAGTCACGTAGAAGGGAAATAATAAAATAATAAAACTAAATCATAATAAAATACAATCCTCACGACGTTTCGGCTTGCGTTGCGGCCGAAACGTCGTGAGAATTGTATTTTATTATGTTTTATTTTTATTATTTTATTATTTCCCTTCTACGTGACTTTACGCATGCACGTTGAACTTCTTTGGCGCCGTACGTAGCCAACCGCGCTCATCAACACAGGAAGGCAGTTCTGACGAAATAACTTCGTAATCTAGATTCATTGGCACTACTACTGCTACTTACTGCCGCAAAAAAAACATATGAAGCGACCCAAACAGCTGCGCCAAAAGTGACCACGAAGGGCTGCAGAGCCTCACGTCACACTCAGTCTGTTGTGAGTTGTTGGGGAGTGGAGGAGCTGTGTGTACGTACTGTTTGTGTGTATGTATGTATATACTGTGTGTATGTACTGTGTGTATGCACTGTTTGTGTGTATGTACTGTGTGTGTATACATGCACTGTGTGTGTTCATGCACTGTGTGTGTACATGCACTGTGTATGCACTGTGTGTATTCAACTGTGTGTGTACATGCACTGTGTGTGTACATGCACTGTGTGTATATGCACTGTGTATGTATACTGTGTGTATGCACTGTGTGTGTACATGCACTGTGTGTATATGCACTGTGTATGTACTGTGTGTGTATGCACTGTGTGTATACATGCACTGTGTGTACATGCACTGGGTATGCACTGTGTGTACATGCACTGTGTGTGTACATGCACTGTGTGTATATGCATTGTGTGTACATGCACTGTGTGTATGCGCTGTGTGTGTCACTAAGAGATGGGGCCTTACCATCAGCCCCATCAAAACTAAGCACCCGCCTGGGTATTTTGTACCATCGGACACTGCACCCCCACAACTCCAAATTGGTGATGGGGCAGTTGTGGAGAGAGTGGAGAATTTCTCATACCTGGGCAGTGTGCTCAAGACCGGCTCTGGTTTAACAGCAGAGGTCTCACTCCGAATCAGTCGAGCGGCATTATCTTTTCATCGGTTGCGTAACGCTGTGTGGATGCTACCTGGTCTGTCGCTCCGCACGCTTGCGAAACGTGGACCCCCCGAATGGAGCATCTTCGCCGGTTAGAAACATTTAGGCTGGCCTGCCTACGATCCATCCTGGGTTTAACCAGACTGGATTGTGTGAGGAGCTCACAAATCCTTGAAAGATCTGGGCAAAGTCCCATCGGTGAGCTCTTCCGGCAGGCAAGGCTGTGTTGGATGGGTCATGTAGCCCGCATGCCCAACCACCGCATGCCTAAACAGATTTTGTTCAGCCTGATCGAGGGGGCTAAACGGGCGCGGCACGGGCTAGAGAAGAGATGGAGTGATGTGGTACAGGAGCACGTGGAGCTGAGTGGACTTGCCGATGACTGGTACCAGCGGTGTCAAGATCGGCCTCTGTGGAGGAGGCTCGTGAAGGACGCTACTGGGCAGTTGGAGGCAGTCGCCCTCCAACAACAACGGAGGGGGGATGTGTGACGCTCACAAAAACGAGCGGAGCGCCGGGTGTCTAAAGCACAGCAAGTTGGCACAGTAGAGGGCACAGGTGGTGCATCAGCCAGTCATCTCAGTCAGTCAGTCAAAGCAGAGGTCGCAAACGGGTTTTGATTCCTTACCCGTACCCGTACCCGGTCACACCAGGGTCGCAAACGGGTACCCTACCCGTACCCGTACCCTACCCGTACCCGGCCGGGTACGGGTAGGGTACGGATATCGGGTACCTGATTGCGACCTCTGGGATGAAGTCATGTTGCATGCGCGGGTGGGTTGATTCTAGGAACTTGAATTGTGAGAAGAGACAAGACGTTGGGAAATGAGTGACAAACAGTTACTCACCAGTGACTCACGGTCTACCCGTACCCGTACCCGGCCGCACCAGGGTCGCAAACGGGTACCCGTACCCGGGTACGGGTATCGGGTAGGGTACGGGTATCGGGTACCCGGTTGCGACCTCTGATTCAAAGGCAGCCGCGCTGGCTTTAAAAGACGTTCGCTAACAGCGCTTGTCCCAGCAGCCTGCCGAGGCTTTACCGGGTAGGGGGAGGGGGGTCCTTTGTTTTGTTGTGTGTCCGTCGAGCAGAAGATGTATCTGCCCGGAAGATGCGCGCGCGTTGTATAAACACGCCGCGTGCTTTGGCCGTCTGCTCCCGGCATTACGAGGGATGCCATCTCTTGGAAGGGGGCTAAACAAAAATAACAACGATTATTTATTTACGGAGGTGCGGTTGCGGTGGCCCAGTGAGATTAGCGGCATTGCACCAATAGACCCGGCAAAAACCCGAGTTCGACTCCTGCGCCACGGCCTCACGACGACTTAATTCGAACAACAGCTCCTGGGACCACCTTCCTCACCAACCCGTCCTGACCAGCGTGGTGAAGTATGGTCAAATAACCTCCACGAACCGCAGCGTGTGGGGGAGGTCTTCATCCAGCGGTGGATCCACACAGGCTTGCGCATGATGCTGATGATGATGACACTTCTCGAACATGGTTTAACATGTTAGTTGTCCGATGTTTAAAACCCACCCCCTCCAGTTATTTTAAACTGACAAGCATTGCTTGAACAATACCTGGTGCGGTGGATAAACATCGCCACGTGGGGAGACAAAGGCGGCCGGGCGTGGTGTGCCGGCCTTCGTAGGTGCACGCTAACAGCACTTACCCCAACAGTCTGTTTAGACTATACGGGGGATCTTTGTCTGTTGTGTGTGTGTGTGTGTAGGAGTGTTCGTGTGTGCGGTCGGGTCGGTATGTGTGTGTGCGTGTGTCGAGGTAGTTATAGTGCGGGGAGCGGTAGTGTAGCGGTTAGCGCGCTGTTCTATGAACCAGGAGACCAGAGTTCAATTCCCGCTCACGGCCAACACCCAGTGACGATTATCTGAACCGGTCCTGGGCCTCCCCTAGATCGACCCAGCCTCAAATGTGCACCTGGTGCGGTGTGTTAAAAGCATCGCCACTAGGGAGACAAAGGCGGCCGTGCGTAGCGTTGGCCACCCAAACCCCCGTCTGTCGTGCCGGCCTTCGTAGTTCATCGCGAACAGCACTTGGCCCAACAGCCTGTTCAGGCTACACAGGGGATCTTTGTCTTTTGTGGGTGGGAGGCTGCTCGGACAGACGGGCACAGCTGACGTGAATCTCTCCTCCCCCCAGTTCCCCATCTACCGCCCCCCCCCACCACCACCACCGACTCCCCCACCCCATCCCATCTACCCAGAGTCATCCTCCCGAGACTCGAGCACGCACGGAGACCACGTGGAGTCGGGCTGACGTCTCTAGAACGTTAAAAACAGCTGTTCTGCTCACGCCCTCGTCGACTCGTTTCGTTTTGCTCCGGCGATTTGCACAATTTCTCACACGCGGAGTATTTCATGAATGATAGTCGCAGCCGATTGAACGGTCTTAATTATCGGAGGGGTTAAATCGCTCCTGGGTGATACTCTTGCGATGGTTGTGGCGCTATGAGTCAGCAGACGTAATAATGATCACAACAAGTTCAACACATTCATTTTGTCAATAACGTTGTAACGAGTAGCCTCACATCGGCAAAAAAATAAGTATATCATAGGTGACGTTTCGGGGTAATGCCCCATCTTCTACGTACGTACACATTGCGATGTATAGAAGTCTTCTTGTGTGGGGTGAAACAAAAATGCAATAAAAAAACGTAACCTACTTGCTGTTCTACCGATTGTAACATTCGATTGAAGGAGATTTGTCTCATGGAGCGGTGGCCCATTGGACAGCGCACGACGGGTGATGTTTTACTGTTTGATAGGCGGCGTCGCTATGAAACCAGCGACCTGAATCAGTTCGATTCTTGGACTGTGCTGACTGATGTCTGAAGCGGTCTTGGGCCGTTCTCACACTTCATCAACCCGTACTGAGCTAGCGAGGTGAAGTATGGTCAAACAACCCCCTCCCCATTACCGACACGGCATGAGGAGGCCTTCATCCAGCAGTGGATTAACAAGGGGCTGAAGATTATTTATTCAATTGGGCATTGAACGGAGAAAAACTGGGATCTTTAATTTCCAATCGCATTATCCAGTCCTTCATTATCAAAGAGTAAACATCATCATCACACGCGATGCGCTAATCGGATGCCCATTCTTGTCTGTATCTTGATTCTCGTGTGAATCAAATCGTTGACAATATAATTTAGATTTCGATTTAAAGCGTTCGTGACTGCAGGGATTCATCTTCTTGGTTCTTTCGGTAAAGTCCAACCCTTCTACGTGACTTTACCGAAAGAACCAAGAATATAATTTAGCGCGTTAATCTTGGAAGCAAAGTGGTCTGCATGGCAGTTTTTTTCAGCCTTTGTGTTGCGTGGTAGGAGCGGTGGCGCACTGGTTAGCGCATTGAAACCTAAATTTGATTCTCGGTCACAACTAAGCCCGCACTGAACCGGCGTGGTGAAGTATGGTCAAACAGACCCCCCCCCACACAATCACGGCGTGACGACGCCTTCACGCAGCAGTGGATTGACGAAGGGGCTGTATCGAACCTATTTCACACCATCAGTTAATCCAACTCACGGTTGGATTAAGATGAGAAGATAACACCAAATCACTCCCTGAATGCGGCCCGATCTCTAGGAATCTGGGAAGCTGAGTAGGGCTGAGCGGCACGGTTCGTCCTCGAAATGAGAGACTGCCTGGGAACACAATGCGTCTATAAATCTGGGTCGGGGCAGAGGCGGTGGGTGATGTGAGACCACACATTTGCGGTACAGCGATGGATATTCCGAATCCGTCTGTGCGGAGAATCTTGAGCGCAACGCGTCGGTTGTGGCCTTTCCTCTCTTCCTCTGGATCTCTTCGAGTTTCCATCCCCAAACCATCACCAACTTCCCCGTTCGTGGAAGTATTGGCCCAACATCCCAGCGCGGGTCGCCCGCGACAGCAACAACAACAACAAACAACAGAACAACAGCAACAACAACAAAAAAGAGCGGCCCTTGACACTTTTAGCGAGGGGGGGTTTTCGTGAATAAATACAGAAGGCGATGCGATTACCGCACTGCGTTGTGTCGCGATGTGACGGGCCGATTGGAAACTCTACGCTTGCGAAACGTGGACCCCCCGAATGGAGCATCTTCGCCGGTTAGAAACATTTAGGCTGGCCTGCCTACGATCCATCCTGGGTTTAACCAGGCTGGATTGTGTGAGGAGCTCACATTTCTTGAAAGATCTGGGCAAAGTCCCATCGGTGAGCTCCTCCGGCAGGCAAGGCTGCGTTGGGTGGGTCATGTAGCCCGCATGCCCAGCCACCGCATGCCTCAACAGCTTTTGTTCGGCCGGATCGAGGGAGCTAAACGGGCGCTCGGTCGCAGCAGGGTCGCTACGACCGAGCGAACGGGCATCGCGTGGTGTGGCGACGTGATGTTGATTCGCTGTTAATTGCTGTAATTAATCTTGACTTTAAGCTTTCGTGACTGCAGGAATCCATACTCTTTGGTGCTTTCGGTAAATTCACGTAGGTGGAACATTAATAGATCACGACGTTTCGATCGCAACACAAGCGACCGTCTTCAGGTGAGAGAGAGAGAGGAAGCTACTGAAACACGATCTCATGTGGGCTGTAATTAACATGACAATGGGCACCAGAAACCTGCGGATCCAAAGCTCTCTGTGTGTACGTATGTTGATGAACCTCTTTCGCACCGTACGTAGCCAACCGTGCTAATCGGAGGCGCTCCGCAGATGTTGTTTATGAACGTTAAAAATTATCACTGCTTCGTGACGTCGTTTTTTTGTAATTAAGGACCACCATGTAGGTGCATTGCGGCTCTGTAAACATTTATTATTGTCATCGAAACCGAAACAAATGGCTTCTCTTGTTATTTTCGTCGCCGACCGCTGACACTGCTGACAGTGATAGCGGCTGCTGCTGCTGCTGCGGTGGTAATCAACACCGGTGACGATGATCTGAACCAGTCCCAGGCCTCCCCCTAGGTCGACTCGGCCTCAAATCAGCACCCGGTGCGGTGTGTAAGCATCGGCGCCGGTTCGAGACGAAGGCGGCCGGGCGTGGAGCTGGCCACACGCCTCGCTCCGTCGTGTGCCGCGCAGGCCTCCGTGGGTGCTGCTCGCCAAAAGCGCCTTGCCCCGGCAGTCCGTGAAGGTGACACGGCCAGGGCAGGACAGGGCTGGGGGTCTCTGTGATGAAGGTGGGCACGAAGACCGATGCGCCTATGGCGGAGTAAGTGACTTTCCGCAGCGTCGGCTCAACACAAGCAGCAAAAATTCTGGAGCCCAGTTTTGACACTCGGTGTCTCGATTCGATTTCGCAATTTAGATGGCGCATTTTTCAGGGCGCTTTAAGATGAAATCAGCGAGGAAGGTGATGGAATGGATGGAGGGGATAGGGGCTGGCAATTGGAGCTGATGCTGCAGGGGTAGGCGAGGCAGCATAAGGTGGAGTGTGATGGTGAGTGCGAGTGTCGGATGGGTGCTGCGTGGATAAGAGGCGGCGGGGTATTGAGGGGGCACGCGTGAAGTTGTGAAATGGCCATGGATGAGGATAGGTGGAGGAGGGTGGTAATGGGCAGAGGTCTGATGTTGATAACTGCAATGATTCTTGTGCGCAATGATAAGTAGGGGGAACCACCAAGAATATTCCGCGTGGAGGCGCTGTGGTGCACGGGACAGGTTGCGAGGTGACTTTGGTGTTTTAAAGCGCATTGGGGACAACGGGGTTCCAATCCCAGCCTGAGTTGTGCCGCGTGTATGCAACGTTGAGCAATCTACAACCTCTTATTGGTTCTTTCGGTAAAGTCACGTAGAAGGGAAATAATAAAAGAATAAAAAATAAAACATAATAAAATAATTCTCACGACGTTTCGGCCACAACGCAAGCAGCCGTCCTCAGGTGGAGAGCAGGTCTGTCGGGAAGACGCTGTGAGAATTGTTTTATTATGTTTTATTTTTATTATTTTATTATTTTTTTTCTACGTGGCTTTACCGAAAGAACCAAGAAGATGAATCGCTGCAGTCACGAAAGCTTTAAATAAAAATTTACAACCTGTGAGTGTTATTCCTCGGGTTGGTGGGATGATCACGCGAATATCCCATTCCCCGCTGAGCCACGAGTTCGTGGCTGGGATAGGGCTCGGTACAGTGCAGCACGCCTGTTCGTGAACTCGTCATCTTGAGCGGACTTATAGGGGTTATGCTATAAATCTTTAGTTTTTTATTTTACCAGATAAGACCCACTGAGCTATGTATTTCTTTTTTAGAAGCGAACTGGCCACAGATGAAGTGGCTTATCATGTGGAAATGTACAGCAGTCAAATACTCCAAAACGCATGATGTTGATTCTAAATGTGGGAGGGAAAAACCGAAGGACCACGGGGGGTGAGAAAGACACGCAAATTCCAAATATACAGCAGCAGGCGTCAGGGTCCTGCATACCAGGCGAGGAAGTTAACATCTCCTATCCACCGTGGCATCTTTCCCCATGTTATGCCCGGTGATTATCTTTCTCCGGCTAGCGCCATTCTTCCTCCCAGTCGGAGCGAAGGAACATCTGCCCGTGACCTATGTCAGAGAGAGAGAGAGACAGCTGAGCCAATTGGCGTGACGAACGGGAAAAAACCCACCGCCAGCGGTAGGAGCAGAAGCAGCATCAACGATGGAATCGAGGGAGAAATTTGACCTCTGCTTGCTTCAGTTGCTGAATACGCCCGTAGAGCGAAACGTCGGACATTGCGTGCTGAACAACCACGTGGGCACGACTCGAAAACACGTCGGGATTTTAAGTTGGGGGGGGGGGGGGGCTGAATAATTCTGTGGGTAATCGTCTCCCCGCCCCCCGTGACCCCGAAGTCGAGGCTGCTCGCTTGCTCCGGTAGTGACACGTGATGTATGTGTAGTGACAGGATGACACCTGCTGGCCTGGACGGGGAATCACGGGTACGGGCACGGTTAAGTAACAACCAATCAGAGAGGCAGGTGTATCTGGGGCAAAGGCAACAGGTGGGGCTAGCCGAGGCACTCCAGGAACCTGCTCGAAGGTTCCACGCGAGGGCGTGGCCAGAGGGGGGGCCACGCCTGGGGGGATATAAGGGAGAGCGGACCCGGGGCTCGTGTGGGGGGTCCTGGGTCCTGGCTGCGTCGCCCCTCGCCGACATCTCTCTACGACGTCCGGCCACGTGGAAGATCTCCTGCGGGGGTTCCATCGCCAGCCAGCGGCGTGGCCGAGTGGGGGCGGTGGGACCACGCCGAGTGATCGGCTGTGTGTGTCGCCAGTGGAGGCGTCAATAGCTCGTGTTGTACTCGGTGTGGGAAGGAATAATCGTTGGCTTGTGTTGTGCCCAGTGTGTGTAATAAAGATGAAGTCCCCTCTACACGATGTGTCGTGGAAGTCGCTCATCACACGTGTGTTGTACGTTGAACCTCTTTAGCACCGTACGTAGCCGACCGCGCTAACCGGCGGTGCGTGGGAAGAACCGCAAACTCAACACAAACATCGTTTCTAAAGAGATGCGTTGTCGATCCAGACGATTTCAAAGTGTGGAGCTCACAATGGCTTTCCAAATATCGAAGGACGAATCCCCCCCCCCCGCCCATTCCGCATAGCGCTGCCTATGCTTGTCGATCCTGGAGGAATCGGATGGGCAACCCCCCCCCCCCACCTCGTGTGCCGTGCCGGCCTTCATAGGTGCTCGCTAACAGCGCTTGCCCCAACAGTCTGCGAGAGCTATATGGGGGATGTGCTACTTTGGTGTGATGATGGTGATCACGACAGCGGAGGTGATGGTGTTGGTGACGGTGGCAATGATGGTGGTGCAGGTAGCAGTGATGGTAGTCGTGCCTGTGTTTGTAACCAGAGTTATGGTGATGGTGATGCTGGTGGTGGTGGTGACACTGAACAAAGTGACCAAAGGTGATGGTGGTGTTGGTCGTGGTGATGGTGATGGTAGCCGTGGTGATGGTGTTGGCAGTGGTGATGGCTGTGATGATAATCTTGGTGGTAGTGTGATGATGATGATGATGATGATACTAATAGTGATATGATCGTAACCATGGCAGTGGTAGTGATGGTGGCAGGATAGTTAATTACGGCTGCATCAATACCAGCCTGAAGATACTCATCAGCAGCAGCATCGCCATCACCACCATCACCACGCCGGTGCTGATGGTGGTGATGTCAGCCGCAGGGGTGATTGGAGGAAGCTTTCTGTCACCCGTTGTTTGTGCTGACCACACGGCTGTGTTTGTGTACCGCCGCTCTCCTCCCCCCTCTCTCTCTACCTCCTAACTCTACCACAGCCCCTCCCCTCCCCCTCAGCAACCCCTCCCCGCTATCCCTCAAGACAAGTCGCTCCACTCAACACCGAAGACAAAGATCCCCCGTATAGCCTCGACAAGTGTGGTTAGCGAGTAGCACCGTCGCAGGCCGGAGAGGCGCACCGCAGCGGCGATGTTCAGACATCGCACCGGGTACTCGTTTGAGGCTGAGTCGATCTAGGGGAGGCCCAGAACCGATTCAGATGATCGTCACCGTGAGCGGGGATCGAACCCCGGGTCGCCGGATTTGGAGCGCAGCTCGTAAACCGCTGCATTAGCGCTCAACTCCACAGAGACAAAGATCCCCCGTATAGCCTTAACAGACTGTTGGGGCAAGTGCTGTTAGCTAGCACTTATGAAGGCCGGTACGGCACACAAGGGGGTGAGTGGCCAGCACCATGCCCGGCCACCTTTGTCTCCCCGCAACAGGTAGTCATTTGCGGCTGAGCCGACCTTGGGGAGGCCCAGGACCGGTTCAGATAATCGTCATCGGTGTTGGCCGTGAGCGGAAATTGAACTCGGGACGCCGGATTCCTAGAGCAGCGCGCTGACCGCTACACCACCGCTCCACTCCACCGCCACCACCACCACAGCCACCACCACCACCACAGTCACCAACCCACTCGAACTGGCAGAAACGGAAGTGGCCGATCGTGGAGAGAAGTTTGGGAGGCGGAGGAGGTTGGAGGGGGGGAGATGGGGCAGGAGTTTTTTTTTATCTGTGCGTAAAATCGCACCTCCCCAAGGCAGCAATTAGAGTCAATTTTGTCTGTTATACTTTGGGCTTAAGCTGAGGTTCTTAATGGCTCATTCAATGGGGCATGGGCCGGAATGCAAACAGCATTTTGCTGGGAGGTGATGGGGGGAGGGAGTGGGGGCGGTGGCGGTTGTTGTTGTTGTTGGTGGTGGTTGCAAGTGGGTGGAGGAGGGGCTTGGGTGAGGGTTTTTCGAGCGTGGATTTTCATCTCGGTGAAAAGTGGAACTGCTTGGATCTCAACCACGGCGCTTGGGCAGAATTAGTGGCGATGCGAGGGTCGAATGAAACGAATGGAATCGCTGTCATTAAAGATGCCTCGCGTCCTTTATACATCCTTTATATTAAGTTCACTTGCTTGCTTGCTTGCTTGCGCGCTTACGACCGTGCAAATCTTTCGGTCGTTTTTTTTAACCCACTTCCCGTGATCCAATCGAGCTGATATTTTCCACACAGACTCGTTGTGCCAGACAATTATTGTTCGTGAAAAAAAATTCCCAAAATGTTACACTTTTTAGGCAAAAAAAATGTATTTTACATATATTCAAATAGAACGCATTCATGGCTTTGGCTGAACGTCAGAGTGTAAGAGCCCAGAGCGTAACCCCTCCACAGGCCGTGGTGGAGTAGCGCAGTTGGTAGCGCCCTCGCTTCCCATGCCAAAGGTCGCGGGATCGATCCCCGCGTCCTCCACAGGCGAATATATTTTTAAATCCTTTATATTAAGTTCGCTTGCTTGCTTAGGACCGTGCAAATCTTTCGCTCGTTTTTTAACCCACTTCCCGTGATCCAATCGAGCTGACATTTTCCACACATACTCGTTGTGTGTGACAATTAATTTTCGTGAAAAAAATCCAAAATTTTACACTGTTTAGGGAAAACAAATTAAATATTTAATTACCAATTGCTTAATGGTGGCAGACAATCATCTGACCCATAGGTGGCAGCCATCTCAAGTCAGAGGACGAGAGGACTCTAGCCGCCACGCATATAAAGGATTCATAGTGAAAAACCGATTAATTTTTTTACGTTTTCTTTAATAGTTATTTTTTTGTATATTGACATTCTTTTTTGTGAATCAACTAAATAGAATATGGCTATCAGTGACGGAGACGCTGATTGATCCCGCTGCTGAATCTAATGATGATGATGATTCTGTATGCTGCCGATGATTGTTGCTGATAATGATTCCGCTCCTGTTGCGACTGCTGATGATGATCCTGCTGCTGCTGCTGCCGATAGTGCTTCTGTTGATCATGATGATGATTATGTCACTCCTGATGGTTTTTGATGTCGTCACAATCAACAGCAGACTCATGTTGCAGCTACGTTTCAACGCGTTCTTTAACAACGTGATCGCGATGGTGACAAGTGTTGTTGCTGCTAGTGTTAGTGCGACTGCTGCTGATGCTTCTACTGATTATGCTGCAGCCGATGATGATTCTGCTACTGCAGCTGATGATGCTTGTAGTGGTTACGTTGTAGCTGATGATGGCGATTCTGCTAATGATGCTTTTAACGATTATGCTGCTATGGTTGATATTTCTGCTGCTGCAGCTGATCCCGATGCTAGTTAGGATGCTGCTGCTGCTGCTGATGTTTCTCATGATGATACAGCTAACAATTCTGCTGCTGCTACCAATGTTGCTACTGATGGCGCTAATGAGATACATACTGCTAATGATGAAATCTACAGGTACTACTGCCGATGATGCTTTAACGCAATACGAAGAGCTTTTTAAGACGACGACGACGATGACGATCGCTGCTGATGCCGCTGCTGCTGCTGATGCTGCCACTGCTGATGCTCACGCCGAGAAAGCAAAACCCAAACAACGTCCTCCACAACTTCACCGAACCAGAGGCGCGTGTCACGAAGCGTTCACGGCACGTCACCCCGTGCCCTCGCACCGAGTCCCGGGGCTCTGGCTGCCCCCATCGCCTGCCCCGCTCCCTCGCGGCGCAGGGCTCGTCGATGCCACGTGTTTGTGCTCGGGCTCGCAGCGCCTGCATGTCGCTGCAGCCACCCCGCAAAGTCGCAGAGAAAAAGGAGGGCATGTGAGAGAGGGTGGGGGGCAGGGGAAGGAGGGGGGCAGGGGAGGGAGCGAGCGAGTGCAGTGGGGAAAGCGCTTCGCGTTTAATGGATTGGGTTGGTTGGTGGTGGTGGTGGTGGTGCGGCGTTTGGGGCGTCACGGTGACTAGGAGATGTTGACTACCTCGCCTGGTATGCAGGAGGTCGTGCGTTCGATCCCGACGCTGACGCCTGCTGTTGTCTATTTGGAGTTTGCGTGTCTCTCTCATAATCATCACGGTGACTAAGAGATGTTAACTATCTCGCCTGGTATGCAGGAGGTCGTGCGTTCGATCCCGACCCTGACGCCTGCTGTTGTCTATTTGGAGTTTGCGTGTCTCTCTCATCATCATCACGGTGACTAAGATATGTTAACTACCTCGCCTGGTATGCAGGAGATCGTGCGTTCGATCCCGACCCTGACGCCTGCTGCTGTATATTTGGAGTTTGCGTGTCTCTCTCATCATCATCACGGTGACTAAGAGATGTTAACTACCTCGCCTGGTATGCAGGAGATCGTGCGTTCGATCCCGACCCTGACGCCTGCTGTTGTCTATTTGGAGTTTGCGTCTCTCTCTCATCATCATCACGGTGACTAAGAGATGTTAACTCCCTCGCCTGGTATGCAGCAGATCGTGCGTTCGATCCCGACCCTGACGCCTGCTGTTGTCTATTTGGAGTTTGCGTGTCTCTCTCATCATCATCACGGTGACTAAGAGATGTTAACTACCTCGCCTGGTATGCAGGAGATCGTGCGTTCGATCCCGACCCTGACGCCTGCTGCTGTATATTTGGAGTTTGCGTGTCTCTCTCATCATCATCACGGTGACTAAGAGATGTTAACTACCTCGCCTGGTATGCAGGAGGTCGTGCGTTCGATCCCGACCCTGACGCCTGCTGTTGTCTATTTGGAGTTTGCGTGTCTCTCTCTCTCTCGCTCCCAGTGGACGCCTGGATTATTCTCCATGTCCTCCGGTTTTTTTCCCCTCCACATTTACAAACGCGCGTTTAGAGTTTTTGGCTGTCGCTAGACATTAACACGCGACGAGCCACTTTGTTGAACTATCACTGATGGCCAGGCCGCTTCTGGGAATGAGCTAAATAGCTCTGTAAAATAAATAGAAAATAGTTTAGTGTAGTTTAGTTTGTGTTTGCAATTAACTAGATGGAGAGAATTCACACCATCATCAGCAGCATCGATCCTCAGCATTAGTAACATCCCCATCAGCATCATAATCAGCAACAGTGGCATCGATAATCAGCAGCATCAATGTAATCATCATCATGATCAAATATTGACAAGCCAATGTGGCAAGTGTCTACTGCTGTTGTGGATGGTGGCAATGTTCGTAATCATCATAATCATCATAATCATCATTAATCATCATTAATCTGCCCTCCAATCAGCAACTTATTCAGCTAACAATGCTGATGCTGTGTCTGCAGTTGTTGATGATGATAATGGTGATTTCAATCATCGTCCATTAATCAGTCGATATCTTCCTCGCTGAGTCTATGATCATCGTCGTCATCATCATCATCATCAGTTTGTTAAACAGCAGACATTGAATAGCAAATGTAACAAGATGCCTGCTGCTGTTGCTGCCGCTGATAATGCTGATGTTGAAAATGATGATGAATCTGCGACTGCTGATGATGATGATGCTGATGATGCTGATGATGATGAATCTGCGACTGCTGCTGCTGCTGATAATGATGCTGATGATGATGAATCTGCGACTGCTGCTGCTGATGATGATGCTGCTGCTCCTGCTACTACTGCTGCTACTTCTGCTGCAAACGATGATGACTATGATGTCAATCATCGTCATCGTAATTTTATTAAAGAAGAGAAAATACATGAACCGTCTGCAGCTAGTGACTTGTTGTGGTTACTGCTGCTGCTGCTATTATCGGATCGGAGGATTTTCCAGAGCCTCCCAGAAGCGGAGGTCCCCCTTCCTTCAGCAGTGATGTGACTCAGCACCTGCGGGGCTGCGACTATTCCATAAGCCATGGTAGAAATTAGTTTCAACTTTTAAAAAAATATATACATAATCATTCTTTCTGATATTCACTGCAACGCGGCTGCTTTTACACTTCACAGTCTTCTTCAGGGTGCGTGCAAAGATCTTACGCGACCTCGACCCCTATTCGTTGCCAACTCGAGCCCACCGGGGCCCCCTATGCCCGTCCCCATCACATCTCACAACCACGACCACGTGTCCCCCCCCCCCTCACCCCACTTCTACAAGACAAAGATCCCCCGTATAGCCTTAACAGACTGTAGGGGCAAGTGCTGTTAGCAAACACTTATGAAGGCCGGAACGGTACACGAGGGGGTGGGTGGCCAGCTCCACGCCCGACCGCCTTTGTCTCCCCAGTGAAGATGTTTACACACCGCACCAGGTACTCATTGAAGGCTGTGTTGACCTAGGGGAGGCCCAGGACCGCTTCAGAAAATCGTCACTGGTGTTAGCCGTGAGCGGGAATCAAACCCGGGTCACCAGGTTCATAGCGCAGCGCGCTAACCGCAACACCACCGCTCCCCACCTCTACACACTCACACACACACGCGCGGAGATAACACAGATTTAAAAAAACTAATAAAGAAAGAAAATTCCTCCGATTGAGTCATTCGTACAGACTGTTGGTGTAAGTGCTTTTGCCGCCATGCAGAATCAGACTCTTTATTTAGACTCCGGGAGGAGGAATCCCATGAGCTATAAAGCTCTTCTTAACAGTTGTCCAGTGTGGGCGAGTCGGCAAGTTGCAACAGCAAACAATGCATTTCCCATAAATATGCAAAATTCCTCTTGATATGCAAATTATTTTGTCAAGGCGCTCTTCCCCCTCCAACCCAGCTTAAATATACGCTCCAAGCCTGGTGGTGTTACATTCAGACGCTGTCTTCCCGACAGACCTGTTCTTCACCTGAGGACGGCTGCTTGCGTTGTGGCCGAAACGTCGTGAGAATTATTTTATTATGTTTAACTTTTATTATTTTATGATTTCCCTTCTACGTGATGACTTTACCGAAAGAACCAAGAAGAGCAAACAATGTCCTTGCTGGTCTCGTCACGGAACGTAACCCATCATCACGCCAACTCCCGGCCATCAACGCTGCAGCGGCGTTTGGCTACCCATCGAACAGAGATCGGATGCGCTGCTGCGACCATCTGGAACGCTCTTCTTTCCGACGCGAGGAAGCCGCTGGGAGGCTCTGCATTTTTGAATCATCATCTCGATTCTAGATTTACAGACTCATTTCTTTGACGTCTTGCCACCGCGGCGAAGACTTTGACAACATCGCCGCAACACACTGAGCTCACACGCACGTCGCTGCCATCATACGCAACAACAGCAGAACGGCGTTGTTGTTGTTGTTGGCGAGCAACGTGTAACAATGTCGACACGACTCACGAGGGGGTTGGTTGGTTTGTGGTCAGAACCCCGCCTGACCGCCTTTGTCTCCCCCCCCCAAGTACTGATGCTCACAGACATTGTACCGGGTACTCATTTGAGGCCGAGTCGACCTAGGAGACGCTCGCGAATATCACTCGCCACTGATGTGAGCCTTGGCTGGGAATTGAAAATCGGGGCCGTCTGGTTCGTGGCTCAGGTGCCGATTGTGACATCACTGGAAGTGATAATGATCGTCACCATCATCATCATCATCAGCAGCAGCAGCAGGAGAAATATTACCATCTATGCATAATCATCATCAGCAGCAGGAGCAATCTTACCATCTATGCATCATCATCAGCAGCAGGAGCAATCGTATCATCTATGCATCACCATCATCATCTGCAGCAGGAGTATTCTTACCATCTATGCATCATCATCATCATCAGCAGCAGCAGCAGGAGGAGAAATCTTACCATCTATTTATCATTATCATAATCAGCAAGAGTATTCTTACCATCTATTTATCATCTTAATCCGCAGCAGGAGCAATCTTACCATCTATGCATCATCATCATCTGCAGCAGCAGGAGTATACTTACCATCTATCTATCACCATCATCATCCGCAGCAGCAGTAATACACAAAATCATCAGCATCATAATCATCAGCAGCAGTATCTCCGCCATCCACCATAATCTGAAATAATAATAATAGTGATCATCACAAAAAAATCTGCAGCAGGAGTAATAATGAATCATTGTCATCATCATCATCATCAGCAGCATAATTAATAATAAGCATCATCATTAGCATTAGTTAAAATACAAATTATCGTCGTCAGCATCTCCACCATCCACCATCATCATCTGTACTCACAATAGTCATCATCAACAACATCATCATCATCAGTAACAATCATTAACAGCAGTAATAATCATCAGTCTCAACCATCTCTACAAAATATAATCCACATTATCATCATCAGCAGTAGTAACAATCATCATCATCATCATCAACAGCAGTAATAATAATAATCATCATCATCATCTCTACCATCTCTACCAACAATCATCCACATTATCATCATCAGCAGGAATAATGAAAATCATCATCATCATGAGCAGTAATAATCATAATCATCTCCACAATCTCTACCAACAATCATCCACATTATCATCATCAGTAGGAATAATTAAAATCATCATCATCAAGGGCAGTAATAATCATAATCATCTCCTCAATCTCTATCAACAATCATCCATATAATCATCATCATCATCAGAAGCAATAATCAAAATCATCATCATGAGCAGTAATCATCATCATAAACATCTCCACCAACAATCAACCACATTATCATCATCATCATCAGTAGTAATAATAAAAATCATCATCATCATGAGCAGTAATCGTCATCATCATCATCTCCACCATCTCTACCAAATATCATCCACATTACAATCATCATCAGTAGTAATACTCAAAATCATCAATTAATCATCATCAGCAGCAGCAGCAGCTCACTCCCCAGGCCGGCCTGCGTTCACGCACGGCCCATTGAGAACGAGTAGCAGCAGCAGGAGGAGGAGGATGAGCGGGTGATGGTGGTAGCGTGGCTCCCACATCCGGGCCCCTCCGCGTCTCCGCAATTCAAAACCAGTCGGTCCACATTGCCCCTCGTCGGCTGACGATGGGAAGTGACCTCTACACGGGGACCAGAGGACGATTTGGAAAGAGGAGGACGTTGACAAAGATGTCTAGGAGGGAGGGAGGAGGAGTGGGGGGGATAATGTGAGTCAAGGCTCGATTATTGCAACTCACTGCTCTACGGGACGTCTGGCAAAAGAAACATCATCGAGGTGCAGTGTGTACACAAACTATCTGGCACGAGTCGCGACGGGTCCTGCGATATCCCACCCTGTCCATCACAGTGTTCGGCGAGCTGCATCGGCTTCCGGGTTGCCGAACAAACACATTGCAAGGTCACCGTCGTTACGCACGCAAAGTGCTCGCCACAAATGAACCACAATACCTCGCCGATCTCGTCAAGTAACATAAACCTCGGTCATCCTCCTCGCAGCTTGGCTGGCCATCGAACAAGGACGGCCACTGCGTCGCGCGCTTTCAAATGCGCGTTTCTGCGGCTGTCTGGAACGCTCTTCACCTCCGATATTTGGATGCCACTGGGAGCTATGAACTTTTAAATCTCGAGTGAAAACTTATTTCTTTAGAACTGCTTTTTTGGGGTTATTTTTGTCTCCCCCCCCCGCAACGCTGTTTAGCGCGGTTGGCTACGTACGGTGCGAAAAAAGTTCAACGTACATACATACGACAATGGGGAGTGGTTGAGAGTGATTCGGGATAGGCTGGCCGTGTTGGGTGATTCAGCTGGACCAGGTGGTGAGAAGGCAAGAGACTCGGGATGGATCTCATTTGCAACATTGAGGGGAGTGGTGTGTTGGTGGTAGTGAGGGGGGGTTGAGGGGTGGGTGGTGTGTTGGTGGGGGGGGGTTGAGGGGAGGGGCTAGGGGTGTCGCGGGGTGTGAGGGGCGGGGTGCCATTCGACTCAATCACCCGTCGAGTAGTGGTGGTGTCTCTCATCGACAAAAAAAAAGTCCAAACAATGCATTCCTTTGACTTAGACGGCGTCCGTCACCTGGGATGGATCTCATGCCTCTCACTCTCGATCGCAGCTCCCCCCACCAACTCCCCCCCCCCCCAAGTGACTTCCAACTCAAATGAGCACTTTGACACGTAGGAGGAGGCTTTCACGACCAATGTCATCCATTAGATCGCGTAAATATATAAATGTGTCGTTAAAACCCGCCACCACCCGACACAGCCAACTCGTAAGGGTTGTCATCTGGCACTCAGATTGTAAATGTTGTGGCTTGGCTCTCCAACACACCGGTGATGCTGTACTAGTGACGAATTGGCCACGTTCTGTTTACTTGACAACCCTTACTAGTTGGCTGTGTCGGGTGGTGGCGGGTTTTGACGACACATTCATATATTTACGCGATCTAACTAAAAAAAAAACCCCTCTAGTATCAAATGAGCCCCCTGCAACGGTGCTCAGCTCACGTTCACAGCCACTGAGCCGATGGTGGAAATTCCACAATCCTATGCCGGGGCCGAGTTTGATCCATGTGACAATCACCGCTGCCTTCCCCCACAACGTGGTACTAATTTTATGGACCCGGGGAAAGGATGATGGGCTGTGTTAGCCCACAACCAGGAATTGAACTCGGCACACCACTCTGTATATATTACATATATACAATTGCATTACGTACTCTGCATTCAAGCCATTCTCAATCCACAACACCATGAAAGCCTTCACACGCCGCGTCCGTCGTGGGTTTTTTTTTCTACATTTTTATTTGCCATACTTCACCACGCTGGTCCACGTGGTCGTTAATGTCAGAGGGTCTCACCTCGGAATGTGTTTTTTGTTGCTTCACGTGGGAGACAGGAAACTGCGGTGTCCAGGACAAGGTCACACTAAAAGCGCTGCACAGATGGATTCAATAATTTTCGTCACGTACTAACCACCTCCCAGTCCAACACTTTGTCATTTCCAGGCGTCTAATTTCTAACCGGGCTCAAACTTGCTTAGCTTCCCGAAAGATTACGAGATCGTTCGTGTATATATATGGTCACTTGTTTCCAGACTTAAATGTAACACAATCTGTGGACACCTCTGTAAAGGTCACAGCATTCGGCGGATGCTATTGAAGCAATCGCTGCACCCACTTTGCTAGAATGCATCTCTCCACTCGCCATCATCAATCACGATCGATCCACTGCTGGATGAAAGCCTCCCCAAGTCGTCACCGTCTCTCACGATCGTGCGATGTAACAACAATCCACCTGGCAGTTAGACAAACAGCTGGTGCTAGGTGCTCCTCGATTATACAGTCATTCAAGCAAACTATGACCGCGTGTTGAACTTCTTTCGCACCGTACGTAGTCAACCGTGCTAATCGGATGCGCGGGGGAAGGACAACAACTCAAACACGAAAAGCAGCTCTGACAAAATTCGTTTTCAACCTAGATGATTTCAAAGTGCCGTAGCTCATCGTGGCTTCCTAATATCGGAAGGAAGAACGTTCCAGACGGCCGCAGGAGCGCATCTGAAAGCGCGCGATGCGGTGGCCGTCTTTGTTCGATGGCCAGCAAAAAAATACATTACGTATACTGTTTATATTTATTAAGTGGAAATGTGTAGCCTTGTAATTGCTTAGTTCGTGCCACTGCTGGAGCAAGAGTCTCCCCCGGAGGGAGTTCCAGAGAAGCCCCTCTGGAGGGAATTTGGCCTCCTCCTCCTCCACACTCTACAGATGCCCTTGAAAAGGAATGCTCCAAATGGCAAGGGTGAGAGTTCAAATGCCAGTTGGGGGTTGGACTCAGTCTATCTTTCACGCGGTGGGGGGGTGGTCGCTTAAAATGTGTACCAGATTGTGAAGTCAAAAGTGGTTGTACTCTGGAAAAACTCGCCATATGAACGTGGAATATCCACCACTGGCTCACTGGCTGTAAAACAGGAGGCGAGCACTGCACCCATTGCTCATTTGAGAACGAAATCGCGTTGGCTTTGGAATAAAATAAATAACTTGATGATAAAAAAAAGAAACGTATCCCCATCATGTCCAGCAACGTGAAATGAACGCACGGGAAAGGAATGCCAACAGCAGACAGGAGGCTGTCTGAGCGAGGTCGGAGGCATGACAGCACAGCGTGACTCACTCGGTGGAGGGGGGTGGCGGCCGTGGTGGTGGTGGATGAGTCGTGGGGAGTGGTGGCGCAGTAGTCAGCGCACTGCGCTATAAACCCGGCCGCCCGAGTTCGATTTCCGCTCACGGTGACGATTATCGGAATCGGTTATGGGTCGACTTCCGTTCAAGACCAATAACGGCGGCGATTATTCGAACCAGTCGTGGGCCTCCCCTAAGTCGACTCAGCCACAAATGAGTTACCTGAAGCGGTGTGTGAACATCGTCACTAGGGTAGACAAAGGCGGCCGTGCGTGGTGCTGGCCACCCACCCCCTCGTGTGCCGTATCGAACATCATGGGTTCTCGCTAACACGGCGGCGAAGGAACGACATTATCAGCTCAGGGGATGCGTCAATCGATCAGCTGGGGCCCCAGTATTTAATTTCTCTCGCACCTAGGCTGTGTATCGCGACGTCTTCTGCCTAATTGCATCATTAGGCTCACGGTGTCGAACATGCAACGCTGTAGGGGCGTTCCGTCTTCGCAAAATAGGTTGTGTTCTTTGACACTGTTGTTGAAAACAAATCTCATGGTGATGGCCAAGGGGGCCCCAACTCGTAGCTTTGGCCACCGGGGGGGAGGAGGGGGCAAGGCACCCCCTGCCCCCTCGCTAGTTACTCTACTGCGCTAAGAGCACTTGCCCTAACAGTATGTTCAAGCTATACGGGGAACATTTGTATTTGTCTGAGTTGTGCAATAGCCAACTGCAACTACGGGCAGATAAAGATCAGAATTTATGTGCAGTGCCAAAACCCCCAAACCCTTAGACGCAGCACGCTCCTCTGCAAAAAAAGATATATTACAGCAGAACTCCACCACAGAGGGTGTCTCACGTGAAGGATGATGATGAGTATGGGCTTTTAAGCAAAGAAAAACACGGATATGTGCGTTTAATTGACTGCGTGCAGTGGGAGTTTGCGTGGCGTGTTTTAAACAACTGAACTATTTATTTTGTATTTTCCCAGGTAAGGTCCACTGAGCTACGTAGCTCTTTTTCAGAGGTGACCTGGCCACAAATGATAGCTCAGCGAAGTGGCTTATCACGTGGCTATTTATAGCAGCCAAATACTCTAAACGCGTGTTTATAAATGTGGACGGAAAAACCGGAGGAGCCGGAGGAAAATTCCACGCGACCACGTGGGGAGAGACACCACAAACTCCAAGTATACAGCAGGCGTCAGGGTCAGAATCGAATCTACACCCTCCTGTATACCAGGAGAGATAGTTAACATCTCGCCAACGTGGCTGCCCGTAATGGTTAGCGGACTGGACCTGCAATCCGGACGTCGCCGGTTCGATTCAACCACAGGCTCGGTGGTTTAAACAAATAATTGGTAAAATGCTGTTCAAATTCCCACCAGCGTATCTGTCCACACCCTGCGGTACAGATGGGCAGGAGCACAGTGAAGTCGATCAGCAATAACAACAACAACAGGTCGCGTGCGGTGTGGGTACTTCCAACGCGGCTGTAGAGCAAATACGATCTGCAGAGCTTTCAAGTAGAGGAGGACTTTGCGTCAGCAGTGGCTTGAGTAAGTTATTTGGTTCTTTCGGTAAAGTGACGTATGAAGATAAAATAATAAATTAAATCATAGCATACTACGACGTTTCGATTGCAACACAAGCAATCATCAGGTATAAATGAAATAGCAACAAAAATCTAACCAGAAAACTATAGACAGACATATAAGCAGACAGATATCACCAAGATACATAGAGAGAGTAACACAGGTACAGGTGTCTAGTTTTCTGGTTAGATTTTTTGTTGCTATTTCATTTATACCTGATGATGCTTGCTTGTGTTGCAATCGAAACGTCGTATGCTATTATTTAATTTATTATTTTATCTTTATACGTGACTTTACCGAAAGAACCAAAGAATAATTCCTGCAGTCACGAAAGCTCCAAAATTAAGATTGAGTAAGTTATTGCAGGGACGCGCCTTTGCTTAATTCTAAATGTACTGTGTACAGCGTATGCATCAGGACCGCTTTGAATTGGAAATAACCGAATAGAACCACCCATCGGTGGACGAAAGACAGAAGATACGCACGTTAGAGACATTATTCTGGCTGTAAGATGAGTGATTTGGCTGAGGCCATACACCCAGCAAAGAAATGCCAAAGCTCTGTACCTGTGCCAGTCAAAAGTCAAGGTGATTTCCTGCTCGAATGAGCATCGAGGCGGTGCTTATCTTCTATTTTCAGCCCTGAGACATTGGTGGGCATTCCACATTCCTATGGCGGGGGACGAGAAAATGCTGCTCAGTGCATCGACCGAGGAGGGATAGCGGATGGGATGAGCCAGCCACCGGACACTGGAGAACCCTTGCAAACGAGATGTTCCATCTCCAATGAAAGTTTCTAGTTGAAATAATTTTCAGGAATTACTGAAATCTAAATTCTCAAGCAGAGCTATTCATTCTAGATTTGAAGCTTTCGTGACTGCAAGGATTCATATTCTTAGGTTTTTTCGGTAAAGTCACGTAGGCAAAAACATCAAAATTAATGAAAATAAAATAAAATACAACAAAAAATCACGACGTTTGATGACGGAGACTTGTGTTGCCTCCGAAACGTCGTGATTTTTTGTTTTATTTTATTTTATTTTCATTAATTTTGATGTTTTTACCTACGTGACTTTACCGAAAAAACCTAAGAATAAGAGCTATATATGCTTTGGATATTAACATTGCCTTTGTGATTTTCGTCTTGTGGCTTTTCTGGTCTAACACCCGTGACTAGACAATGCCACATTCGAGAGGTTATCTTGTGGTTTAAGACATCTGTGAAAAAGAACTCCCACAGCTCATCGGATGCCTCCTGTCTAAAATAAAGACTCTGACTGTGAACCTCCAGTCAGGCATTGAACTCGCATCGCGTTCGGATTGCGAGCCGCTCGCTCAACGGGCAAGCCATGTGGTCGGTTTCGTGTTGAACTTTGCTCATCATTGGGAAGAAAATAAAAATTAAAAAATCCCTTCCGCGATACCTCCAGCATCATGCTGCCGTTTCTGCTATTACAAATACCGTCGCGGGGCAAGGAAAGAGAAAAAAATAAATGTCGAGGAAGCTACCGTATTCCTCTTGAAGAGACGCCTGAAGAATGCGAGGGAGACACGCGCTCAGCGCGTATCGATTACAACGCGTCTCTTGCGAACACGCGACCGCACAGCGTGCGACGTAGCCCCCGCGGAAAAACTACAAAGAGGTCAACGGCAGTTAAATTTCGATTTAAAGCTTTCGTGACTGCAGGGATTCATCTTCTTGGTTCTTTCGGTAAAGTCACGTAGAAGGGAAGTAATAAAATAATAAAAATAAAACATAATAAAATAATTAAATTTCGATTTAAAGCTTTCGTGACTGCAGGGATTCATCTTCTTGGTTCTTTCGGTAAAGTCACGTAGAAGGGAAGTAATAAAATAATAAAAAATAAAACATAACAAGGTAATTTAATTTCGATTTAAAGCTTTCGTGACTGCAGAGATCAATCTTCTTGGTTCTTTCTGTAAAGTCACGCAGAAGGGAAGTAATAAAATAATAAAAATAAAACATAATAAAATAATTAAATTTCGATTTAAAGCTTTCGTGACTGCAGGGATTCATCTTCTTGGTTCTTTCGGTAAAGTCACGTAGAAGGGAAGTAATAAAATAATAAAAATAAAACAATAAAATAATTAAATTTCGATGTAAAGCTTTCGTGACTGCGGAGATTCATCTTCTTGGTTCTTTCGGTAAAGTCACGTAGAAGGGAAGTAATAAAATAATAAAAATAAAACAATAAAATAATTAAATTTCGATTTAAAACTTTCGTGACTGTAGGGATTCATCTTCTTGGTTCTTTCGGTAAAGTCATGTAAAAGGGAAGTAATACAAAAATAAAAATAAAACGTCGTGAGAATTGTTTAATTATGTTTTATTTTTATGTGTGTTGGAGAGTAAACCCACAACATTTACTATTGGAGCCCCGTGACGTCTCCACGGTAATTACAACCAGCATCATCAGGCGACATCCAGAATTCCTGTTTCGGACATAAACAGACGGGGGCAGAGGTGATGTCACTTGTGAGCCAGTTAGGTGCGAAGACCAGGCGGGTGTTAATGTAGTCATATAAATTACAATGAATACCTATCATCAGTTGAGTTATTAATGATTAAGCAACATACATGTGTCCATAATGTTAATCCAAGAAGGTTTGCGGTAACTATTATTGGCTGCTCACAGTGAATCACCATCGATGCATGGTATAGGCATGGAATTAACGAGTGCATTACGCTTTCAAGCAGCACCAAGACTGTGGCTTTCAGAACGGTTACAATCGTGTTCTTTATTTCGCACTTTAGTCTCCCCAGTGGCGATGTTTACACCTCACACCAGGCACTGATTTAACGCTGAGTCGACCTAGGAGAGGTCCGGGACCGGTTCAGATAATCGTCACCGGTGTTGTCCGTGAGCGGGAATCGAACTCGGGTCGCCGGGTCGCCGGATTCGGACCACCGCTCCCCATATATGCAAAGACAAATATCCCCCGTATAGCGTGAGCAGACTATAGGGGCAAGTGCTGTTAGCGAGCACCTATAAAGGCCGGCACGTCACGCGAGGGGGTGGGTGACCAGCACCACGCCCGGTCACCTTTGTCTCCCTAGTGGCGATATTTACACACCGCACCAGGTACTCATTTGAGGCTGAGTCGACCTAGGGGAGGCCCAGGACCGGTTCAGATAATCGTCACCGGTGTTCACCGTGAGCGGGAATCGAACTCGGGTCGCCGGGTTCGTAGCGCAGCGGAGCGCTAACCGCTACAACACCGCTCCCCGCAAACGTACACACACATACACAGAGACGCACCATCTCAGACGCATGCACAGCTACACATACACACGCGTGTGCGGTCACGCAAGAGGCGACACAGTCGGCGTTTGCCCATCACAGCTGCCGCGTCGGCGAGGCTGCATCAGCCCGCGTGAGAGCTTTCAAGAGAACGTGAATTTTTGTTGTCTTTTTGTTGTGGTTTACGTGCGCGTGTTCCTTCTTGTATTGCGATTAAATATACACATAAAGGGACGTACAGGCGTGTGAGTGAAGGTACTTGGCACTTTACTCACCCGCTTAGAGCGCTGCCAATCACCTCCCCCCCCCACCACTATCACATACACGCGCACGTGCAAGGACACGCACACACACGCAGACATTCATACAAAGGTAAAACCTCCCCGTATTATCGATACAGGCTGTCGGGGCAAGTGCTGTCAGCTAGCACCGTGTGAAGGCCGACACGGCGCACGAAGAGTGGGTGGGTGGCCACCACCAAGCCCGGCCGCCTTTGTCTCCCCAGTGCTCATGCTTACGCGATTAGCGCCAGTGACTTACTCATCGAGAGCTGCGTCGATCTGGGGCAGGGCAGGGGGGGTCGACAACCCGTGGCTCCCAAGCCGCATGCGGCTCTTTAAGGGCCGTGCTTCGTTACGGTCTTTTTCGCTCAGTCTTCTTTTTGAATTCTGCTTTGTTATTTTGGCAGCCGACTCCCTGACCATGTGAATCCAGTTTACCATGGGAGTCCAGTTCACCATGGGAGTCCAGTTTACCATGGGAGTTCAGTTTACCATGGGAGTTCAGTTTACCATGGGAGTTCAGTTTACCATGGGAGTTCAGTTTACAATGGAACTCCAGTTTACCATGGGAGTCCACACGTAAGCAAGCACACACTTACACAATAGCCCTGAAGTGGCAATAACAGCACCACTGCCCTTGTGCCAGGCTAGGTGCGCTTTAAGGCACGGAGCAGACCCACATTGTGTTACAGTAACCACCTTCGCCACACCAATGAATTGACAGCAGTGTGTAAATGTAAGGGGATTCAAGTGGGCGAGTGTTTATTGTTTTTATTGAGGTATGCAACATACCGTACAGGTACATGTACGCACCGTGCCCTTACGTTGATGTTGTGTCTTTTGATGAGCTCCAATTGGCCGCCAAGGGCTGATTTGCCTGATGTGGTGTGTGCGCCGAGAGTCGGGATGAAGGAGGGAGGAGAGGGAGGGAGGAGAGAGTCAAAGTTAGTCTGACACTGTGCCCACAACTGGTCTTCCCTTCAAGTGGTGACTATCAAAGGGAAGGGAGCTGAACGTGCTACGAGCACTTTACAACTTCAAATAAACACATCAAAGAGGACAAAGAGCACCCCGTATAGCCTTGACAGCCTGTTGGGGCAAGTGCTGTTAGCGAGCAGCACCTACTACACGAAAAACTAAACTATGAAGCTTTTTTATCTTTTTTATTTTACCAGATAAGTCTTACTGAGCTATATTGCTCTTGCTCAGAAACGACCTGGTCACAAATGATAGTTCAACGAAGTGGCTTATCGCGTGGTAATGTATAGCAGCCAAATGCTCTCAACGCGTGCTGTTGATTCGACTCTCAATGTCGAGGGCAAAATCGGAGGACCCGGAGAAAAAAACCCACGCGACCACGGCGAGAGAGAGAGAGAGAGACACGCAAAGACGCCAAACATACAGCAGGCGTCAGGGTCGGGATCGGGATCGAACCCACGACCTCCATGCGTAACACGAAGAGGTTTGGTGACCAGCAGGAGACGCGAATGCGGGGAGACGCACTGGGCCGATTTGTTGCCCCGTGCGCGCTCGCTCGCTCGCTCGCTCTGACAATTCCGCGAGGGTTTTTTGTTTTGCTACACGGAGAAGCCGATGCGCGGCTGTGCCTGCACTCACACTCACTTCCACGCTCAGCCGATGTAGGGGCGATAAAAGGCTCTCTCTCTCTCTGGATGAGACCTGCGCAGGCGCGGAGAGAGAGAGGGAGAGAGAGGGAGAGAGAGAAATATTTTTTGCCGATTTCACGCACCGATTGCTCGGAGCGATAAGTCGCGAAGTGACAGGATTGCTATCACGAGCGTGACACACGCGCGCACGCCCACTCACACACGCGCACACAAAGACAAAGATTCCCCGGATAGCCTCAACAGACCGTTGGGGCAAGGGCTGTTAATGCCGGAGCGGCATGCGAGCGGGTGGATGGTCAGCATCGCGCCCGGCCGCCTTTATCTCCCGAGTGGCCAATGTTTACACGCAGCGCAAGATACTCATTTGAGGCTGAGTCGACACACGTGTACACACACACATACAGAAGGCATGAAGGGGAACGCAAAGGCTACACGTACATGCAGACACACGCACGGGGAAACGGATACACACAGACAATTCTACACGTGTACACAATCATACACAGACAAAGATCGCCCGTATAGCCTGTAACAAGACTGTTGGGGCAAGTGCTGTTAGCGAGCATCTACATACGAACACGTTCTCGCTTACACCAACAACAACCGCCGCTCGCCACGAAGTGGCGGTGCTGGAGTCGGGCTCGATGCACCTTGAGGCTACGTCAAGTGTGCGAGGCTCACTTTCTGCAGGTCGTGGGACAGACCCAGGTGTTATGGATTGACTGACTGAGATGACTGGCAGATGCTTCACCCGTGCCCCCCTACTGTGCCAACTCGTTGCGTTTTAACTGCCCTGCGCTCCGCTCGTTGTTGTGAGCTTCGCTCCACGTGCCCTCCGTTGTTGCTGGAGGGCGACTGCCTCCAATTGCCCAGTCGCGTCCTTCACGAGCCTCCTCCTCCACAGAGGCCGATCTTGACAGCGCTGGTACCAGTCATCGGCGAGTCCCATTAGCTCCACATTCTTTCTTACCACATCAGCTCAGATCTCTCAACGGTCTGTGAGCTCTTCGCACAGTGCAGTCTGGTTAATCCCAGGAAGGATCATACATGGGCAGACTTGTGTATGTGTACTATGTACTTTAAACACGTGACGTACGTTCTTTTCATCGATCCACTGATGGTCATGGGGTGGGAGTTATTTATTTGACCATATTTTAACACGCTGGTCAGCGCAGGTTGGTGAAGGTTGAAGTTAAGGATATGAATAATAAATGCATTGTGGAATTTCCAACACGTTTGTACAGTAATGCAGTCCAAATATGGCGTGGACCAATCAGTTTCAAAGACAATGCATATATTATCAGAGTATGTTTTTGGTTTGCATTCTGACCACAAGTATTGTGGTTAATGCAGACATGATTACTTTTAAAAGGTTCCAGTTTGGTGTTTTAGCATCTTAACACCTGTTTTGTTGCCAGAAAAAAAACCTTTTTAGAATGTGGGTTATCGTTGGGGGTGATGAGGAACCGAGCCAGCAGCCAGCCAAGAAACTCGGGGCACAGATTATAATTATGTAATAGTATATGATGTTTTTTTTTATTCTATCCTACGTGTTCCTGCTGACTGTCTTCGTTTGTACTGCCTCGTACATTTCGTCTCGTTAATGCCGCCTCGTTTGCATTGCCTATCTCACTCCACACGGAACGTTTGCACAATGATTTGAAAGCAATTTTCATACCTCTCAAGGTGGCCGTGGGACTGAAGATGCCATGAGACCCTGAACTGGTGCTGCTGTGAACCTGGGTTCACATCCATGTTGCTGCCACGCTTGATTAACCCATTGTTTCAAGCGTAAGTAGGTTGAAGGCCTCAGCATACTTACCAATGAATTGAAAACATAAAAATTCGATTACACTCCATTTTTATTTTATCAGGTACAGCCCACTGAGCCATAGAGCTCTTTTTCAGAAGCGAAATGCCCGCAAATGATAGCTCAACGAAGTGGCTCATCATGTGGAAATGTATAGCAGCCAAATACTCTAAACGCATGCTTCTAAATGTGGGGAGGGGGGGGGGGACGCCAGACCCGGAGAAAATCAACACGACCACGGGGAGAGAGACACACAAACTCCAAATATACAGCAGCAGCAGCAGGCGTCACGGTCGAGATGGAACCCACGACCTCCTGCACACCAGGTGAGGTAGTTAACATCTCAGCACCGCGACCTTTCCATTTGGGTAAAAATTCCAGCTTTGAGAATTAAAAACAAGATTGGTTTTGCTGTCACGTGACTGGCATTAGTCTCGGTCGCAGGGCGTGAGGGAATGCACCGCTCTCGATCGCGGCTACTCGAGGTCACTCGGAGGGGTCTCAGAAGTAGTTCTCTCATGTCCACTTCCGATGGTTCTTACGCGATTTGACGCGACGAAATACACACGGCGAGTCGTGCATGCAAGACGATATTATTTAAAACGTATGTAAATTATAAGTAAATTATATGGTGATGTTATATACACTGAGGCATTCGAGACGAACGAGGCAGCGAGTTAACGAGAAAAACAGACAAACTAAAGACGAAAAAAACCCCGCCGGTAATAACCGTATCAATGATTGTGACGATTAATCGATTATAATAATAATAGGGGTTTTTCCCATTTTTCTGGCAACAAAACTGAAACCTTTTGACAAGGAATCATGTGTGCATTAACCACAATAACTCTATTATTATATTTTGGTACTGGCAAAGGAGGTCTAATGATGTAGATTAATCGATTGTTTTTCAACACAGTTCGAGCACAGGCGCAACGGGCCAACGCGATCAAACGGCCAACAACAAACGGCGCTCTTATCGAAGAAATAATCGATAAGAGTGTAACACCCTCCTTGAGTTGAGCGAGGTCATTGTTGTTGTTGTTATTGTTGTTGGGAAGTGCTCGGGCCAAAGAAAGTGGAGCGGTGCGAGGGAAGAATAGAGTTGAGACGTCATTTCATCGACTCTACACTCGTGACGATTAATCGCATCGTTGTGGCGGGATGAGGGGGCGTGGGAGGGTGAATTCGTCTTCTTTTATCGCACGGATCAACATCAGCAGATGAAAGATGTAATTGTAGATGTTAAATTTCGATGTAAAGCTTTCGTGACTTCAGGGATTCATCTTCTTGGTTCTTTCGGTAAAGTCACGTAGAAGGGAAGTAATACAATAATAAAAACAAAACATAATAAAATAATATAATATAATAAAATAATATAATAATATGTTTTGTTTTTATTATTCTATTACTTCCCTTCTACGTGACTTTACCGAAAGAACCAAGAAGAATTGTAGATGTTGTTATCCGCTCATCAATTGCCTGTTCAGAAGCCGCGTGGCTCTCGTTCCGTTTCCATCTCTTTAAATGAGCGGCAGCGGCGGAGGCGTTCACGATGCGGTCGATGGTTTTGGGGTTCGTGGCCGCACTCCACATCGCAGGCTGCCGAATCTTTGATGCGTGGCCAGCGTCGGCCAATGCCCGGCCCCCGACTCGGTTGGCGGTCGATTGTTGTGCGGCGTGGAAAGTTGGAGCCGAGATGTTCGACTCCATAGGGTCTAGGGCAGCGGTCGGGAACCTATGGCTCGCGAGCCATATATGGCTCTTCCAGTGACGGCATATGGCTCCCAGACAATTTTGAGTTGAAAAAATAAAAAATAAATCAGTTTGGAACAGATTTTAAAATACTTGTGATATTGCTTAATAATACTGTGTCATTTTAAAGTAAACAGAAATTAGTTTTGAGGATAAATTTCACGGGTCACGCCTGCATGAAGCTCAACCTCACCACGTATGAACCAGACTACAAGGCCATCAGCAAAACCACGCAGCACCAGAAGTCGCAATAAAAGTAAGACATATTTAATTTATTATACGTTAAAAATACTATATGGCTCTCAATGAAATATATTTAGAAATATTTGGCTTTTATGGCTCTCCCAGTCAAAAAAGGTTCCCGACCCCTGGTCTAGGGTCAGGTATGAGACGTTGATTATTTTTTGACGTCCAGACTTGCTTCCATCTCTCGCCTGCACACGAATGATACAACGCAATAGAGCAGCGTTCTTCACTCATCTTCAGAGGGGGGGGGGGGGGGCACTTTCGCCCGATAAGACATCGTCAGTGTTAGAGCCGCCACAACATTTGAAACCATTGGGGGGGGGGGGTTGACAGCACGATGATGATGAGGTGGGGGGGGGGTGTCACACTTTGTGCACTATCGGTGGGCCGCATGTCCAGGGGCCGCACTAAAGGCCACCAGGAACCGTCAGTGACCCGCGGGCCTTGCAATGAAGAACAGTGCAGTGGAGTAATAGAATGGAAACTAACACACAACATCGATTCTAATAATCGTGGGTGTTGCCCTGACGCATCGCCTTGTGGATGACTGCCCATCTGTGGAAAACAATTGCTTCATAGCCATAGAGAATTCTTCGAGTATAAATTAAAATTCTGATAAATCGACACATCGATCATTGCGAAGTGACGGCAAACGCCAGGAGAGTGACCACCTATGGCGCTGCGGGGTTCCTCTCGACCAGCCGGTCCCCTGCTGGTCCCCTGCTGGTCCTCGAGACCACCGCAGGGAAGGGGGGGGGGTCCCGCGGAAAGGAACAACACACACTCACATCACCTCGCCGAGGCAGAGGCAACGATTTTAAGTCGCTACTGGCGGCGCGTGGTGACCCCGCGAATTGTTTTGGAGGTGGAAAAGGGGGGCGCCCGGGACAGGTTCGAAAGAGGTTGTGAGCCGCTGCTGTCGACGTGCGGACAAGACCCCCCCTCCGCTCCCCTCCCTCCGCTTCCCTCCCTCCCCTCCCCTCGGTGCAGTTGCGATCGGGTCGCGTCGTCGCCACGCAAAGAGCTGTGACGGCTGCGGCAGAAGCGATGTCGCAGCGCTGCAATACCCGGGTTTACGTCGGGTGGGGTGCGTTTTGTTGAAAATGTGCGACGACGCATATCGAAACGACGTAAATCGAAGCGATTTATCCACAGGGCGGGTGGTGGTGGAGGCTGAGAGGCGACGTATAACGAGAAAGAACGGACGGTGCTATCAGCGACGTGAGCGTGGGCTCGAGGCGACGTAAATCGGGTCGCGGTCTTAGTAAAGCGACGACGTATGTGCGAAACAACGTTAAAGGGGGAAACGGAAATCGGGTTGCCACTGTGTATGGGAGAACGACGTATTACGTCTCCACGGGACATCTCCTGTGCGGGGGAGGCGAGATCGCATCCCGATCACGGCCACCACCAACACCTGGGACGATTATCTGAACCGGTCCTGGGCCTCCCCTAGGTCGACTCGGTCGTAAATGAGTACCTGGTGCGGTGTGTAGTAAGCATCGCCACTGAGGTGTAAGATAAAGAGGATCGGGCTTGGTGCTGGCCATCCCCCCCCCCCCTCGTGTGCCGTGTAGGCCTTCACAGGTATAACCCACTCACAGCACTTGCCCCGTCAGTCTGTTGAGGCTATACGGGGTATATTTATCTTTGTCGGAACATTGCTGTGGTTCGCTGGCTTGGAAGAGGGAATACTAGCGTAAGGCACTACCACGAGAGTACAAGGCTACGCCTATCGCATACTAATCCCAAATTATTATTACGATCAAACCCTAATATTCGAACAGGTGTATGGAAGGGCATGGGCGATGTGGATAATCATGGCGTGGAACAACGCTTCCAGATTTCTCTCGCCGCAATTAAGCGCTGCGTGTAAACCCCGTGAACAGTACGCGTGGAGGTGTGTGCCACGCCGTGCCATTGTGTCTGTGTGTGTGTACATATAGACAGTGCACCAGGTGCCTCGCAGCGCCGTGGTCGTGTTTACATGTAAACAAAGACAAAGATCCCCCCCACTTCGTATAGCCTCCAATAGACTGATGGGCCAAGTGCTGTGGGCGAGCATCGCCTTATGAAAGCCGGCACGGCACACTAGAGGTGGGGTAGGCGGGGGGTTTGCCGGCAAACACCACTCCTGGCCACCTTTGTTTCCCCAGTTCTGATGTTTTTACACACCGCAGCAGGCACCCGTTTAAGGCTGAGTCGACCGAGAGGAGGGAGGCCTAGAGCCGTTTCAAATGCGTGGTTTGATCGTCAACAGGTTGAACAACCCTGTTAGGGTGGGTACTAGTTAGGTCCACGTGTGGGTGGGCGGTTAGGAGATAGGTGGTTGGGTTGTAGGTAGGTAGAAGGGTAGGTGGGTCGGTGGGTGAGTGGTTAAGTGGCGGGGATAAGTAGGTTGGTGGGTTTTAGGGAGGCGTGTGGGTTGTCTACGTAGCTACGTCGGTTGGCGGGTAGTTGTGAAGGTATGTAGGTGTAGATGTAAATTAGGTAGGTGAGTGGGTGGATAGATAGGTGGGTAGATGGGTGGGTAGGTGGGGGTCAGTACGTAGGTTCGTGGTTCGGTATAATGGTCGTTGAGTGGGTAAGAAGTTAGATGGGTGGGGGTATAGGTGAGTAGATGGTTGGGTGAGCACATAGTATGTAGTAATGCATATCCTGTATTCAACTCGATGTTTACGCTTCTTACAATGCATGCATAGAATCACGCGAGTGGGGAAAACATTCGTTTGGCTTGTGTAAATGATATGCAAGTCCTATGGTAATGTGACTTGTCGTCAATGGAGCAGACATCTGCACGAGAAACTCAGCAGTGGGCAGCTGGGTGGATGGCGAGACGCTACACGAACCCGGTGACCCGAGTTCGATTCCCGCTCACGACCCACACTCAGTGACGGTCCTGCCCCCCCCCCCTACGTCGACTCGGCCTCAAATGAGTACCTGGTACGATGTGTAAGAATCGCCACTCAGGAGACAAAGGCGGCCAGGCGTGGTGCTGGCCACCCACCCCCTCGTGTGCTACAGTGCCGGGCTTCATAGGTGCTACTCGCAAGCAGCACTTGCCCCAACAGTCTGTGCAGGCTATACGGGGGGATCTTTGTGTGTGTGTGTGACTCTGTGGGTTGCTGTGTTTATTACTTGTGTGCGCGTGGCAGTCGTCCTCCAGCAACAACTGAGGGCGGACGTTGCCGTGCTTACAAAACAACGAGCAGAGCGCAGGGCGCTAACAACAACAAACACATCCAGTCGGCACGACGGGAGAGCACGGCTTATGCACCTAGCCTGGCACGAACGCGCCGTGGTGACGTCTCCGTCACTTGGCGGAGAATGGCTGCGTGTTCTATGTATGTTTAACTTCTTTCGCACCGTACGTAGCCAACGATGCTGATCGGCGATTGTAACCGTCGTTATTGTTGTCGCGTTTGTGTCTCTCTCCGTGTGGCTCTCCTCTCTCTCTGCCCGTGCCCTCCTACCCTCCCACCCACCCACACCTCCTCCCCATGTCTATTAATAGCCGCGTGCCCGATCCACACGGATGGACGTCGGGGACGGACGCGCGCAGGTGCGACCCTGAGTCAGGTCACGGGGTGGGCTGCCCCGTGTCCACGCCGCCCGATTGTGTCTCTCTCCCCTGCACGCATTGACTGCCGGGGGTGCGGTGGAGGACTGGTGGAGATGGTGGTGGTGGTGGGGTGGGGGGGTGAATTTGCCGTCGATGTAGACGCGCATTGATTGGACTACGAGAGCGAGAGAGAGAAAAACAATGTAGATTAAAAAGACAAAGATCCCCCGTAAAGCCTTACCAGCATGTTGGGGCAAGTGCTGTTAGCGAGTAGACCCTTATGAAGGCCGGCACGGCACAAAAGGGGTTTGGGTGGACAGCACCACGCCCGACCGCCTTTGTCACCCTGGTGGTGAAATTTGTATTTTATTTTACACATCGCACGAGGTACTCATTTGAAGCTCAGTCAACCTAGGGGAGGCCCATGATCGGTTCAGATAATCGTCACTGGTGTTGGTTGGCCGTGAGCGGGGATCGATCTCGGCTCGCCTGGGTTCGTAGCGCCGACACTCATGGGACTTCCACAGAGACCCACATCGGTGAGCGTTGATTGCCGTTGCAGTCACGAGCCATTGTTGGAAGTTGGCAATTGCGTCGCTTACATCGGCGGATTATTTAATTATGATTAATAATATTTTTTTACCCAGGAAACCCCTGAGTTGTCAAGATGACTTGGCTCGGGAGGGTTGCGCGCTCCATTGGGATGTGTTTTTTTTTGGGGGGGGGACAATGCCGTGAGCGAGGCGTTTGGTGCCGTGCGGGATGATGCCAGAGAGTTCCTGGACAAAGTCACGACCCCAAATCTGCGCACAAGTGGATTAAATAATCCATTGCTGGACCGCCATGTCTTGGTCCAGGAACAACCTGGACTCCCCTGGCAGTCCCCCACGCTAGTTCAGTTCTCACCAGGATAGTTCAGTACTCACCAGGCTAAACACCTGCTGAGCTTCCGGCGATATCGGACGAGTTCCGTACCCTTGACTGGGAGTTTGACTCAGCCCATCGTTCCGGCGGCGGTCGATAAAACGAATGCCTACTTTGTGGTAGAATTCAACAGTGGGTTTAACACATAAACTTTCGCGACCAATATTATTCATAATCAACGTTGTTGGGTTAGATCGCGTTATTTATATAAAAAAAATGTTTTTGTAAATGCTGTGGTTTCACGCTTCAACACACCGGTGGGCTAAGGCAGTGAACTATTTGTATTTTGTCAACGTGACACTTTTTTTGCTGATTGGCCGTGTCGGGTGTGGAGGGTTACGACACATTTATAAATAATGCGATCGAATCCAAAAACGTTGATTATGAAAGTCAACAGTGGGTTGTCGTATGGATACACTCGCGCCCCGCTTTGCCATAGGAACGTGGAATGTCCCACCGCTGCCTCAGGGCCGTGGACGAGGGATAAGGGGCCATCCATTTAGTACGTACGCATGGAGGGGGGGGGGGGTTAACCCAAATGCGTAATCTTGCGTATGGGGGGGTCTACTGACAATGTACGGATAGGAAACTAGGGGGGAGGGGGGGTGAAGCATCGATAATAATTTGTCTACATTGGCCTTCAAATGAGTTAGATAGTCCAGCGGTGGACTATCTGTTTGCTTAAACACGTGAATATTATTAATCCTTGATCGTTTCTGCGTGGAATAAATATCGGCCGTTCTATAGGAACCGGAGGGGGGTGCGGGCGGTGCGTAAAGCGTACGTACGCAGGTGGGGGGGGGGGGGGGGGTGTGAACAGTCCGCGTGCGTACAGGGGAGAGATGGGAAGGGGTCAAGTTTTGACAGATTTTTTTTTGCGGACGTCCTCAATGGATGGGCCCCCTAAGCGCCAATGCCCACACGTCCGTCACTCAGACGTTTGGAGCCCAGAGTCAGGGGGGGGGGGGCGGAGTTGGACTTGAAGGGAGAGTGCCGAGAGAGACGAGGTGACCCATTGTTGTATCGTCGCACGCGTCTCGAACGTGTTTACACTCACGCGGACACAATAAACGAACGCCTTCGTTGTCACAGGCTGTACGAGCGAACACAAGGAGAGACGCCGATCATTCTTTCTAGATTTGAAGCTTTCGTGACTGCAAGGATTCATTACTCTTAGGTTTTTTGTCGGTAAAGTCACGTAGGTAAAAAATAAAATTAAAATTAATAAATGTAAAATAAAAAAAATCACGACGTTTCGGAGGCAACACAAGCTTCCGTCTTCAGGTGGAACCGTCACAGCACGATTGCTGTATCAAGTAAAGATCAATTCCAAGAGACCCGACCTTGTATATATACTGGTTGAGGGGGGGGGGGGAGCCAGGGTAGGCCCCTGGATCGGAGTTTTTTTCCGATCATTCTGTATCCTACACCCCTCCACCACCCCGTACCACACCTGAGTTCAATGCTCGTTTCAGCCCATACGCACGTGTCCTCCAGTCGTGATTCGAGCACCACTTTGACATTGGCGACAAGCCGCTCAACGCGTTTCCAGCGTGACCGAGAGCAGCAGCGGCAGCGGCAGTCCGTGGGGCCGTTGGCTTCGCGTTACCGACGTCGTGAAACGAGGCGACGTTGCGTGTTTCGCAGGCAAAGTCGGGAGCCAGTTTCGAACGTCGGGGTCTCATCGGGCAGTCAGGATTGCCAACTTCGTGCCGTGTAGTTCAGCGTTGCCGTGCTCTTGAAGGATTGTGTTCTTGCCTTGGCGTGCTCTCCGACTGTGTTGTTGTTGTTTGTGCCGGGTTGCACAAGCTTACATTTAGTGTGGTAAAAGTGTACGTATGGAATAATTGTTTTGTAAATGTATACATATTTATATTTGGTGACTTGCTCACAGTTTTGTAACTTGTTGTTGCTGTAACTTGCTGTTGTTGTAGTAGCTTGTTGTTGTAACGTGTTGTTGTTATTGTTGTTGTTGTAACTTGTTGTTGTAACTTGTTGTTGTTGTAGCTTGTTGTTGTAACTTGTTATTGTTGTTGTTATTATTGTTGTTGTAGCTTGCTGATCCGCCCCTCCTGGACACCTGCGACGAAGAGCTTTATCGATAATCGAATTCCTCCAGTCGACATAGCGATTCTGACTGTGATTGCCGATACGCTGCTCAATAGCTGCACCACGTGGTACTGGCAAGAGCGCTCCGTACACAGCACGGGAAGCCGCTCAACGCAGACCTGTGCGTCCATGTACAGTACAACAATATCTATGGCGCCTTGTTGTGTCTTGCCATTGTCATAGGGGCCGTTCATAAATGACGTCACGCACCTAGAGGGGGGGGGGGGTCAGATATTCGTGACGATGTGTGACGAGGGGGGGGGGGGTGTTGGGAAATGTGACGTCACATCAAAATGCGCAACTTAAAATAAATATGGAATTGTTATAACAACACTAATTGTTATAACAACACTCCTACAACATCAGAGTGCAGCGCCACATTAAATACGCACTACAATGACAATTGTTGAAAGCGATTTGAAGCATGTTTATGGTTTTGGGGGGGGGGGGGCAGAGCTTTGTGACGTCATATTTGAGGGGGGAGGTCTGACTTTTTGTGACGCCGTGCGACGAAGGGGGGGGGGGGTCAAACTCGTCCACAATCGCGTGACGTCATTTATGGACGGCCCCTACGTATCAACCCGCATTGACCAGTGTGGTGAAGTATAGTCAAACAAACACTGCATCGTTAAGAAGCTTTGTTGAGCAGTGGATTGATGAATGCCTGTTAATCATTATTAATATTATTATGATATAATCGGTGTAATGGTGACTTAATTCCCACTGCCTTTGTACGAATGGGTGCGCCGCAATTCGGCCGTGTGCGGTGGGATAAAGTGTGGGTACTCCCACCTCTTTCCTCCAAGGCGCCTAACCCAACGTGGAAGAGTAGACCAAATACCAATCCGCAGGTGTATCGCCAAAAGCTCGCAGCAGTGAACAAAAAAAAACGTCCCTTCCGCTAGCAGGGACTTGAGCGAGGCGTTGCGGGGGCTGCGCCCGGGTCTGGATGTATCATTGGGGTCCGGACCAGTCTTGCTCACTCTGGACCATTACGGTGAAATTCGTGGCCCGACTGGTTTTTCCACCGTCCACCCCAAACGCCACTGCGAGAATGTCTCTCCCCTCCCCCGCGCCTCGCAGCGCCACGTGCCCACCCACCCAGCCGCACCGACACACACGCGCGCGCGCAGAGACAAACACGGGCAAAGATCCCCCTTATAGCCTTAACATACTTCTGGGGCAAGTGCTGTTAGAGAGCAGCGCCTATGAAGGAGGGCATGGTGCCAGGGAGGGTGGCCAACGCCGCTTCCTGGCCGCCTTTGTCTCCCCAGTGGCGATGTTTACGCACCAGGTACTCGTTTGAGGCTGAGCCGACCTAGGGGAGGCCCAGGACCGGATCAGATAGTCGTCCCCGGTATTGGCCATGAGCGGGAATCGAACTCGAATCTTGCCTGGTTCTTAGCATGCTAACTGCTACACTACTGCTGCCCAGACAGAAAAATACAAAGATCCCCCATATAACCTAAACAGACTTTTCGGGCAAGTGCTGTTAGCGAGTAGCACCTATGAAGGCCGCATGGCACACGAGGGGATGGGTGGTCAGAACCACGCCCAGCCGCCTTTGTCTCCCTCGTGGCGATGTTTTCACACCGCCGCTGGTGCTCATTTGAGGCTGAGTTGACCTAGGGGAGGCCCAGAACCGGTTCAGATAATCATCACCGTTGTGGGCCGTGAGCGGGAATCGAACTCGGACCGCTCCACACAGACGCTCACTCTCACACACACCGCACCGGAACCATTATCAACTCACTTCAACTCAGCCGCATCTCACTCATTCAATCACTCTCACGCAGATTCGACTAACTCACTCATCCCACTCATCCACCTAACGACACTCACTCGTTCCACTCACACGCCCGCACAGACTCTCACACACCAAACTCTGGAATACAATCTAATCAATCGCGCACACACACCCCTCACTCATCCTAATCACACGTGCACACACAACACTCAATGGCTCATCTGCTCATCACATAGACGCTTCACTCACTCGATAATCACACGCACACCTTACACACCTAAGCAGATACCACCCGTACATCCAGATCGAATTCACTCACTCACAAATTCGCCCAACATATTCCACCCATTCACTCTCCCAATCATCATCACACCGTCCAGAACAATCACCCATCGCATATAAGCCACACATTCTCTCAGCACCACGACACAAACCAGACACTCACCCATCACTCACGAGTCACCCACTCTCCCAGTACCCTCAAACTAACCGCAACATCACCCCGCTCACCACCCACCTACTCACCCATCACCGACACATTACACCACCCGCTCACCCACACGGCCCACGCATCACCCACGCTGCCACCGAAACTCGCCATTCCGCCCCACAAACAGAATTTCTAGAAAACAGTCAAACCGCTCTGATCATAGTCACACCACTCGCGTAAAAACCCAGCTACTGACCCATCGCCCACACCTTTCCCGCTCACCCCACCCACCCATCAACCCTTCTTCACCCTGTGGACCATCCACACTCGCCACTCCGCATCACACACACAAAGACCGCCCGGGTCATTCTGCCTCGGGCTGCCACACTGACCCCCAACGCCAACACTGACCTCTCTTGAGCGCGAGTGTGTGTGGGTGCGTGTGGGGAGCGGTGGTGTGGCGGTTAACGCGCTGCTCTACGAACCCTGCGACCAGATTTCGATTCACGCTCACGGCCAACACAAGCGACGATTATCTGAATCGGTTCTGGGCTTCCCCTATGTCGACTCAGCCTAAAATGACTACCTAGTGTACTGGTGCGGTGTGTAAACATCGCCACTGGGGAGGCGTGGTGCTGGCCACAAACAACACTTGCCCCAAAAGTCGGTTTAGGCTATACGGGAGATCTTTGTCTCTTTGTGTGCACGAACGAGGCTTGTGCAAGCGAGTCGAGCTGGGATAAACGATCATTTAAGTCATCGATACATTTCTGCCGACGAGTCAGTCCATCTCGCCACTGCACACCCACTGAGTGCATGGCCCCATCTGCACTCCGCAGTTCACGTCCTCTGAAATGAGTTCCTTTCCTTGGGCTGTCACGCCATCGTCAGCACCACCGATCAGCACGGTTGGCTACTACGTAGGGTGCGAAATAGCTTCACCACACAAACATCGGCCCTATCCACCGTGCGCAGTGTCCACCACCAGCGGTACGTGACATGAAAGGCACAAATGTGATCGTATTTATAGTCTGTGTTAGAGACACCAGGTCCTATTTTCATATACGCCCCCCTCCCCTCTTACAAAGCCACCGTGATGACCTCGCTATCACACACATTTGCAATGGAGACGTAACTTTCGAAAAAGAAAATAATTGTGTGAGATGTATTTCGATGTAAAGCCTTTCGTGACTGCAGGGATTCATCTTCTTGGTTCTTTCGGTAAAGTAACAGAGAAGGAAAATAATAAAATAATAAAAATTAAACATAATAAAATAATTATCACGACGTTTCGGCCACAACGCAAGCAGCCGTCCTCAGGTGAAGACCAGGTCTGTCTCCCCGACAGACCTGGTCTGTCTCCCCGACAGACCTGGTCTTCACCTGAGGACGGCTGCTTGCGCTGTGGCCGAAACGTCGTGAGAATTATTTTATTATGTTCTATTTTTATTATTTCCCTTCTACGTGACTTTACCGAAAGAACCAAGAATAATTGCGTGAGATGTTTTGCCACCCCAAGACCACCCCCGCTCGCTTTCCTCTACGGTCAACGAGCTGTCTGTCGCTAGCCCACGTGCGATCTCTCGTCCAGAGCCGGCCTCTACCTTGCGCTCAGTTGCCATTCCAGTAACGCGCCACTCTCCGTGTGTCTTCGTGAGATGTCTCGGCTTTTGTTGAAGTTTTGCTGTTGTTGTTGTTGTGGTCGGTGCCCATGTTTTTGGCTCCATGTCAACATGGGGCTCAATATAATTATGGGTAATATATATAGACAACTCGCAAAGCTGCCCATCGCGTGCATACTTGTTTGACAGCCTGGATGGGGCTTTTTTTCTTCTCTCGTGTCATTTACAGATGAGTTCGCTCGACTATTGAAGGAAGATATCTTGGACGGAAGAAATGAAACTGCGAATTAAAAATTAGCCTCGAATACCGCGGCTCCCCTGATGGATGGTAACGTGACCAGATCACACGTGGGATGCTTTGGGGCCGTCCATAAATTACGTCACCCGATTTTGGACGATTTTTGACCCCCCCCCTTCGTCACACGGCGTCACAAAAAGTCAGACCCCCCCTCAAATATGACGTCACAAAGCTCTGCCCCCCCCAAACCATAAACATGCTTCAAATCGCTATAAACTATTGTCATTGTAGTGCGTATTTAATGTGGCGCTGCACTCTGATGTTGTAGGAGAAAACATTTATTAAACGTCTATTTAATTAAGTAGAACGGTCTACTTGGTTCTTTCGGTAAAGTCACGTAGAAGGGAAATAAATTTGTTTTATTATGTAGAATTTTTTTTATTTAATTATTTCCCTTCTACGTGTCTTTACCGAAATAACCAAGAAGATGAATCCCTGCAGTCACGAAAGCTTTACATCGAAATTTAAGGAGAACGTGTTGTTTCATTTATTTATTTAAAGTTGCGCATTTTGATGTGGCGTCACATTTTTCAAACACTCCCCCCCCCCTCGTCACACATCGTCAAAAATGTCTAACCCACCCCCCCCTAGGTGCGTGACGTCATTTATGGACGGCCCCTTTATAAACCTACTCCTCTACATGAGTTTGTGTCGATCCACTCAATTTTATATGAGCTATTTTATTTTTATCATTTTGTCAGGTAAGTCACACTGAGCTTTACAGCAATTTTTTTCAGAAGCAACCTGGCTCTCACAAATGACAGCTCAACGAAGTGGGGCTTATCACGTGGAAATGTACAGCAGCACAAATACTGTGCACGCGTGATGTTGAGTCTAAATGTGGAAGGGAACCCGCAGAAAACTCCAGACGACCACGGGGAGAGAGACACCGCAAACTCCAAATATACAGCAGGCGTCGCACCCACGACCTCCTGTATACCAGGCGAGGTAATTAACATCTCCTAGCCACCGCGACAGGCCATATCGCTGAGCGGTGTGCAGTACCAGACTCAGTGGACACCGATCCACGCCGTCAGTCGACGATCCGCAGTGCCATAGTGATTACACTGGTCAACACACTTTTTCTGGCATAAGGTATTCCAACGTTCTTAATGTAATTTTGGGGTGCCGATTCCAAATCTGGCATCAGTTTTTGTCTATCACATCAGGTTTTTGAGATATCAAATATTGCATTTTCAATAAAAACTGCAGAAAAAAAATATTAAATAAATGTGGATATCTACATAAAATTATATTATAAACACACTATCCTAAAAATACAGCACCATATTTTTACACTAAAGCAGTCACTGACTCGCAACAACTTGCAATCATAAGTGACAGAGTTAATTTCGGGTAAAATCAATGAAAATGGGGTATGCCGATAGCATACAAATGAGATGTGATAGAGCAAATCTGAGATCAGATTTGGAATCGGCACCCTGAAATTAGTCTAAAACAGCTGAAAAAGTCCAGGCCAGAATGTTTTTGTTGTTGTTGACCAGGGTTTTCCTGCCACTGCTTGCTGTACACGCCCGCAAAGCCTTGCAGGGATACGACACGACGCAGCGTCTACGGAGTCTCCGGCCCGAACACCCGAGACCCGCTTACCGACAGCCGCAGATGTCAGCGATTCATCCTGGAGTCTGTTCTTGTGGTCGTTGTTGTTGTCGTCATTGTCGTTGTTTCAGAGAGCTTGCTCTGTGTATGTATGTATGTTGAACTTATTTCGTACCGTGGGCAGCCAGCCGTGCTGATCAGAGGCTGATCAGCGCACATTCGTGATAGATTAGACTCACGAAGAGTGCACGTGACAAGTATTCGGACGGACTTGACTTGACCGTCTGTGGAAAAACTACCGGAAAAACGTGCGAGAAAGAGCTTCATAGCTCATCGGATTCCTCAAAAGTACAAACACATATTCTGATTCTGATGGGTAGCCAACGTGGCAGAGTAGGAAAAACAAGGCTCTCTGGAACTCCCTCCAGAAGAGGTCCCTTCTGCCAGCATTGACTACGGTACATCCTGTTGGCTACGTACGGTGCGAAAGAAGTTCGACACGCAGTACAAACATCCACCCGTTCGGTCAATGTGAGGGAAGACCAACGACCCCTCAGCCGCACGACGATGCGAAACGACGTTTCAATGATCAGAGTTGACATTTAGCCTCATTAAGTGCAAACACCAAAATCCATCCGCCATACGTGTTCTACGTGAATTGTTGATGGACGTTGAACTGTCGGTTTTGTCGTGTTGCATTCTAGAAGATTTCGCCGCTGTGATGTTTAAAACTCCGAGTTTTATTTGTGTGGCACCAGAACCCGTGTGACGTGTATCGACAGTGTTTATTTTGACTCCCCATTGAAAGGGACATTTACTGTCTCAATTGGCTCTCTCTCTCTCTCTCACACCTGCTCTAAAATAAAGGAATTGTATTCTACTGTTTTGTACACAGAGCTGTGCATGCATGCACGCACGCGCGTGTGTATGTAGACACACAGCACGCGTTCGCGTGCGTATGTGTGTGCGTGTATGTGTAAGTGGGGAGCGGTAGTGTAGCGGTTAGCGCGCTGCGCTATGAACCTGGCGATCCGAGTTCGAATCCCGATCATGGTCAACACCGGTAACAATGATCCGAACCAGTCCTGGGCCTCCCCTAGGTCGGCTCAGACTCAAATGAGTGCCTGGTGCGGTGTGTAAACATTGCTACTAGGGAGACAAAGGCGGTCGGGCTTGGTGCTGGCCACCCACCCCCTCGTGTACCGTTCCGGCCTTAATAGGTGCTCGCTAACAGCAATTGCCCCTACAGTCTGTTAAGGCTATATGGGGGATCTTTGTTTTATCTTTGTGTATGTATGTGCGCGTGGGGGAGCGGTAGCGCATTGGTTAGCGCGCGATTCGACGAACCTGGCGATCCGAGTTCGATTCCCGATCACGGTCAACACCGGTAACGATGATCTGAACCGGTCCTGGGCCTCCCCTAGGTCGGCTCAGACTCAAATGAGTGCCTGGTGCGGTGTGTAAACATCGTTACTAGGGGACAGAGGCGGCCGGGCGTGGGGCTGGCTACCATAGACCCTGCATAGGTGCTCGCTAACAGCACTTGCTGCTAGTCTATTAAAGGCTATAGGGGGATCTTTGTCTGTGTACACACACACGCGTTTGTGTGTACACACGCGTGCTAGCACGTGGATTATATATATATATATATATTTTGGGGGTAGGCGTAAAGCCAAAGAAGACACGCACGTGTCATGCAAGGTGTCGCCACGGTGGCGAGACGTTAACTACCTCGCCTGGTGTGCAGGATGTCGTGGGTTCGATCCTGACCCTGAGGCCTGCTTATATGTATATTTGGAGTTTACAGTGTATCTGTCCGCGTGGTCGCGTTGATGTTTCCCTCCACGTTTAGAATCAACAACACGCATTTAAAGTATTTGGTTTGCTAAAAATGTCCACGCGAGAAGCCACTTCGTTGAGATGCCATTTGTGGTAGCCTGGTCGCTTCTGAAAAAGAGCCACACAGCTCACAGTGGTGCCTTACCTGGTAAAATAAAAAAAAACATAGTTTAGTGTCATCACCCATAGCCACTGTCATTGGTGTGCAGCAACTTCGATACCGACCAACCTGCTGCACGCGGCTCTTTAAGGACTGCTTTGTGACGTTGTTTGTTGACCACCGCCGTCTCGTATTCACCACACAGTGCATTGTACGGCTCTTGAAATAGTTGTTTTTTTAATATACATAATTCGAAAAAAACGGCTCAGCTTGTTATTTTGGTTGCCGACCCCTGCTCGAGATAAAGATCCCCCGTATAGCCTGAGCAGACTGTTGGGGCAAGTGCTGTAGCATCACTTATGAAGGCCGACACAGCACACGAGGGGCTGGGTGGCCAGCACCACGACCAGCCGCCTTTGTCTCCCTCGCGGCGCTGTTTACACATCGCATCGGGTAGTCATATGAGGCTGAGTCGACCTAGGGGAGGCCCAGGACCGGTTCAGATAATCGTCACTGGTGTTGGTTGGCCGTGAGCGGGGATCGATCTCGGCTCGCCTGGGTTCGTAGCGCCGCGCGCTAACCGCTGCGCCACCGCTCACCCACGTGAGTAGCTCACACTGTGAAGTGACCATTTTCGCGATCAACATTATACGCTTACAACTAAGCTTCAATTGGGTTACATCGTCGTGGAGGTTTAATGTACAGCCATCCACCACCCGGCGGCGTCAATCAAATGAAGTTGTCACGTGGGCAGATGTGCCAATTAAATTTTCTCTCCCAGCGGAAAAGCAAAGCAACATTTTTTTTAGTGCGTGGCATTTTGCGAATAAGTCTTCTTGCTGTTCACTATTCGGGTTTGCTGAAAAAAACACAAATCGATTGGCATGTTTGCCCACATGACAACTTGATTTGATTGGGGCGCCGCGGTGGCGAGATGTTAACTACCTCGCCTGGTTTGCAGGAGGTCGTGGGTTCGATCCTGACCCTGACGCCTGCTGCTGTATATTTGGAGTTTGCTTGTTATTCCCGTGGTCACGTGGATGTTTCTCTGGGCTCACCGGTTTTTTTCCCTGTTTGGCTGTTATGAATGTGTCCACACTATAAGCCACTTCACTGAGCTGACATTGTGGCCAGGTCGCTTCTGATAAAGAGCTATACAGCTCAGTGGGCTCTACCGGGTAAAATAAAAAGTTAAGTTTTCGTATTCTTTCTGTCGCTGCGCTAGATAATGGAGGGTTATACAGGTAGGAACAACAGGTTCCACACTGCCCACCAGGGATTATTTGTCTGTCTGTCGTGCATATTTGTCTGTCGTGCACGAATGCGCTTTACAACCAAGTTCCTACCTGCTCACTCCGAAGGAACGTGTTAATTTAAAAACGACGATCTCATCCAAAAAAAAAAACTAATTATTATTTACTCGGAAGCGCTGTTTAAGAAATGACAGTTAAGGCTGGAAATGTCCTAGGACAATGGGCGATAAATAATCATAGTCCACACCAAGTGCGACTGTGCTCATCAATCTCAAACATTTACTGGCAGAATGTCAGATAACTTTCAAGGTGAAGTTCATTTTGTTAAACTCGAGGGTTCATTTTCCAGTCCGCTGACCAGGTTTGGGTGTCCATGGGTGTCCATGCGATGAGTGCATGGGGGGGGGGGTCTGTCTCTACACACGTCCATGAGTCACCTCCACCCGAGTCCATAACCTCGAACCGCACGTGCCACAAGGCAGTGAAACCCACTGGCAGCAAGCCTTGATCATTCGCTGGCCGCGTTTCAGAAACGCAGGAGGCTGGCCCTGGCGAAGCCGTCAGTCCGCCGACGCGTCTATTGTTCGAGAGGGCGATTGTTGAAATACATCGTCGTGTCTGTGTTTAATGGGTGGAGGGGGGTGGAGGATGGGGGGCAGCTGCAGCAGCAGCAGACACTGGAGCGGAGGAGGCTGCGTTCGCCAGTGGCATAGCCAACACAGGTGAGAGTACACAGGTGAGAGTACACAGGTGAGTGAGTACACAGGCACGTATTGCAAAACGCGCCCCGTGTTATTTCAGATGCTATCGCCGCACAGGGTCGCAAAGCAAATAGTGAATCCATCTTCTCGCTCACCTGCCTCCCACCATTACGCGTGTGTGTGTCTGTGTGTGTCTCTCTGTGTGTGTCTCTGTGTGTGTGTCTGTGTGTGTCTCTGTGTGTGTGTCTGTGTGTGTTTTGTGGGGATCGGTAGCGTAGTGGTTAGCGCGCTGCGCTACGAACCTGGCGACCCGGGTTCGATTCCCGCTCATGACCAACACCCAGTGACGATTATTTGAACCGGTCGACTCAGCCTCAAATGAGTACCTGGCGCGATAGGTAATAATCGCCACGAGGGAGAAAAAGGCGGCCGGGCGTGGTGCTGGACACCCTCCCCCTCGTGTGTCGTGCCGGCCTTGACAGTTTATTAAGGCTCTGCAGGATATGTGTGTATCTTTGTGCAAGTGGGGAGCACAGGTGATGCACATCTGCCAGTCATCTCAATCAGTCAACCCATGACACCCGAGTCTGTTCCGTGACCTCCTGCCAGCGAACCTTTGATACTTTACGTGGCCTCAAGGTGCGCCTGGCCAAGATGGGAGGGGGAGGGGGGGGGGAAGGGGGTTCAGGATATTTTAAGGTTCCTTTCATATTTATACGGCGCGACGTTAACCAATGCATTTTCTCTGACGAATATCAACAGAAGACCAAGATACCGATTTTCGCAGTTCTCAAGTGGATGGAGGGGGGGGGGGGGGATTTCCCAGCTACGACGAACACAAGGGGCGAGTGATATTTCAACCGGTTTCCGGGGCTCCCGTAGCTCCACTCGGCCTTAAAATAAGCACCTGGGTGCTGAAACATCAGCCCCGGGGTTCATTCACCACCCCCGCCGTGGGTCGCGCCGCCTTCATAGGTGCTCGATTGACAGCACTGGCACCGTCAGTCTGGAACATTCTTCGCGGGGGAGAGGGGGGACAATCTTTGTCTTGGTGCCGCCTGTCTGGGTGTGTCTGTCTCTGTCATTCATTAAGAGTCGCTCGCAAACCTCCCACTCGCTCTTCCTCCTCCACCACCACCTCCTCCTCTGCTTCATCATTATCATCATCATCACTTCCACTCCACCCCCCCCCCACACCCTCCCACGGAGGCACAAATTGCCTGAGCGATTGTCCTAGGGATGACTGATGACCCCCCCCACACACACCCGCCCATCCCTCCCCCACTTCGACCACGCCCCCCTCCCACCCCCGCCGACTTCCCTGCGAGTTTCGATTTAAAGCTTTCGTGACTGCAGGGATTCATCTTCTTGGTTCTTTCGGTAAAGTCACGTAGAAGGGAAGTAATAAAATAAAATAAAAACATAATAAAACAATTCTCACGACGTTTCGGCCACAACGCAAGCAGCAGTCCTCAGGTGAAGACCAGGTCTGTCATTCAGACGCTGTCTCCCCGACAGACCTGGTCTTTCAGACGCTGTCTCCCCGACAGACCTGGTCTTCACCTGAGGACGGCTGCTTGCGTTGTGGCCGAAACGTCGTGAGAATTATTTATTATGTTCTATTTTTATTACTTCCCTTCTACGTGACTTTACCGAAAGAACCAAGAAGATGATTCCCTGCGAGTGTTCACCGAGCGCGGTTTGCAACTTGCCTCCATCACAGATTCAAAGCAAATACATGCGTCTCCCCCCCCCCCCTACTGCATCAACAACACGTCTCCCTGTGTCGGCGTATTGCTGACCAGAGGCATCCGACGATAAGCACTCACACGCTCTCGACCCGGGTTCACCTTTGGGATCTCATCAGCAGTCACGCCCGCGTGGACCGGCTCAGATATTGACCAGTGACGTTAGTTTTGTGGGTTCGGGAATCGAACCCAGGTAGCGTGTTACGCTGCACCTACTACCCTCCACGCTCCCTCCGCCACTGCCACCCTCACCCCCGCCCCGCCCCCAATGCGTGTTGCTCCAAACACGAACACACACAGGTGTGTTTGTGTGTTTGTGTGTGTGGTGACGTCAACGCCACTTAGTGCCGAATGGCGGTTGTTGTTGTTGTTGTGTTTGGGGAGCGGTAGTCTAGCGGTTAGCGCCCTGCGCTATGAACCCGACGACACGGGTTCGATTCCCGCTCACGGCCAACACCCAGTGACGATTATCTGCACCGGTCCCGCGCCGCCCCTAGGTCGACTCAGCCTCAAAAGAATACCTGGTGCGGTGTGTAAACATTGCCACTAGGGAGACAAACGCGGTCGGGCGTGGTGCTGGCCACCCACCCCCTCGTGTACCGTTCCGGCCTTCATAGGTGCTCGCTAACAGCACTTGCCCCTACAGTCTGTTAAGGCTATATGGGGATCTTTGTCTATTTTTGTGTTTGGCGAGCGGTAGTGTAGCGGTGAGCGCGCTGCGTTACGAACCCGGTCCTGTAGGCCGTGAGCGGGAATTAACCCGGGTTCGTATGTTGCATTTCTTTCGCACCGTACGTAGTCAACCGTGCTAATTTGAGTTGCGGGGGAAGGACAACAAACTAAATACAAAAAAAAACTATTGTAAATAAATTAGTTTTCAATTTCAATCCAAATGCCTTCCGAATATAGGAAGGAAGAGCGTTCCAGACGGCCGCAGAAGCGCATCTGAAAGCGCGCGATGCAGTGGCCGTCTTTGTTCGATGGCCAGTCAACACCAGCGACGATTATCTGAACCGCTCCTGGGCCTCCCCTAGGTCGACTCAGCCTGAAACGAGTCCCTGTTGCGGTGAGTAAAACATCGTCACCGACGCCTTCGTGTGCCGTGCCGGCCTACACAGGTGCTCGCGAACAGCACTTACCCCAACAGTCTGTTAAGGCGACACGGGGGATCCACGTTTGCTTTCGTGCGTGTTTGGGGAATGTAGTTATCGAGCATCATGCACACGATCTGATTTCAGCGCTCCATCTCGGCGCGGAGGGATGTCTCCTAACGTTGCGTTTCCCTCCGTTGGCTGCGATGCCATCGTGAGTCTCGACCAACGGCGACGCTCCCTTGAAGTGACGGGTCCAGACCCAGGGGCCCATTAACTTCGCTTGACGATCAAGGGCGTTGTTAACCTTGCGCGTATTCTCTATTAACCTGCTCGCCATGTAGAGAGATAAGATCAGCAACCTGGGAATTTGTCAAAGATTAATTAATGCCCGTTAGCACGCCAGGTGCTGTCCGCACAGGGGCAGCTGCCACGGGGGGTGCCCTTTCAAATGCTTCGCGAAGAGATGCGGTGTAAGTCGCGCACTGAGTGTGAAGCGCTCCGAGGTGACTCTGCGAATCGGTCTCTCTGTCAAATTACACACGCGTATTCGTTGAGTAAATATATTAACTAGCTACTGTATTCACCCATTAATTCGCTCTGCTTCCTGAGTAATATAAGTAGGGAATGACAATGTAGGTTTTGACTCGAAACGTCGCGCTTGTTTTTATTTTATTTCATAAGGCCACAATGTTATTTATTCACGTGTTGAGTTCATTTTAATTTTAATCTTAGGACAATCGGTCAATAAAACTTAAATAAAATAGGTAAACACAATTTTTATGTTGAAATACAGAACGGAGGTCGATTTATTACATTACATTACCCACAATACCTTACATTACCCATAATACCATACACCAGTCACGTGTGCTACCCGGTCACCTACAATACAGAGCGCAATTAATAATCTCATTGGAGTGGAGCGGTGGCGCAGTGGTTGACGCATTGCGCTGTGAACCCCACGACCTGAGTTCATTTCGCGACCACGACTAAACACCAGTGGCGAGTGATATTAGAACCAGTCCTGTTCTCGCCACCTCTTCGCTAACCTCCTCTTCATCAGCGTGGTGAAATATGGTCAAACACCCCCTCCCTCCTCCTCCTCCAATACCGATACCGATTATGGAGGCTAGATACCTTCAACCAAATCTTGACTTAAAGCTTTCGTGACTGCAGGAATTAATATTATTTGGGTCTTCGGTAAAGCCACGTAGATAGGTTCAAAGAAAATGACAAAAATAACAAAAAACTACCACGTTTCGATCGCAGCCGTCGTCATCACCCTCTTCCCGATGACGTCGTAATTTTTTTATTTTCTTTGAACCTATCTACCTCACTTTACCGAAAGACCCGACGACTATACCTTCATCCAGCCAAAGATCCGTCACATTATTATTTAACTGGCGCCACACATACTCGCCACGAGCACAGCATGTCGAAAACAGACTCGGTAGGTCAACATCAACAAAATAAATACGACGAAACTCATTACGGGTCCCTATTGTGGGTGCCGAAGATAAATATGATGACGCCGCCACGGCACGAATGGGGCACCTACTGCCCGCGGGCTGAAGAACACGACCCGCACAGACTTCGTTAAGTCTGGACCCGCGGCCACTTTGAGCCCCGTTCGAACTTGAACACGGCCCTCGCGAACGACAGATCGTCACATCCGTCACCGCAAGCATTGAAGCCGCATTAATCGAGGGATACTATGATGCGGATTATATCGTCGATGTGGCAACGACGCTGAATATGACTTTTAGCGCGTCCCAGTCACTCATGTCACTCTGAGGGTCTCTTCGTAGTGGGTTGCAACCCGTGTGGAGCGACGCTCAGAACAATGAGCGGAGCGCCGGGCGGCTAAAGCACAGCAAGTTGGCACAGTAGGGGGCACAGGTGGTGCATCGGCCAGTCATCTCAGTCAGTCGACCAGTGGCACCTGGAGGGTCTGCCCCGTGACCTCCTGCCAGCGGGCGTTTGACACTTCACGTGGCCTAAACGTGCACCTAGCCTGGCACAGGCGCCGTGGTGACGTCACCGCCACTTAGTGGCGAATGGCGGTTGTTGTTGTTGTATGTGGCAAGCGGCCCACACCAGTGACGATTATCTGAACCAGTCCTGGGCCTCCCCTAGGCTGACTCAGCCTCAAATGAGTACCTGGTGAGGTGTGTAAAAACATCGCCACTCGTGTGCCGTGATGCCTTCATAGGTGCTCGCTAACGGCACTTGCCCCAAAAGTCTGTCAAGGCTACATGGGGAATCTTTGTCTTTTGTTCATGCAAGGCCCGCCAAAGGTCCAGCGTCGTGCAGATGAGCAAATCCCCCCAACGTCGTAACCCTTACCCCCGTGTCACCCCTTCCCCCGCGCACTTTCCACGTAGGGCAACTTCGAAAAATATACCACCTACCACCCCACCTGCCTAACCACTCTGTCCACCCCTGTCCAGTGGCACGACAAGTACTACATTGGTAAACCATTCAACCTACCTGGCCTACCTGCCAGAACTCGCAGCGGGGTTTGGCTGCGAGCCATCGAACGAAGACGGTCACTTTTAGATGCCCTTCTGCGGCCGTCTGGAACGCTCTCCAATCCGATATTAGGATGCCAGTGGAGCTGTGCACTTTTAAATCATCCAGATTGGAAACTCATTTCTTTTGAACTGCCTTTTGTGTTTAGTTTGTTGTCTTCCCCCCCCCCGCCCGCACCTCTGATTAGTCCAGTTGGCTACGTAGGTGTGAAAGAAGTTCAAAATACGTACATACCTGTCTGCATATCTACCACCAGACTGCATACCTACCTACCTACCCGTCTGGTAATTGCCCATCGTATTCCGCTGCACGATGGCACGTTTTCCCGTATCCGTCTCCTGCTCGTGTTTCGTTCAAAGCGGGGCTGCTAGTGCTGGCTTGGAGTAGGGATTGTCGGCGTAAGGCACTACCACTAGGACACAAAGTATACGCCTATGCATAATAATCCTATATTACTAACACCCTCGATGCGTGTAATCCATTGGAGAGGGTTTGAAGGAGAAGATAAGGCGAGGGGGACGTGGCGTTTTATGATTATCAAAATAATTAGCGGATCGGCGTTCCGGACCGTGGGGGGTCGAGACGACGCCGCGTCCTGTCACGAGGTGGAGGGAGTAGGGGAGCGCGCATCGAGGCTCTGCGCGCAGAACATGGAACACGTGCGACTCACTGGGACCACTGCAGGACTAAGCTAGTGTGCGGGGCCTGTAGCATATGTTATAAAGGGGCCCTAAATAAAAAAACACGTAAATATTAAAACACAATTTGTTTTACTTGCGTAGTAAACCGATTGCATTTTTTTCATTTGCTACACAGCCAGAAAATAGAACAAATCGCTAACCTTAAACACCCAGTCGTTCATAAAAGTTGAAGGCAGTGTAATACTATAGTAATAGAGCAAGTGCAGAATCACTGAACCGGAATTGATAGCTTGAAATCATTTAGCACGGGGCCCTTGAAAGTGCGGGGCCCGTAGCTACTACACATGTAGCTACATATGTAGCTACTACACATGTAGCTACTACACATGTAGCTACATGTGTAGCTATATTTGCTACTCGGATGATCCGGCACTGACTGGGACGCTTGCGACGACACTCATAGCGCCAGTCCGATTGAGCGCAATCCATGGCGCGTTGCATTCCACTGGAGCGATTAGCCTGCCTCGGGGTTGAAATGTACAAATAAACGTGTATGTGTCACGAGCGTACAAGGGTAAGGTGGTGTGGTGGGGATACTGATGGTGGTGTGAGACTGCAATGTTGTATGGTGGTGGTGTGGAGTTGCTGGTGGTAGTGGTGTGGAGTTGCTATGTTGGATGGTAGTAGTGGTGTGGAGTTGCTATGTTGGAGGGTAGTAGTGGTGTGGAGTTGCTGGTGGTAGTGGTGTGGAGTTGCTATGTTGGATGGTAGTAGTGGTGTGGAGTTGCTATGTTGGATGGTAGTAGTGGTGTGGAGTTGCTATGTTGGATGGTAGTAGTGGTGTGGAGTTGCTATGTTGGAAGGTGGTGGTGGTGTGGAGTTGCTATGTTGGATGGTAGTAGTGGTGTGGAGTTGTTATCTGGCAAAACAACCCCCTACCTCCTCGTGGTGCCATACGGGCAACGCCGTCGTGGACAGTGCTGTGGGGGGAGGGCCAATTCCGATTGGCCTTTCCCCTCATGGCGTGTGTAACCACCACAGCGGCCAAATTGGGGCTCTGGACGGGTGCGAGGGGCTGGTAACCCCTCCACCTTCAATTAGTTACCACTAAACCATGACGACAACATTTAATAAATAACTTTGTGCCGGAGGCCCCGGGGGGACAGGAGCCAGGAGACTGAATCTTCACCCTCGGGGCTCTGCCAGAAACAACAATAAACCACTACGTGTGGCCACGTGGAATGTTCGAATGCTCACTGCGGAGGAGAGGCTGCCACTCCTCTGTCGGGATCTGGACCCGTACCGCCTGGATCTCTGTGGCATTCAGGAGGTCCGGTGGACCGGCTCTGGCTCCTGCCACTATGAGAGGTGGACAGTCCTCTACTCGGGGCAGGAGACTATCAAACAACAGGGTGTGGCTCTTCTTCTGAATAAAGAATGAAGGGGGCGTGGAAGCGTGGTGGTGAGGTGTGGGAAGCTGTAAGCGAGAATTTGATCATCGCTTGCGGCTGGGGTTGGCATCGTCCCCCACTCCTCCAGATGTCGAGGGTAAATGGGCGAGGATTAGGACTGTGGCTCATACAGCTGCAATGGCTGCTTTGGGTACATGGTCCAGACCTCCCTAGAGACCCTGGCTGACAGAAGAGGTATTCAAGCTGGTTGAGAAAAAGCGACAGGCCCACTCTCATCGGCTACAGCATCCCACATCGGAGATTGAGGAGACTTACTGCAGCCTTCGCTCGGAGGTTCAGAGAGCCGTGAGGCGCTGCAAGGATGGGTGGTGGTCGCGGGTTGCTGAGAGATGGAGTCTGCCTTCATGGCCCGTGATAACAAATCGTTCTTTAATTCCATCAAAAAAGTAACCTGCAGCGCCACACCTGTTACCATCATTAGGGGAAAGAACGGTGATTCAATCTCCGACCCCCAGGAACAGGAACAGGTTTCCAGATTTGCTGAGAATTTCTGTGAGGTCCTGGGGGAGGGGAAATCCCTCAGCCAGGAAAACAACGTGGGACAAAGTGGAGATGACCCTGCCGAGGCTGCGGTGCCTCAAGTATTGGAAGAAGTCACCCCCTGGGAGTGGCTGGCTGAGGTGCCATCTGTTGAGGAAGTACTGAAGGCGATCCAGAGTCTTAGACCAGGAAAGGCACCGGGCAAAGATGATCTCCCAAGCAAAATGCTGAGGGAGGGTGGCGTTTGTGCACAGAGTGCCCGACATGACATCATAACAACAGTCTGGACCACTGCATGGGTTCCGCAGGATTGGAAGGATGCCCTGGTGGTCCCCCTCTTTAAGAAGGGGGAACGCACAGACTGTAACAACTCCAGGGGCATCTCACTCCTCAGTGTGCCGGGAAAGGTCTTGGCAAGGATTATTCAACATCACCTTGCTAGGCACGCTGAGGAGAGGCTTGCGGAGCCCAAATTTGGTTTCAGGAAAGGGCGGTCCTGCACAGATGCCATATTTTATGTCCGTCTGCTACAGCATAGGTGTAGGGAATACCAACAACTCCTACATCTTTGCTTTATTGACCTGGTCAAGGCCGATGATACCATCAGTAGGCCTGGGCTCTGGGTTGTTCTTCGTACTTTCGGAGTCCCTGACCCTCTGCTCACGATCATTAAGGACCTTCATGATGGTGAGCGAGCCCGGGTAAAACAACGTGGCCGGGAGTCAGAGCCATTCCCTGTACACCTTAGGGTGCGACAGGGATGTCCTCTTGCTCCCACATTATTTAACATCTATTTTGACCAATAGCTGTGCCGGAGGAATTTCCATCTGGTATAGATACAATGGGAGGCTGATCGATGCCCAGGTGCGGTCAATGGATGGCTACTTATTGCTCAACCATGTTGTATGCCGATGATCTGGTTATTTCTGCTCACTCAGAGGAGGAGTTGGAGGCGCTGCTGCTGAACCTGGAGCTTGACACTAAGACGTGGGGCCTTACCATCAGCCCCACCAAAACTAAGCACCTGCCTGGGTATTTTGTACCATCGGACACAACTTCCAATTGGTGATGGGGCAGTTGTGCATAGAGTGGAGAGTTTCCCATACCTGGGCAGTGTGCTCATGACCGGCTCTGGTTTAACAGCAGAGGTCTCACTCCGAATCAGTCGAAAGGCATTATCTTTTCATTGGTTGTGTAACGATGTGTGTAAGCTACCTGGTCTCTCGCTCCGGACGAAGCTTGAGGTCTTCTCGACCACAGTCATTCCCTCCCTTCTCTACGCTTGCGAAACGTGGACCCCCTAATGGAACATCTTCGCCGGTTAGAAATATTTAGGCTGGCCTGCCTACGATCCATCCTGGGTTTAACCAGGCTGGATTGTATGAGGAGCTTACATACCCTTGAAAGATCTGGACAAAGTCCCATCGGTGAGCTCCTACGGCAGGCAAGGCTGCGTTGGCTGGGCCATGTAGCCCGCATGCCCAGCCACCGCATGCCTAAACAGCTTTTGTTCGGCCGGATCGAAGGGGCGAAACGGGCGCGGCACGGGCTAGAGAAGAGATGGAGTGGAGCTGAGTAGACTTGCTGATGACTGGTACGAGCGGTGTCAAGATCGGCCTCTGTGGAGGAGGCTCGAGAAGGACGCTACTGGGCAGTTGGAGGCAGTCGCCCTCCAACAACAACAGAGGGCGGAGGAGCGACGCTCACAACCACGAGCAGAGCGCCGGGTGGCTAAAGCACAGCAAGTTGGCACAGTAGGGGGCACAGGTGGTGCATCAGCCAGTAATCTCAGGCGTCTCAGTCAGTCGACCTGTGGCACCTGGGTCTGCCCCGTGACCTCCTGCCAGCGGGCGTTCGACACTTCACGTGGCCTCAAGGTGCACATAGCCTGGCACAAGCGTCGTGGTGACGTCACCGCCACTTAGTGGCGAATGGCGGTTGTTGTTGTTGGAGTTGCTATGTTGGATGGTGGAAGTGGTTTTGCTCACGACGATGACAGCTTTGTGTCATATTCCTCTGCCTGGATTTGATGGTGGTCGCTGTTGGCGGCAGTTGGTGTTGTTACGCTGCCCATTATTCTTTTTTGGGTACGCACACTCACGCGGCACACTGCACACTGCACGCTGCACGCGGCACACTCACGCTGCACACTCACGCGGCACACTGCACACTCACACTGCACACTCACGCTGCACACTCACGCTGCACACTGCACACTGCGCACTCACACTGCGCACTCACACTGCACACTCACGCTGCACACTGCACACTCACACTGCACACTCACACTGCACACTCACGCTGCACACTGCACACTGCGCACTCACACTGCGCACTCACACTGCACACTCACGCTGCACACTCACGCGGCACACTGCACACTCACACTCACACTGCACACTCACGCTGCACACTCACGCGGCACACTGCACACTCACACTGCACACTCACACTGCGCACTCACGCTGCACACTCACGCGGCACACTGCACACTCACACTGCACACTCACACTGCACACTCACGCTGCACACTGCACACTGCGCACTCACACTGCACACTCACACTGCACACTGCACACTGCGCACTCACACTGCGCCCTCACACTGCACACGCGCGGTCACGCGATCTCTGTTCGCGCGCCCACGAGCGAACGCGCAGAGCTGCTGACACGAGCCGGCGAGCAGGAGGGAGGAGGACGAGGAGGAGGAGCAGGAGGGAGCAAGAGGAGGTCGGTGATGATAGAGCAGGAAGGAGAAGAATAGACGAACACATACACTCAACAAAGACAATGATCCCCCGTATAGACCCAACAGACTGTTGGGGCAAGAGCTGTTAGCGCGCAGCCATGAATGCCGGCATGGCACATACATACAAACAATGACTAAGATCCCCCGTATAGCCCCAACAGACTGTTGGGGCAAGTGCTATTAGCGCGCACCCATGAAGGCCGGCGCGGTACATACACACACACACACATTTTACGGCTATAACAACAACTGAGGGCCATACACTCACTCGTTATACTTCGCATCTGAGCAAACACCACCGCCGCCGACCATTTAAAAGACGCAACAGGTGGGGTGTGGTGATCTCTGAGCCTACTCTCAGAGCGCGTAGGAGCGAGGCAGACTGGCGGGTGGCTGGGGGGGGAAGGAGTGAGAGGGGGGGTTGAGTGAGTGAGCGAGCCAGGGAGGGAAAAACTCTATACCCCCCCCCCCCATTCTTCATACGCGACATCAATTGCGTGCAGTTAGAGGCTTTGACGCCACGCGAAAGCTCTCTCGCTCCCTCTCTCTCTCTCTCGCTCCCTCTCCCTCCCCTCTCTCTTAGAGGCGGGGCATCTAAGTCGTCCTGTTCATTAGCCCCCGAGGGCACTCATTTACAGGCCAGCCGTGTCTTCTCGTGCAATGTTTTGTTAGATATATATGTATACATACAACGTGTTTTTTTTCATATACACTCGCACGCGAGAACACACGCGCGCGCGCGCGCACACACTCGCTCACTCAGACAGCGCGCACCGTTCATTCACACGCGCGTACACTCACACGCACTCGCTCGCTCGCTCAGACGCACGCACGCACACACTCACACGCACTGGCTCGCTCGCTCACACGCGCCCGCACACAGAAGACGAGAGGGAGTCGCTGCTCTTGGGCCGTTGCCCGCGGGAGTCGAGGAGGCGCGCGAGCCATGAGCGACTGATGCGACGCGCGAGGCGACCGAACGGGTGAGTTGCGTCCGTGCGCTCACGGCTACGAACACTGCCTGCAAACCCCCATCACCACCACCAACACACCCCACACTCCATACCCCTCAAAAGACCAAACAATCAATACGTACATCAGCCACGCGGATTGATTGACAAACAGTTAACTGCTCTCACACGCAACGACAAAGGTTGCCCCGTGTAGCCTTCGACAGACTGTTGGGGGTCAAGTGCTGTCCGCGAGAAGGCCCGAACGCCTTCTCGCGGACAGCCGCACGATGGGGTGGGTTAGCCAGAAACACGCCCGGCCGCCTTCGTCTCCCTCCAGTGGCGATGTTCACAGCCCGCACCGGGCACGATACTAATTTTAGCAGATACTCGTCACTCGGTGTTGGCCGCGAGCGGGAATCGAACTCGGGTCGCCGGCTTCGTAGCGCAGCGGAGCGCGAACCGCTGCACCACCGCTCCCCAAGCCGTGCGGGTCGTGTAGGTCTTTTCTTTTGAAGACCATACTTCACTCATACTTGTTTGTGAAGGAGAAGGGGGGAGGGGGGCGTAGAAGTGTTGTACAATAATTGATGGATTCTGCCTACGCACAAAGACAAAGATCCCCCGTGTATCCCCGAACAGACTGTCAGGGCGTCAGTGCACGAGGAGGTGATGTGGCCAGCACTAAGCCCGTCTTTCTTTGTCTCAACACTGCTGATGTTTGCACACCGCATCAGATAACGAATTTAACGCTGAGACGACATAGGGGAGGCCCAGGACCGGTTCAGATGTTGATCGTTATCAATCGCGAGCGGGGATTCGAATTTGTGACGCTGGGTTCATAACGCAGTGGGCGAACGACTTACGCTACAAAGACAAAGATCCCCCGTATAGCCTTAACAGACTGTTGGGGCAAGTGCTGTTATCGGGTAGAACCTATGAAGGCCGGAACGGCGCACGAGGGGGTGGGTGGTCAGCACCACGCCGCACCAGGTACTCGTTTGAGGCTGAGACGACATAGGGGAGGCCCAGGACCGGTTCAAATCATCTCTACCGAGAGCGGGAATCGAATTGGGGTTGCCGAGATTGAAGCGCATCGCGCAAAACCGCGACACCACCGCTCCCTCCACTTACACTCCAGACCCACTAAGCCACACGTACTCGCATAGGTATATATGTACACGTGCACAGGTAGCGTTTGAATGTTTGTAATAATGATGACGATGGAATCCGGAGGCACGCGTGTTGCAACTTGCGCTCGCCGGAGATGATCCAGGGGTGTGTGTGTGTTTCTGTTGTTGTTGCCGCTCGTGAATCTTCGTGACCCTTTTGGTCTGCGTCCAAACGAAAAAAACCATCGCGGTTAAAGTCGGGGCCCATGGTGTCCGCGCGAGTGACGGGGAAGACGGGGCGAGTTTTTTTTTTGCCGCGAGAAAACAACAACAACAACAGCCGAGCGACAGCCGCGTTCAGACGTCGGAGTTGGTCACCCGCTACTGCCTTTTGAAGGTTGCCAGAACGGCCACGAAACTATTGTAGAGTTTTACAGCAACGGTAGCTGTGGACCAGAGCGGTCATTGCGTGAGCTGGGTGGCGATGGAGGGGGGGGGTGGTTGGGTCGGTACCAGATCGGGGCCGCCTAAAATGCTACCAACGTCCAAACACGGCCCGCGTTCGGCCGTGGTGGACAGCATTCGCCAGCGTGGGCAGTGTGCTCCATTAGCATGGTTGGCTACGCACCTCCGGCTAGAAGTTCAACGTACAGTCAACATACATAGTTCAACACACGTACATGCATTAGCCCTGTCCACCGTGGCCAGTGTCTACCGCGAGCGGTATGTGCCATGAGAGGCAGAAATTTGATCGTATTTATAGTCTGTTTTATAGACACCGGCTCCTATTTTCATTTGCGGCCCCCTATAAAGCTAAAATGATGACTTTGCTATCATAGACACTTGCAATCTACTGATAGCGTTCTATAAGAAACGAATTGGTAGATTTTACCACCCAATAAAGTACCCATTATACATTTTCGGGGGCAATAACTCAAAGGATGGCCCAAGACCGGGATTTACCAGAAGATAAGAAAAAACATCGTGGTGATATTGCGTTTAATGCGATGCACAAACACACATCGCAAAACACATCTTCACTCAGAAGGACCCTAGCTCGAAACGTTGTCTCATTACGTATGATAAGTGATTTCCTGATTAAATGAGCATTCATGTTGTGCTCATCTCCTGTTTAGAACCCTAGGCACAGTGGTGGTGGAAATTACACGTTTCTATGGCTCGGGCCAGATTATAGATAGTTCAACCACTGTTGAATTTTCCCCAAGAAGTGGTACTTATTTTAACCACCCTGTGCAGGGATGATAGGCTGAGTCAATGCTCTTTCTCCCAACCAGGAGTTGAACTCACAACCTTCCAGATTGTGAGCCGCTCTCTCTTTAGCTGAACCACCTCTTTCAGTGTTATCATCAAAAGTTTAGAGTTTTTAAATTCTGAACATAGACAATTGCTGCTAAGAATTTAATAGGATTTTTAAAATTACATACGTACCTATAATTGTACATTTCATAATGAAATTAAAAGAAAAGTAGTATAAATAAGTAATAGCGACACGGATCAATCGTTTTCGCAGAGAGATTGGCATTCTGAATTCAGTTTAACACGTAGGCTCTCGCGACCAATATCATCCATAATAGAGGGTTATTTTTTGTTAGATCGCGTAAATATATCCTGAATTCAATGGGAAGGTCTTCTCATGGCTTTGCTTTTCTGTTATAGGGCTTAAAAATAAACATATTTTGCCTAAGACTTAATCATACTATGAAAAATAAGAATAACTTTTACCCTTCCTGGCAATAAAACAGTTATGTTAAGATGTTCAAACAACAAATAGATATCCCCCTTTTGCAAGGAATTAGGAAGATGTCTTTCTCTGTTGTAGGTTATTCAGTTTCAAACACAATGCATGTGTTACCAGAGCATGTTTTCACGTTCACCACAAGTACCGTTTGGTCAATTCAGACTCGATTCCTTTATTGCCAAATGGGTAGAAAACCTATTAGTAGTTTTCATACTTTGCTACTGGCAACAACAAAAAAACGTCCCATAATACTGATCAGAAACTATTATTACAAATAATCGATGCCTCGAGTTTCCTGACCGACTGCATGGCTGTGAGTGGCTGCTGCGTCGCCAACAAAACTCGCCGGGTTACTGGCTGCACGAGCTTCCCCGCGTAACAAATAAACGTTGAGTTGAGGAGTTGAAACGGCGTGAGAATACGTTCGGAAGACGTTAAAAAAATAATGCTATGATAATAATGTAGTAGTAATAATAATGATGATATATAGCGACACCGAAGAGTGAGAAATAACGAATCCAGAACACTGACAACGATTTAATTTGTGCGCCTATTAATGTAATTATTTGATCAGAATGTTGTTTTAAAACCTTAGATAATATATAAATAAAACATCCTCAAACACACCAATTGTTATATCAGTGGTGAGTAATTGTTACATTAATGGTGATCCATTAGTCATGCCCTTACATGCAGTTCACTCACGTTTTGACGTCACAATCATTATCATTGTGACGTCCGCAGACCTATAAAGCAACTGACAAAGGTGCACGCGTTGTTGAGCACGTGGTCATCGGTCATGGCGTTCGGAGGAGGGGGAGGGAGGGGGGATGACCAACACTACACCACCACCACCACCACGCTGGGTCAGTGCGAGTTGCTGATGGGTGGAGGTGTTCAGCAGGGGTTCGCATATCACTCACCGCTGATGTTCGCCGTCGCCTGGAATCAAACTCATTAGGTGGCAGGGTCCATATATGGCTTAAGTGTGCGTGCCACCGCTTTCCCACCATTCTGTTACATGCACACAACAGCTGTATATGTATATACTATCACTGCATATGTAACGTTACATAGATATTAGAGGTAATTATTCATGTGAACTGTAAACTGTTGGTCTGCCTGTTTAGGCATTATTGATTAAAACAAATGGTTTTAAAAGTAGTGTTTAAATTAAATGCATTACAGACTCCTCTGCAAGCGACGGAAAACAAGACTTAATACCAGCTTAAATGTTGGTTTATATGTACTGTATGTAGAACGACTTTTGCTATACAGTATATATATAAATACAAAGATCCCCCGTATAGCCTTAACAGACTGTTGGGGCAAGTGCTGTTAGCGAGTAGCACCTATGAAGGCCGAAACGGCACGCGAGAGGGTGGGTGGCCAGCACCACGCCCGGCCCCCTTTGTCTCCCCAGTGGCCTTGTTTTTGCTCACCGTACCAGGTACTAATTTGAGGCTGAGTCGACCTAGGGGATGTCCAAGACCGGTTCAGATAATCTTCACTGGTGTTGACCGTGAGCAGCAATCGAACTCACACACACACATACACGCATTGTCCCCTGAACTCGGCGAATCTAAGTTCTATTCCCAGTCATGGCTAGCATCACGGGTGACTGATATCTTGAACCAGTTCTGCACCCCAATCCCAAGCACGTCGTTAACCAACCGACAGTGACCAGCGCGGTGAAGCATGGTCAGACAATCCAAATGAATGACATTCGGTGGGGAGGCATCCATTCAGCAGTGGATTGGCAAAATGATTCATCTCTGCATTGGTCCCAGTATAATAAATTATTATTAATGTGTATGATAATTATTTGAGGTCACATGCCTTACTTACGTTTATAAGATATATCTTAAGTCCGAAGCCAATTATCTAATTCCCTACAAACAAATCTAGAGTGCGTTATTATTATTTATTTTGTTTAAGATATATCCGATGCCAGTAAACATTATTTTATATATATTAATCCAAATTACGCACTTATACATTTTATCAAAATCATATTCGGTACTCATATTTTAATTGATTCGCTGGAAAGTTTAGTTTCTTTTTTATGTAGGAGGTTTATTTTTTTTGTCCTTTACACCCTAAACAGATGCTAATGGTAAACAGCCTTGCCTCTTGGCAATGGTGTCACGGACTCGAAGCTGCGACTCTGAGTGGCTTGTGTGCCACTCCGGGAGGGTGACGGCTCGTTTGCAACGTCGCTTTGACGTTCAGCACGAAACGTGTTTTAAAAAATCTCCTCCCAGTTTCTTTGGAAATGAATGCGATGAAATTTAATCACGAAAAGCTTGAGACGCAATATTTATGGGATGCACTAGGGTCGCGGTACAAATGTATCCACACATTTATCTCCAAATACGCACTCTCTAACACGCGCGGTATATACAGTACACATACTCATGTTTAATATACACTCATTCGTATAATCGTACATATACAGACCAATTCATTCATGTGCAATAACACGAACACACATATACACAAAAGACAAATGTCCCCCGTATAACCTGAAGAGACTGTTGGGGCAAGTGCCGTTAGTGAGTGGCACCTACGAAGGCCGGCACGGCACACGAGGGGTCGGGATGGTCACTACCACGCCCGTCTCTCTTTGTCTCCCCACTGCCGATGTTTCACACACCGCACCGGGGACTAATTTAAGGCTGAGTCAACCTAGGGAAGGCCCGTGGACGGTCCGCATATTCCACCACTAACGTTGGCCGTAAGTCGGAATCGAACCTAGCTCAGCGCGCTGAGCACTACACCGCCGCTATTGATTTATTTACTCCTACACACACAGGCACGGGCATGTATATATATGCGTCTGGGGAGCGGTGGCGCAGTGGTTAACGCGCTGCGCTACTAACCCGGTGACCCGAGTAAAATTCTCGCTGACGTCCAATTCCGGTGTCGGTTATCCGAACGTGTCCGGGGCCTCCCCTAGGTCGATTCGGCCTCAAATGAGTATCTGGTGCGGTGGGTAAACATCGCCACTGGGGAGACAAAGGCGGCCGGGTGTGGTGCTGGCCACACACCAAACGCCCCCTTGTGATCCACAGTGCCGGCCTTCATCGGTGCTGTTCGCCAAGAGACACTGTGCGCAACAGTTCTGCTGAGGCCACACGGGAGGATGTTTCTCTTTGTGCGAGTGTGTTACCTGTGCGCACACGGCAGGTAACATTGTGGAGTATATTGAGAGGTCTCGTCTTCAGCTCACTTGGCCACAGCCACACACTCGCAAAGGCACACAGGGTGCAAAAACTCCCTCTCAAAGTATACGCCGCCTCTTTGAATATCGCCTAAGTCCAAACAGCTGCAATGGGTGGAGGGGGTGGTGAGTTTTCGCTGGGACAAACGTCCGAGTGAAAATACTCTCGTACATTTGTCACGCAGACGGACGTGCAACACACACACACACATACACCTCCACGCACAGACACGCTCAAACACGCACAGATATATGATGTACAAGAGACGCGTACGCGCACACACACACATATAATCACATATTCACAAGAAGACATACCGCATATACGCACGCACGGATAGACACGTACGTAAATATCATACAGATAAAGATCCCCCGTATAGCCTTTAAGAGACTATTGGGGCAAGTGCCGTGCACGAGGTACCTATGGAGGCCGGAACGGCACACGAGGGAGTGGATAGTCAGCACACCGCCCGGCCGCCTTTGTCTCCCGAGTGGCGATGTTTTTTTTTTACACACCGCACCAGGTACTCGTTTGAGTCTGAGTCGACCTAGGGAAGGCCCAGGACCGGTTCAGATAAATCGTCGCTGGAGTTGGCCGTGATCGGGAATCGAACGCGGACAGCCGAGTTCGTAGCGCAAAGCGATCTCACCACGTGCGCAACAGACGCGTTGGCACGCAGTGACAAGACTCACTCATACGTCACACAAAGACAGTGACTCACACGGCAAAGCGATCTCTCGAATAGCCTTACAGAGTGACGCGTAAAGTGTTGTTGTTGTTGTAGTTGTTGGCGAGCACCTATTAAGGTCGCACTACGCCGGCGACATTCTGATCTACCCGGTGTAGGCGTTTACTCAGCGCTGCAGGGACTGATTTGAAGCTGATTCGATCTCAGGGCGGATGCCTAGAACCGGTTCGGCCATCATCAATTGCCACTGATTGTTATCCGTGAGTGGGAATCTCCCCCCCATCACACCCCCCCCCCCATCACCACCCCGCCCCCTTCTCTATCCCACCCCATTCATTGCCGGGGTTCGTAGTGCAGTGCGCACGCACACGCAGTGACGGGCGCGCAGACGCACACGCGAACGCGTTCACGGAGACTCGGACTCACTAGAATGTCCGTCGACAAACTGTCGGGACAAGTGCCGGCAGGGATCATGCACACACGTACAAAGACAAAGGTCCCCCGTAGAGACTTAACCGACTTTAGGGGCAAGCGCTGTTGGAGAGCGCCTATGGGAAGCAACCAAGGCACACGAGGGGGTGGGTGGCCAGCACCACGCCCGGCCGCCCTTGTCTTTCCAAGTGACGATGTTTCACACGCGCATCGCTCCGGGTATTAATGTCAGTGCCGAGTTGGTCTTTCGATGGACTGGTACAAACATCACTCGACCACGGAAGTTGGCAGTGGCGGAGTTGCGCTAACCACTGCGCCACCGCTCCACCCACGTGTGTGCGTGTACAGTATACGGGGAACGGTAGTGTAGCGGTCAGCGCTGCGCTGCGCTACGAACCCGGTCACCCGAGTTCGATTCCCGCTCACTGTCAACACCGGTGACAATTATCTGAACCGCTCCCGGGCCTCACCTAGGTCGACTCAGCCTCAAATAAGTACCTGTTGCGGTGTGTGAACATCGCCACTGGTGGAGACAAAGGCGGTCAGGCGTGGTGCTGGCTACCCACCCCCTCGTGTATCGTGGCTGCTTTTCATAGGCGCTCGCAAACAGCACTTGCCCCAACAGTCTATTAAGGCTATCGGGGGATCTTTGTCTCTATGTGTGTGTATATATATAAACAGTCACGCACACTCAGAACAACATGTCACTTTGTGTGCCGCCCGAGAGAGGCAAACAGGTGGCGCTGGTTTTGTGTTTCTTTGCAGGGTTTCTCGCGCGATGATCCCCGAGCGCGGCTGAAGCGAGCAGCAGTGGATCGAGCAAGGGTGCCCGAGACAACACGAACGAGAGATACCCAGACAGCCCCCCCCCCCCGTGTAGCCCACAACAGGCTGCTGCTGCTGCTGGGGGACAGTGTCTGTCATCGAGCACCCAGCACCGACAGCGAGAGACGCCACAGAGCGAGAGAAAACTTTCATCAGAAGATCGATCGGGGTTGGGGGGGGGGCTGGCTCTGGTACGTGTAGGAGGAAAACACCGTCCGTGAATAAACTTCAGAGCCACTGACTCATCGCCCCCCCGCCCGCCCGCCCCCCACGATGGCTTCCGTGTCCGTCGAGTACGCAGCCACGCGCTCCGTGCAGCCTCCCGACTCGAGCGCGCAGCACGACGCGGACGCGATGGACGGCGTCTCGCCGCTGCTCGGGCTCGCCAACCTGCAGCCGCTGACCTCGATGAGCGACGGCCTCCGCACCTGGGAGGGTCTGGCGCTCGGCGCGGCAGGCATCGGTCTGGGCGCGTCGTGTTTGAGCGAGGCCGCCTCCGCGCTCGGCGGCGGGAGCCATCCGTCGTCGGCGTCGTCCGTAGCTCCCGCGCCGCTCTTCACTCCCGAGCAAGTGGCGTGCGTCTGCGAGGCGCTCCAGCAGAGCGGCGACACGGAGCGCCTGGCGCGCTTCCTCACCGCCCTCCCTCCCTCGTGCGAGCAGCTGAGCCGCAGCGACAGCGTCATGAAGGCGCGAGCCCTGGTGGCCTTCCAGCAGGGCCGCTACGCCGAGCTCTACGCCATCCTCGAGTCGCACGGCTTCGCGCCGCAGTGCCACGCCGCGCTGCAGCAGCTGTGGTACCGCGCGCGCTACTCGGAGGCGGCGAGGGCGCGCGGCAGGCCCCTCGGAGCGGTCGAGAAGTATCGGCTCCGTCGGAAATTCCCGCTGCCGCGAACGATCTGGGACGGCGAGGAGACGGTGTACTGCTTCAAGGAGAGGTCCAGGCAGGTGCTCAAGGAGTGCTACGAGAGGAACCGTTACCCGGGCCCGGCCGAGAAGAGGGAGCTGTCCCGGCTCACGGGATTGTCTCTCACGCAAGTCAGCAACTGGTTCAAGAACCGCAGGCAGAGGGAGAGAGGCGCTCCGGCGAAGGGGTGAATGCACCGTGACGCGAACTGGCGGATGGATGGACGGACGCACGGACGCACGCACGGACGGACGGACTCACAAAACGGACTGGGATATTAAAAACACACATACACACACAAATAACACCAGACGGGATGGTTCGATACGTGGACTGAAAGACAGATCGATTGACTTGATCGGGGGAGCCAGACTGCGTGATGGACAGTCGGACATGCTGTGACACCTGCTGAGAGGTTCAACAGACGAGCGACAAATGGTCACGAACGTACTGCCCCACTGATTGCTAAGATAAAAGGATGGCTACAACGAGGGGCAGATATACTGACACAGACGAGCAGACGTTCTATCGACGGATATGTATATATAGTTATAATGACATCCACATAGACACGGACACACAGACACACATACTGATAGGCTGACGAAACAGTGGTAGATTGACATGAATAAAGACAGGTATAGCTATTTACATGCAAACGTACTGATGGGCAGACGGTCCGATATACTAATGCATCGATACACTCAAATGAAGACATACTGATAGAATGACAGACATACACACAGACAGACAGGCGGACACACGAACATTCAACAGTGAACGATTGGCAATGGATTGAAGCTCAATTGACAAACACACGATCTAACACGCTCGGAGACAGACACACGCACGCGCATTCTCTCTCTCGCTCGCTCGCTTATGTTCGCAAACATATTATTTGCATCCACGCAACCAGCAGCCTCTTGTCACGTCGTAATTATAACCCCCCCCCACCACACGCTCTCTTCTGGCGAATTATGGGCGCGCGTAAATAAGCAGGCACTGCACGCGTTTGTTTAATAACTGAAAAAAGATTATATGTTGAATGACTGAAATAAGATCGAGGTCATTTGGCCCCAGGCTCGGTTCATCAGCGTCGTCAAACGTCGCGCAGCGAACTCCCTGCGCCCGGTTTCGACTACAATGGCTCTCATCAGCAGGTCACGAGCCCTTTTAACTGATATCGCTCGTGGTGATGATTTCGACGACGACGACGACGACGACGACGATTATGTTGATTCCTATGACCAAGTAACCGTGTGACTTCTTTGGAAGCTCAGCAGCGTTTTCTTTGAGCCTGGCTATAACTTGGAGGGGGTGCTACCGGATACACATGCCAGGGTCGTCATAGGCGGTCAGCAGAGGGCAGCACATTGGTGCATCTGCACTTCTATGCTCCCCTAGCCTTCACCAACCCAACCGTGCATTGACGAACGCGACGAAGTACGGTCGACGACTTGACACGGGGGGTGCCACGGCACGGGGAGGAGAGAGACCTCATCCAGCAGTGGATTGACACGTGGCCCTGCTGTGGTGGCACGGTTCTTGTATACGCTGCAGCTTTTGTTTACGTTCACGCGAGTAACAACAACAACAGCAGCAGCAGCAACAAACCGGGCTGTAGGTCAGATGGCAGATCACGTGGTGCGCACAAGAAGCAAAGGTCACCCGTGTAGACGTATACATCGATGGGGGCAAGTGCTGCGAGCGAGCACCTGGTCTTAGGCTGGCACGGCGCATGATGAGCGGCTTTCCCAGAAAAATAGCCGGGCCGAGGAGCGGTGGCATAGTGGTTAGCGCACTGTTATCTGAACCTGGTGACACGATTCATAACGCGCGGTTACAGCTAACGTCAGTGGCGAGCGCTGTCTGAAGCGGTCCTGGGCAATCAACCGCCTTTCACCAACCCGCAATAACCAGCGTGGTGAAGTATGGTCAAACAAACCCCCATGAGCGGCACAGGATGTGGGAAAGCCTTCATTCAGCACTGGATTGATAAAGGGTCTGAGAATAATATATTTTTTTGTAAAAAAAAAAATCGGGTATTTGTCACACGTCACAATGACTTTAATAAGTCGTCAGAGAGTCCCCACGTCTCTTTCGCACGTGCATGGGAATGGGTGTTCAACCTAATCCCCGTAAGATCGGAAGCTCCAAGAATTACCTCTCTCCAAACCCCCTCCCATCATCACCGCTCGCGTTCAACTTTTTATTTAACTACTATTAATTGTGTTTGTACTTGTGCCCGAATGGTATCCCGATTGTGCTGTCGGCCGTGATGTCACGAGTCGTGTTGGTGACCGGCGCACGGAAGCGGATATCACAGAACTGCCTCTGAGATTCCCTCGTTTTTTTAAATTCTCAAAGCTATAGAGTGTAGCGCAAAAAAACAAGTGCTGAAAATTGTTTTATCTGATGGGGTTTCTTTTGTGTGTAGTTATTGGTGATCGGGCTTAGACTATCAACATGTCTCTTCGGGAAGAACACTACGGTGATTATTTTGATACACGGCATAGAGAACAAACTCCTGGGCACCGGTTCTAAATGAAAATGTTCACGCGGACCGCGAACGGACGCCGTGAGATCGTGCGCGCTATAATTCAAACAGCTGCTCGGAATCACCATCAGCATCTTGATTAATCATAATCTTGATCAATCCTGGAGGAATCAGATGAAGCCTCAAGCTCTTTTGCGCAAATCTCCGGTATGTGGCCGGTTAGAAAGTTACAACAACAACAACAATGAATAATAACACAAAAATAAATCCGATAGGAGTGTGCAAAGTATAGGGAAAAGGCTCAGCGCCCGAGTGAATGAAAAAAGTTGTGCGACGCGGAGTGACGTCAGGCGTCAGAGGAAACACTCTTCCGCCTGCCACCAATTGCCGGCGGCCCGCATGCCGCCCAATGTTCTGCCCCCTGTTTTTTAGTTTTTTGTTTTGTTTGGCGCTCCGAGTTCGGTGGGGGCAGCGGGGGCGAGTAGCGCGTGGAATCTTTATGGCAGTCGTTGTTGGCGAGTTGGCGACCTGCCTTGGGATGCCTTGGACACCCCCCCACCCCCCACCCCCCCTACATACTCGCATAGGTCGACTCGGTCTAAAATGAGCACGTGTTTGTGGTCGAGAGCAGTGCTGTCTAAATCGAGCACTGGGCTAGGTAAGGGGTTGTGACGAAGGATCGATCCATCCGGTGTATCAGCTCCCAAGTTTGCCGATGTGTGCATTTAATCACGTGTGTGAAAATCTAGATTTTTTTTTTAATTAGAAAATAATCATCAAGCGTCGTTGTGCGGAGTTTCAATACCACGATCATTGTTATCTCATTACCATACTTGTCTCTAAGACGTAACACACAATATATATGTGGAAGCCGATTTTACGCAAACCATCGGCCAATCAAACCTGACCCTGCTGATGAGACAATGGGTGTCGACACCGGTCCACAGTTTGCTTGCGTTGAACTCGTGCTGCTGGTAAGATGCACCTCTGGAAGACAGTACGTGGGTAGACAACTATGGGCAGGAGGGCGTTCGTCAGCCAAACGATATATTAATTAATGGAATTGGCCAAAAATCTCTATGGTAGCAGCACCCTCCTGATGAGGCTTGCGACTCAATCCGACTGTTGTGGGTAAATGATTGATTTGATGCACGTACACTGTCGATGCTACTGGAGGAGCGGTGGTGCAGCGCCACGGTGGCTAGGAGATGTTAACTACCTCGCCTGGTATACAGGAGGTCGACGGTTCGATCCCGACCCTGACACGTGTATATTTGGAGTTTGCGGTGTCTCTCTCCCCGTAGTTGCGTGGATTTTTCTCCGGATCCTTCGGTGTTTCCCTTGACATTTATAAACGTACGTTCATAGCATTTGGCTGCTATACATGTCCACGTGATGAGCCGCTTCGCTGAGCTGTTGTTTGTGGCCAGGTCGCTTCTGAAAAATAGCTACGTAGCTCAGTGGGCCTTAGCTGCTAAAATAATTATCTTTCATGCCAATGACCCCGACGACCTGAAGTATATTCGTGACCACCACGCTTAAGGCCAGTGGTGACTGACACCTGAACAGGTCCCTGTCCATTGCGCCCCTCGCTCAACACTTTGTGGAGGTGGGGGGCAGGTAAAAGAGATGGGAGTACCCACACCTCACCCCACCACACACGGAACTGCTGATCGACTAAGTGTAGTGTGCCCATGTGTACTGCTGGGTGGACCGAGGCCGACCAGGGGGGGCGGGGGGGGGAGGTTAATATGTGCCCGTTGCTTCAATTGCCGCACCAGGAGTTCGCGTCGAACCAGTGACCTCTGAATTGCGAGTCGAGTGCACTAAGCGCTACCCCACGTTAGGGGCTGTGTAATTGCTCTCACTCATTGTGAACTCTCCACCCTCTCACCCCTCACCTCCACCCGCCCCACGCACACAGAGACCCCACGGGCAGCTCCCACCAGGCCGACGACGGACCTCGCAAGAGCCCCGAGGACCTCGAAGATTCCTCCTTCTCCGAGACGGACGGAGACGGGACCCCTCCCTCGTCGTCGTCGTCACGTGACTTCCCGGGCCAGCCCTGCGCCACGGCGCTGGGCAGCGACTACCCCGCGGGGCTGCCCCACGGCCACCCGCACGGCCACCCGCACGACCCGGCGGCGAGGGCGGCGGTGCCTCCGGGCGGCTACCAGGAGTCGAACCAGCACCCCGCGCATCTGCAGGCCTTCTTCAACGCGAGCATCCACGCCGCGTCCCCTTACCTGCTGGCGCACGGGGCCGGCGGCTTGTCGCTGGGTGGCCTCGGCATGGAGGCGGCTCTGTGTGGGCTCAACGTGCACTCGAGTGTAGGCGACATGCAGGCGGGGAGATTGGACGCAACGGATTGCTATTCGGGGATGCAGCAGCAGCATCATCAACACCATCAGCAGCAGCAGCATCATCAGCAACAACATCATCATCAGCAGCAACAGCAGCAACAGCATCATCAGCATCATCACCAGCAGCAGATAGGGCGAGCAGCTCACAGCGTCATATTTAAAGGACCGTCGGGTTTGCAGCAGCAGCATCATCATCATCAACAGCAGCAGGAAGAGGAACACCACAGCATGGCTTTCAACGGGGCGGATAAAATGTACCCAAGTCCCAACGGAGTGCTGGACAGCGCCCACCTGGGCATCGTGGAAGACGGCACGAGGGGGGTGGAGGATGAGACGCGCGGTGGCTTTTTCGGCTACACGCCCTTCGCCGTTGCAGCTCCGCCGGTGACTCCGCCGTTGTCGTCGTCATCGACGCCACCGCCAACAGCGTCGTCGGCATCGTCTTCGGCGGCGGCGAACCCAACGCCGTCATCGTCATCGGCAACCGCATCGTCGCCTCCGTTGTCCTCGACGACGGCGGCGGCGACTTTGGCCATCGGTGAGGCGGCCTCGCCGACGAGCGGAGTGGCAAGCGGGTTCCACGAGATGATGGCGGCGGCGGCTGCGGTGGCGACCGAGGGCGCGGGCTGTCTGCGGGAGGCGTCAGAGGCCCGGGACGACTCGCCGCTGAGGCCCGAGGCCGGCTCGAGCCCGTGCCAAGGAGGATCTCGGGACGAGGGCTCGGAGATCAAAATCATCGCCGAACTTCAGACGGTGCCCTTCGTCGAGCAGCTGTCGAGCGTCTGAGAGACGGGAGGGGCGAGCCGTCGGATGAGTGGTTCATTTTGACCGCGCGGCCCCAAACGGAGACGGTTCTTGTCTGGAGCTCAGCACGTTTGTCAACAACACTGCCCCTCCTGCCTTTGGCGAGTGGCTCTTCTTCACAACAGAGGAAAAGCACAGAGACATCTCTGATATTAAGAAGGGCCATTGTCCGAAACGTTGTTTATGTATATCCATGTTTTTTCCCTTTAATATATAATATATACCCCCCCCCCCCTCGCACCAGTAAAGACAGTTTAATTGATTAATATGTTGAATTTTTGGTTTAGTTATTTATGCTTATGCACCACTGCCAATGCAGTATCACACACGAAAACATATACTTTATCCTGCAGAGATACGTCGAGATTGTGGGTTCCAGGCTGTTTCATACTCGTGCGGAACCTCGGTAATGATAGATAGAACAAAACAAACTCACGGTCACACAGGCGTGCCACCAAAGGGCTGCGTTGAGTCAGGCTTCCCTCGATCTGTGCGGGTTCGGTTTGTGGAGATTTCACGTAAGATGCGGCGAACATATTTCTACCCCATGAATTCGCTACATTATGCGGGCTGATTTCATGCGGCTATGCGGCCGGAACGTGGGGCAAGATTGTGCGCGTACTTTGTGTGTACTGCGTGTGTACTGCGTGTGTACGGTATGTACTGCGTGTGTACGGCATGTAATGCGTGTGTACTGCGTGTGTACTGTGTGTGTACTGTGTGTACTGCGTGTGTACGGTATGTACTGCGTGTGTACTGCGTGTGTATGGCATGTACCGCGTGTATACAGTATATACTGCGTGTGTACTGTGTGTACTGCGTGTGTACTGTGTGTTTACTGTGTGTACTGTGTGTACTGTGTGTGTACGGTATGTACTGCGTGTGTGTGGCATGTACCGCATGTATACAGTATGTACTGCGTGTGTACTGTGTGTACGGTATGTACTGCGTGTGTACTGTGTGTACTGTGTGTGTACTGTGTGTACTGCGTGTGTACTGCGTGTGTACTGTGTGCGTACTGTGTGTGTACGGTGTGCGCTACTCAACTACGACCACCGCGTAGAACGAGGGAAACGTGTGTGTGTACTGTGTGTGTGTACTGTGTGTGTGTACTGTGTGTGTGTGTACTGTGTGTGTGTACTGTGTGTGTGTACTGTGTGTGTGTACTGTGTGTGTATACATTGTGCAGCGTCTTGAGATGCAGTCACGTGTGCGCACTTTGTATATGCGTGGAAGCATAAAAAGTACAGTACAACCGCAGTGTTTTTTTGCTTTTTCACGTGATGTGTACAAACGGAAATGACGTTCACACAATTGCATTGTGACGTCACAGCAAGTGCTATAATGGCGCGCCTGACCACATGCAAACTTAAATTCGTTTTTTTCTTCTGCCCACCCAAACCCCCCTCTTACTATTCACGAATTAATCTAATTAATAAAGTTTCACAGTTGTGTTGAATAGCCCTGGCTGGGAGCGCAGCGCCAGGTGTGAACCCACAAGTTAGGCCTGTGTGGTGGTGGTGGTGGTTGTTGTTGTCGTTGTTATGTGGGTTGAGAAATGGATTGCGATGCAAATCAGCAGTGATATGGGTCCACGCACGTGCATGCATAACGGTAGCAGCAGTTGTAGGATTCCACTTGTACATTTATCTCGTTCGTACAGTATAGTTCAACATTATTATTGCAATTGACACGATAGTTGTATTAAAATATTGTTGCTGTTATTATTACATCTACTACTACGGTTGATTGAATAGTAAATAAACACACGCACATCTAGCTCCACACGTAACAAAAGAGAATGAATAGGTTTAAGGCCAGTGAGCCCGTGAGCCTTCTGAAGCAGGCTAATAATCGTGGATCGGTGTGCCCGTTCTGGGTTTAATCAGCAGGTTGCGGCCTGTTAGGGAAACACTGCTAGGAAACACGAGCCTCGGCAGTTCTCCTCCACGGCCTCGCCGAATCCCTCAACTCCGAACTCCACGTGATGCAAAATGCCGCTGCCAGACTCCTGCACCTGCAGTCAATGCCACGTCACCGCTATTCGACAATCCCTCCACTCGCTCCCAATCCAATCATTTGCAGTGATTGTCCTCACCCGAGTCAAGATCCTCACCTGTCTATATCTCCCCTCTCATCTCACTACTCCCCTCCACGCACTCTCCTACCTCTACCCTCTCATCTCACCCTACTCCCCTCCATGCACTCTCCTACCTCTCCCCTCTCATCCCACTCTACTCCCCTCCACGCACTCTCCTGCCTCTCCCCTCTCATCTCACTGCACTCCCCTCCACACACTCTTCTACCTCTCCCCTCTCATCCCACTCTACTCCCCTCCACGCACTCTCCTACCTCTCCCCTCTCATCTCACTCTACTCCCCTCCACGCACTCTCCTACCTCTTCCCTCTCATCCCACTCTACTCCCCTCCACGCACTCTCCTACCTCTCCCCTCTCATCTCACTCTACTCCCCTCCACGCACTCTCCTACCTCTTCCCTCTCATCTCACTCTACTCCCCTCCACGCACTCTCCTACCTCTCCCCTCTCATCTCACTCTACTCCCCTCCACGCACTCTCCTACCTCTTCCCTCTCATCCCACTCTACTCCCCTCCACGCACTCTCCTACCTCTCCCCTCTCATCTCACTCTACTCCCCTCCACGCACTCTCCTACCTCTCCCCTCTCATCTCACTCTACTCCCCTCCACGCACTCTCCTACCTCTCCCCTCTCATCTCACTCTACTCCCCTCCACACACTCTCCTACCTCTCCCCTCTCATCTCACTCTACTCCCCTCCACGCACTCTCCTACCTATCCCCTCTCATCCCACTCTACTCCCCTCCACGCACTCTCCTACCTCTCCCCTCTCATCTCACTCTACTCCCCTCCACGCACTCTCCTACCTCTTCCCTCTCATCCCACTCTACTCCCCTCCACGCACTCTCCTACCTCTCCCCTCTCATCTCACTCTACTCCCCTCCACGCACTCTCCTACCTCTTCCCTCTCATCTCACTCTACTCCCCTCCACGCACTCTCCTACCTCTCCCCTCTCATCTCACTCTACTCCCCTCCACGCACTCTCCTACCTCTTCCCTCTCATCCCACTCTACTCCCCTCCACGCACTCTCCTACCTCTCCCCTCTCATCTCACTCTACTCCCCTCCACGCACTCTCCTACCTCTCCCCTCTCATCTCACTCTACTCCCCTCCACGCACTCTCCTACCTCTCCCCTCTCATCTCACTCTACTCCCCTCCACACACTCTCCTACCTCTCCCCTCTCATCTCACTCTACTCCCCTCCACGCACTCTCCTACCTATCCCCTCTCATCTCACTCTACTCCCCTCCACGCACTCTCCTACCTCTCCCCTCTCATCTCACTCTACTCCCCTCCACGCACTCTCCTACCTCTCCCCTCTCATCTCACTCTACTCCCCTCCACGCCCTCGCTACTCGATGTCCTTGCCCACCTCTAGACGCTTTGTCCTGCTACGTCCAGCGCCTCTCCACGGTGGTCCAGGTGTTTTGTGCGACTCCCAATTGATTGACCCCCTAAATATTTCACTCCCCCCCCCCCCCCTTTGCGTATTCAGTTCTGTTTTAAATAAACCTTACTTTAAAAAAGATTACGTTTTAGAGAATTAAATGGGAGTCACAAGACATCTGGACCATGTTGTGCAACGCGATCCCCTTCACACGCAGCTCCGTACATTCACTTTGTTATTGCATTGTATTGTAAAGCCTTCCGGGCTAACAGACTAATAATACGTAATTTTTTTTGTTTATTCGCGGCTGTTTATTTATTATATTTAATTAAAATTATTCGTGATATCGCATCACCTTCAATTCTGTGATGACGACGACGCACGAGCGAGTTGGAATGGACGGAGTGTAAAATGTGGGCAGTTTAAATGACACTCGAGTTGCTCTATGCCATGCATTGCCACAGCCCCAGCGTTGGTTGGTTCTTGATGCAATACACGTTGCCTATATGGAGTATGTGTGTGTGTGTATACTGTCTTGTGTTGTACAATGAAGCGGTCGCGGGGAGCAGAGGTGCAACGGTTAGCGCATTGCGCTACGAACCCAGGTGACCCGAGTTCTATTGACGCTCACGGCCAACATCGGTGACGAACATCCGAACAGGTCCTGGGCCTCCCCTATGTCGACTCAGCCTCATTAAATGAGTATCTGGTGCGGTGTGTAAACATCGCCACTGGGGAGACAAAGGCGGCCGGGCGTGGTGCTGGCCACCCACCCCTCTTCGTCTGCCACAGTTCCGGCCTTCATAGGTGCTCGCGAGCAACACTTGCCCCAAAAGTTGGTTAAGGCTACACGGGGGATCTTTGTCTTCGTCTTGTATAACGAAGGCCTGTAGTCGAACATCAGGGTTTAAGTTTCGTCACTGTGAGTCCGACACTTTGGCATGCGAAATAAATGAATCCGCGTGGCGTCTCGATTCACGACGAAGCAATTAAAGATGGACGCAACCAAATTGTGACCACGTGACTTAGACAGCTCTTGTCTTGTAGATCAGGGGTGGGGGCGGGGAGGTGGGGGGTGGGGAGGAATCCATGACCCGCGGATCGGAGGCGGTCCGTGGCAAACACGTGGCGATCTGGCACTTCGCAACGGGCCAGCCAACGAGACGTATCCGTCGCTGCAAGCATCTTAGCCGCACTGATCGGGGTGCTGGAGGGAAACATTTTCTACCTGGCAAACAAAATCCACAGTCGTCGCGTGAGAAATCGAAAAATGTGCACCAACGTAAATTAACCACTATTAAATGATAATTTCCCCCTTCAGCATAAGCCGACTGGATCAATTAATTATTAAATTATTAGAGGATGTGTGGGTCGGTCCTCCTAAGCAGTTCGGTTTAGTTTATTTTGAAGTACCCTGTGAGCCAATAAGCTCTTAAATCGGGTTTCACCAACAAAAACAACACCACTTTTTCAAAAAACGCAATAATTCGCAGTAAACTAAATCAATTCATAAACAATAACAGATAATAAGAAAAAAATTGCGAGCAAATCATAATCGCAATATAAAAATATAGTTTTAAATGAAAAATTTTGTTAAATAAAAATTAGCATCAAATACCACACTGTTTCTCAAACAATATACTAATTAAAAAAACTGGCATAGTAATAGTAATGCAGATACAGCCTTAACCACGTGAGAAATAGCATGGCTGCCGTTCTCTGTGGGGGCGGTGCTAGAGTGGCAGTGGGCGTTACTGACTCGAAGAATGGGCGTGGCTGGCGGAAAGGGAGGGGCTGCCAGCTCACGGTGTGTCTCGTTTGAGCCTCCCAAGAAATGTGGTCGCTTTTTGGGTTTTATTTTTTTTATTTTGAGTACCGTGTGGTACAACGGTGGTGTCAACATTGATATGTCGACGTGACGGGTTTTGAAAACCCATTCGTGCTGTGGTCAATACTCGCTGCCGTGTATCCTTCTGTAAAACAAAAACAAAAAGCATCGCAGTTATATAAGGAATTAGGAACCAATTCTTAAAAAGTGTCGGCATTTAGTTTGTTGTCCTTCCCCCCACTACCTCTCCCCTCTCATCTCACTCCACTCCCCTCCACGCACTCTCCTACCTCTCCCCTCTCATCACACTCCACTCCCCTCCACACACTCTCCTGCCTCTTCCCTCTCATCTCACCTTCCGCTTAGCACGGTTGGCTACGTACGGTGCGAAAGAAGTTCAACATACAAAGATTCGTGTGTGCTTTGTGTTCTGAAAAGTACTGGTGTGGCATACCGTAATATACCGCTCCATTTCGACCACCGCGTTAACGTGTAATGTTCATCAAGATAAGAGCTGTTCATTGGCGGGTTTTGTGCCTTCCTTTAACGCGAATTCGCAACGTTTACAAGTCGTCTTATTAACGCACGCGCCTCATGCACGTTTCATCTGAGCCAAACGAAGTGATGCGTCTCACGCCGTTCGCGTTAATAAAGCTTATTTATTTGACGAACGCGGGCCCACGAGATTTCATTGATCTGCCCCCGGCATCATTGCGCTCGGATTGCCGAGCCAAGTGCTCGACACCGAAACGGAATTGCGGGCGACTGAAGAACAACTGGCTGGGACGCGTGGGATGCATTGCGTGGAGAACTTCTATTTCGCGCCGTACGAAAGCCAACCACGCGAATCGGCAGGCGATAATCGGGACCACGTGGAGTCTGAGCTTGCCAAACGTCCGTCCAGATATCACCCGTCACTCGATGCTAACCGTGGCCAGGAATCGAACCCACGTGGCCGAGATCGTAGCGCAGCGCTCGAACCACTGCACCACTACTCCTCACACAGATACCATTATATGAAGGCCGGCGCGGTACACGAGGGGGTGGGTGGGTAGCACCAAGCCCGATCGCCTTTGTCTCCCCGGTCTCTACACACCGCACCGTGCACTCATTTTGAGGCCGGGTCGATCTAGGGGAAGCTCAGGACCGGTTCAGATAATCGTCACTTGGCGTTGCCCGTGAGCGCGAATCGAACTCATATCGCCGGGTTCGTAGCGCAGCCCCGCTCACTACTGCACTACCGCTCCCCACGGTAGTGCAGCGGTATACAACAAAGGTATACACAGAGACCCCCACACACTCACGCACACTCAGGCGCGCGTCTGACAGCACCATGCCGACCCGAACATCGGGAAACTCTAGACGGGTCACAACAACGTTTCAACTCCGCTTGCTTTTATGCATTATTAAACGGCGCGTCTTACGTTACTATTTCATTTGTGAAGGTGACATAATGGCTTGCCTCGACCGCTCTGGGTCTCACACTCCGCAACCGTGCGGCAAGCGGAGAGAGATGAGAGAGAGGGGCTGCGTGCAGAACGAGAGTGAGCGAGAGAGTGACTGAGAGAGTGACTGAGAGAGTGAGCGAGAGAGTGAGCGAGAGAGTGAGCGAGAGAGTGAGCGAGTGAGCGAGAGAGAGAGTGAGCGAGAGAGTGAGCGAGAGAGTGAGCGAGAGAGTGAGCGAGAGAGTGAGCGAGAGAGTGAGCGAGAGAGTGAGCGAGTGAGCGAGAGAGAGAGTGACCGAGAGAGTGAGCGAGAGAGTGAGCGAGTGAGCGAGAGAGAGAGTGACCGAGAGAGTGAGCGAGAGAGTGACCGAGAAAGTGAGCTAGAGAGTGAGCGAGAGAGTGAGCTAGAGAGTGAGCGAGAGAGTGACCGAGAGAGTGAGCGAGAGAGTGAGCGAGAGGTGGGGGTTCACATAAAGCAAAGTAAAAAAAAAAATACGAAATGATGAACGAAGCAAAGTGCCGACTACACCGAGCATCTTCTTGTTTCCACTGATCGTAAAAATAAAAAAATAAAATACAAATAAAGAGAGAGAGGAGAGAGACGAGAGAGTAAGGAGAGAGGTAGAGAGAGAGAAGGAGAGCGCATTACGTGAGCAGCGCGGCTTCTGCTGCTGCTCGGAAGCCCACGTGGTGTGATGGTCTCAGCGGTTGTTGTTCAGTGCACCTCGCGTTGTGTTTTGTACCATCATCACGTGAACGCACCGCGCATCGCACACACGCGCGGTCAGCCAATTGAAGTATGCAACACAATGCGATGTGGACATTATAGTGGCGTTTGAACCGCGGCCATTTTCTCGACATTGTCCAAAAACAGTGGGCATGTTTTTTTTTAAATCGAGAGAGGCAGTCTCGGTCATCGACAGAGGAGAGTAGCAAGCCACTCTTGAGTCTGGACTTGAATAAGGGGCAGGGAGTCAACAGCACGGATTACAGGTGGGGTGGGAGGGGGATAGGGAGTTGTAGACAATGGGAGCAGCAGAGGAGAATGAGCGACCTCCTACTGAGCGTTAGTTGGGATCAGAAGTAATTGAGGGACGCTGTGTCAGAGACCAGAATCTGAGTATTTTTTTTATCCTGGGGGAATCCGATGAGCTACGAAGCTCTTTCCACAGATGTCCAGATACTCAGCCGGGACTCCTGGGTGGTGACGCGGTCTCGCGGCAGCGCGTTTGTCGCTCGATGAAGGAGAGCTTCACGGCTTGCATCCAGCGGCCGCCCTGGTTAATACTGGCGGTCCCAGACCACACGAAGACAACAACAACAACAGCCCCAGACCACACCAAGACAATAGCAACATTATCAGACCACACGAAGACAACAACAGCCCCAGACCACATCAAGACAACAACAACAACAACAGCCCCAGACCACACCAAGACAATAGCAACATTATCAGACCACACGAAGACAACAACAGCCCCAGACCACATCAAGACAACAACAACAACAACAGCCCCAGACCACACCAAGACAATAGCAACAGTATCAGACCACACGAAGACAACAACAGTCCCAGACCACATCAAGACAACAACAACAACAACAAATCCCAGACCGCACCAAGACAACAACAACAACAACAAGAAATCCCAGACCACACCAAGACAACAACACACAGCCCCTCACTTGCATTGCACGCCAGCTGACTTGGTCGCTCTATCTCCGCGGTAGACGCGTCCTCTTGGGCGGGTTCTTGCCTCCTTTGTACCGCCAATCCGCAGTTGGTCTCGACCATTAGCCATTCATTAACCCTTTTGTCGATGTGTTCCCCAAGCACACTTACATCTCTTCACATTACGCAAGTTGCATGATCCACATGCTGCACAGTTGATTTGAAGCTTTCGTGGCTGCAGGAATCCATACGCTTTAGTTCTTTCGGTAAAGTCACGTGGGTATAAAATAAACACAAGCGTCACCTGATGACGGACGCTTGTGTTGCGCCCGAAACGTCGTGATTTATTTTATTCTATACCTACGTGACTTTGCCGAAAGAACCGAAGAGTATGCTCCACTGTATAGCTCCTACGAGATGTCCGCATAAACGTTCATTGTTTTCGTATATTTTTTTATTTAGTTGTGGGTGGAGCGGTGGCGCAGTGGTTAGCGCCTTGGGCGATGAACTCCGGCTACCTGAATTCCATTCCCCAGGAGATAAATAACGTCAGTGGCGAATGCAATCCAAACCGATCCCAGGAAACGCCCCCTTCACCAATCGACCAGCGTGGTGAAGTATGGTCAAAACCGACACAAGCGCCGGGGGGGGGGGGGGGGGCGGGGAGCCGTTCATCCACGAGTAGGTTGACAAAGGGCAAGCGATTAATTTCAGCACGAACAGCCCGGAACTCTATTCTGGGAATTCGTTTGGCAGCGCCACGGCCATCTCACGATAATGACTGTGCTCATATGACCATCGTAATATAGGGCACAGAGGTTCGCGTTTTAATGCGAATACGTTGTTCTCTAGTGGCAATCCCTTACGCCGATATCATACCTACTGCCGAGCCAGCCGAGCAGCATTCCGGAAAACATCGAGTGAGAAATTAAGCCCATTTACGCGATCTAATCTCTTCCACAGAGCATTCCCCGCTATATAGAGCCTCCCCGGTGATGGGGTTATGTTCAATGTTTCAGACGTATTTCTTTCCGTGCCGTGTCCACCGGGCACAGACGAGGTTTCTCTGAAGTTTGGATGAAAGAGAACGAGAGAGAGAGAGAGGAGAGACAGAAGGAGCCGCTGTCGTTGTCTTGTTTCCCCGCGGTGTCGCGGTTCGGATCGCGTTCCCCCGCGCCTCGGGGCGATTCACCCGCTCGCGCGAATTCGCGTCCGGCACGAACACGAACAATTGCAACACGGCTGCGACGTCTCCACGACCACTGGTAACAACAACAGCAGCAGCAGCAACAACAACAGCAGCAGCAGCAGCAGCAACAACAACAGCAGCAGCATCAACAACAGCAGCAGCAGCAGCAACAACAACAGCTGCAGCAACAACAACAACAGCAGCAACAACAACAGCAGCAGCAACAACAGCAGCAGCAGCAGCAACAACAACAACAACAGCAGCAGCAGCAACAACAGCAGCAGCAGCAGCATCAACAACAACAGCAGCGCAGATCCATGCCGGATAGTTCCACGGTCGGGGACTGGGCACGGTAACATTGTTGGGGCGCCGGGTGGCTAGGAGATGTTACCTACCTCGCCTGGTTCCATCCTGACCCTGACGCCTGCTGTATATGTGGAGTTTGCGTGTTTCTCTCTCTCATCATCATCACGGTGGCTCGGAGATGTTAACTACCTCGCCTGGTTGACAGGAGGTCGTGGGTTCCATCCCGACCCTGACGCCGGCTGTATATTTGGAGTTTGCGTGTCTCTCTCCTCGTGGTCGCGTAGAGTTTTCTGCATTTAGAATCAACATCATGCGTTTAGAGTATTTGTGCCGCTATAAATTCCCACGTGAAAAGCCACTTTTCGTTGAGCTATCATTTGTGATGGCCAACTTGCTTCTGAAACAGAGCTCCATAGCTCAGTGGGCCTTATCTGGTAGTAAAATAAAAAATCGTTTTTTAAAAGTGTGTATCCCTCTTCATCGCTTCCGTGAGTCGCACAACTCCGTCGACGCGACCTTTCCCACTCTGCAGGGTCCCACCTCCACCTCTGCCCGTTACATTCTCATCGTGAGCCTCATGTCTGTTACGGATCGTACCCAGTAGCGTGACGAGCGTGGGGGGCCCTGGTGGACAAAGCTGCGAGTTTAGGGGACAACAACCATGGTGCAAAAGAACAAAACACTTATTTTAAAAGCGGTTTCAATTCATTTTTACGCTCCACGTTTCATTTAATTTAATTACGGCGGTCACGTTTGGCTTCCGCAAACTGCGCGTCGCTCGTTTGCTACCACCACGTGGTCGTCGTCGTCACCGCGTAACCAGGTAGACGAGCAGAGCCGCCGTGGCTGCATCTTGCGAAGACGACGCGAACCAACAGCGTCACGTGTGTGTCCCCCCCCCCCCCGCGTCTCTCTGTGTTGTCTATCAGTGCTGTCGAGGAGGGGAGGGGGGTTGGGACACGATGAGCAGGAGGGAGACAGGAGGAGTAGGTAGGAGGGAGGAGGAAGAGAGGGAGACACGAGGAGGAGGGAGCCACGAGGTGGATTGCGGAGGGAGATCGGCACGGCTGTTGGCGGGGGGGGGGTCGCGCTGACAGCTGTGGGCTGCCTGCTGCCTGTTCGGTGGGAATTTATTTCAGTGACAGGAGGGAGGCAGCGAGGAGGGTAGGGCGGATGGGGGGGTAGGGGGGGTTTGGGTGGGGGTTGGAAGTGTGTTTGGAGGGGAGGGGACGGGGCAGCACCTGTCACGCAATTGACGGCAGGGCCACACACGGACACGAGCGTGGCTCGCGGTTACGCCCTGTCCCCACGCATGCTTTGTATAGCGCGTGGGTGAAGTGTGGTCGAGGGGGTGGGGGGGGACCTTCATGTCCACCAGTGGACTGGTAAAGAACGGTGCGGTGTATGCATTCATACGCCCCTTACTCATGAAATATGTATGCATGGTTACATACCCATGCATACACACGAAAGTTAATATATCTAGCAGATTTTTTTTCTTCTAAGGCCAGCACGGTACACGAGTGGGATGAGTGGCGAATCACCCTGCCGCCTTTGTCTCCCGAATGCTGATGTTTACATATCGCATAAGGTGGATATTTGAGGCTGAGTCGACCTAGGGGAGGCCCAGTACCAGTTTAGATAATCGTCACTGGTGTTGGTGGACCGTGAGCGGGAATCGATCTCGGGTCGCCGGGTTCGTAGCGCAGCGTAGCGCTAACCCCTACACTACCGCACCACCAATGTAACATCAACAGATACTCACACATGCGTAGACGGTACTGTAGACACTAATACATAGTCGTGCATAGCAAAACCTATGCAAAACCTATTAACGTACCTCACGCACATATATATATCGAGATATTAGGGTTAACAGTTGTTTTTATTTTTTATTGGTAACTAGTTATCGGTTCGCTACACATGTAGAAACGTCAAACAATAAACACAATTTATGTTATATTATTTTATTGGTTCTTTCGGTAAAATAATAAAAATATAAAACAATTAAATTCTCACGACGTATCGACTGCAACACAAGCAATCATCATCAGGTGTGAAATCCACAGCAAGAAAATTTGAAAAAAGTGGCGTTTTTTTCCCCCTGCAGTCACGAAAGCTTTAAATCAAAAACATACAATTCATGTTGTACCTTTTTAACACAGATGCGAATGGAGCTGCGACTGGAGTTGCTTTGTGAACGCTACCCTGGACTTCCACACAATCTCTGAAACGTGGATAGATTTATATTTGTTTTTACGTACGATATGTTTCTAAATCGTGCCATACGATACTTTTATTTTCAACAATTTCGCCATGCGGTGTTGGCAGTAAAGTCGGGTTGAGTGATGAGAGCAGGTAATTTGAACAATGTTTTATCAGAATATTGCGTTAACAAAAAGCTGATATTTTAACAAATATATTTACCTACGAGAAGTATTCTGGTTACCATCCTTATTAAATTAAATTGGAAACATTCTCTTACACACACACACACACATCTCTTTTAATCCTATGTTAAGACGTTTCGTTACTCCAACCAAAAAAAACACACAAACATCCATCATCATTATCAACATCAGTAGCCATTTTCAATCCACCGTTGGATGAACGAATCCCCAATCCGTCGTCACCTTTCACGATCCTGCGATGCAGTCATCCACCAATGACAAATCACGTACGAAACAACTACCAGTACTGTGTATATATATATGAATATATACAATCGATACAATGCCTCGCCATATAACGGATACAAATTGCTATCTCTGTACAACATACACAGATACTATATATGGAACATATACGCTAACATACTACCGTATATAGAACAGACAAATGATATAGATGGAACATATACATTTACGAAATGGAACAGATACATCTACTACGTATGGAATAAATGCGATTACTTTATATACCATATACAACAACTCTATATGGAACAGAAAGATCACTATATAGAACATAAACAAACTATAGTGTACTGTTTATGAAACATATGCTAACTGCAGTATGTCGAAAAGTACAGTACTATAAAAACATATACGATTACTATAGGGCCGTACATAAATGACGTCACGCACCTAGAGGGGGGGGGGGGATTCAGATATTTGTGACGATGTGTGACGATGGGGGGGGGGGGGGGTGAGATATGTGACGTCACATCAAAATTGCGCAACTTTAAATAAATATAGACAACACGTTCTACTTAATTAAATAGACTTTTAATAAATGTTTTCTCCTTCAACATCAGAGTGCAATGCCACATTAAATACGCACTATAATGACAATAGTTTAAAGCGATTAGAAGCATGTTTTTATTTTTTTGGTGGGGGGACAGAGCTTTGTGACGTCATATTTGAAGAGGGTTTGACTTTTTGTGACGCCGTGTGACGAAGGGGGTAGGGGTGGGGGGTCAAAAATCGTCCAAAATCGGCGCCTATACCGTATATGACGATTCCTTTATAGAACGTATCCGGATACTATATAGAATGTAAATTCTACTCATATAGACCACGAGGGTGTACAGAACAGACACAAATAGTAGAGCCGTAGAACACAGAGTATTGCTACAGAGAAGAGGTAGAGATAATCTAAATAAAGACCTCTTAGAAGACATTCAATACGTTACCTTTATTTATAACCTAGTCGGTGCCCATTGGGGCGAAGCGGTGAGCGCACTGCACCAAAGTTCAACTCCGGGCCACTGCTAACGTGAGTTGGCGAACGACATTCGAACCATTCCTGGGGCTTCCCTGTCGCGCTCTGACCAGCGTGGAGAAGTATGGACAAACAACTCACGTGACCGGCACAGCGTGAGACCGTTCCAGCAGTGGGTTAGACAAAGGGCTGTAAGCTAAACGAAGTTGGAGAGACATTGAGTGTTTGTGTCCATTACAGGGAGACCTGGGATAGGGGGGGGAGGAAAAACTTGACTCAAATACTTTCAGGAGATGCAATAACAATCGACGTTTCGGCTATTTGGCCTTTTTCAGAAATAAAAAAATGTGCACCTACAATCGATGCTCCTCGTCATTGTTTTGCATCGTAATCGACTGCTGGATGAAGAACTCCCCAACACGACGTGTCGGTATATTTGCGTGGCTTGAATATTCCTCAACACTGACGTTTGAGTCGTGCCAGGGAATCGAACTCAGGTGGGCCGGCTCACGGGGCAATCGTGGTCTGTGTCATCTCCTCTTGGAGGGGGTGGCGGGGAGGGGTGGCGTAAGTGGAAGACGTTCGCGAAGCAGCGAGGTGGGCCTGGGTCCGTGTAAATATCAACACACGGGCCAGGGAACGGTATGACGCGCGCGTGTGTGTATGTGTGTAATGTGTATATGTATGTGTGCTTATGTATTTGTGAATATAAAGTGGGGAGCGGTGGCGTAGCGGTTAGCGTGCTGCGCTATGAACCCGCTAACCCGGGTTCGATTCCCGCTAATGATTATCTGAACCGGTCCTGGGCCCCCCCTAGGTCGGCTCAGCCTCAAATGAGTACCTGGTGCGGTGTGTAAACATCGCCATCGGGGAGACAAAAGGCGGTCGGGCGTGGTGTTGGTCACCCACCCCCCCTCGTGTACCGTTCCGGCCTTCATAGGTGCTCGCTAACAGCACTTGCCCCTACCGTCTGTTAAGGCTATACGGGGGATCTTTGTATTGGTCTATGTATGGAAATGAACGGTGGTGAGATAAAATAGTTTGGCTTTATTTATGTATTAAGCGATTTGTTTACCTTTCCTATACTTTGCACTCGTTTCGTGTTTTTGTATTGTTTGTTGTTGTTGTTGACTGGACGTCCGTGGCAAAACAGTAAAGAGCTTTCCGGCTCATCGGATTCCTCCGGTATGAATAAAGTTTCTGATTTCTGATAAGTGCGAGCTTCCGGCACTTGCCCCCAAAGTGTGGGCAGGCTATGCCGGGAGGGGGGATCTTTGTCTTTAGTGCGATGACAACAGCGGCCCCCATGCAAACCACGTGGGAGAGGCGTCGCTGAGCGGACCCGGAGCGAATACACAAAGACAAAGATGCCCCCCCATCGTATAGCCTTAACAGACTGCTAGGGCAAGTGCTGTTTGCAGGCACCTATGCAGGCCGGGACGGCACACGTGGGGATGGTTGGCCAGCACCACGCCCGACCGCCTTTGTCTCCCTCGTGGCGATATTTTGACCACGTCGCACTTGGTTACTCAATTTGAGGCTGAGTCGACCTAGGGAAGGACCGGTACCGTTTCAGATAATCGTCGCTGGCGTTGTCCGTCAGCGGGCATCGAACTCGGTTCGTTCGGTTCGCAGCACAGGGCGCTAACCGCTGCACCACCGCTCCACAGACTACACACAAAGACAAAGATCCCCCGTATAGCCTGTAACAGACTATAGGGGCAAGTGCTGTTACTGAGTACCTATGAAGGCCGGCACGGCACACGAGGGGGTGGGTGGCCAACACGCAGAGAGACGCATCCATACAATCGTATACATGCGGACATACACGCAGGCAAACACATACACCGCATGCACACACACACAGAGACTACATTTCACACACACAGACGCACGGAGAGACAGGTCCACACCGAGACTGTGACTCACCACTGACGCACGCTCGCACAAGCCAAAGATCCCCCCGTGTAGCCTACACAGACTGTTGGGGCAAGTGTGGCCGGCGAGCAGCGCCTATGAAGGCGAGAACGACACACGAGGGGTTTCCACCACCACGCCCGCTCGCTTTCGTCTCCCCAGTGCTGATGCTTACACACCGCATCAGGTACTCATTTAAGGCTGGGTCGACCTAGAGGAGACCCAGTACCAGCTCAGATCTTCACCACTGTCATTATTGGTCGTGAGGGGGCAATCGAATTCAGCTCGCCGGGTTCGTAGCGCAGCGCGCTAACCACTGCGCCACCGCTCCCTACAGGCACACAGACACGCGCTCAAATACACGCGAACACTCAGTGACAGACAGACACAGTGACACACTTGCTGGCACGCAGTTAGTTACACGCGCACGGGGCATGCGCACACACAACACATTGGTACGGAGAGACCAGCGTTCACACACAGACACATAAACACACACACATACGCTTACACACATACACAGAGAAACACACGCAAACGCTCTTATATATATACACACATATAGCTCTCACACACAAATATACACACACACGCTCTCACACACAGATAGAGAAACACACACACACGCTCTCACACAGACAGAGAAACACACACACACGCTCTCACACACACAGAGAAACACACACACTCACACACAGAGAAACACACACACACTATCACACACACACACACACAGAGAAACGCACACACGCTCTCACACACAGACAGAGAAACACACACACACACTATCACACACACAGACAGAGAAACACACACACGCTCTCACACACAGACAGAGAAACACACACACACGCTCTCACACACAGACAGAGAAACACACACACACGCTCTCACACACAGACAGAGAAACACACACACACGCTCTCACACACAGACAGAGAAACACACACACACGCTGTCACACACAGACCGAGAAACACACACACGCTCTCACACACAGACAGAGAAACACACACACACGCTCTCACACACAGACAGATAAACACACACACACACACTGTCACACACAGACAGAGAAACACACACACGCTGTCACACACAGACAGAGAAACACACACACGCTCTCACACACAGGCAGAGAAACACACACACGCTCTCACACACAGACAAGAAACACACACACACGCTCACACACACATACAGATAAACACACACACACGCTCACACACACATACAGATAACACACACACACACACGCTGTCACACACAGAACAGAGAAACACACTCACACGCTTTCATTCACACAGACATGGAAACACACACACACCGCTCTCACACACAGACAGAGAAACCACACCACACGCTAGTCACAGCACAGACAGGGAAACACACACAACGCTTTCAAACAAAGACAGATAAACACACACACACACGCTCTCACACACAGACAGTAGAAACACCGACACCACACACGCCTCATACACAGAGAGAACACACACACGCTCACCTACAAAGACAGAGAAAACACACCATCACAGCGCTCATCACACACAGAGAAAAAGCACACACGCTCCGCACACACAAGACAGAGAAACACACACACACGCTCACACACACAGAGAAAAAGCACACACGCTCTCACACACAGACAGAGAAACACACACACACGCTCTCACACACAGACAGAGAAACACACACACACGCTCTCACACACAGACAGAGAAACACACACACACGCTCTCACACACAGACAAAGAAACACACACACACGCTGTCACACACAGACCGAGAAACACACACACGCTCTTACACAGACAGAGAAACACACACACGCTCTCACACACAGACAGATAAACACACACACACACGCTGTCACACACAGACAGAGAAACACACACACACGCTGTCACACACAGACAGAGAAACACACACACGCTCTCACACACAGACAGAGAAACACACACACACACACGCTCTCACACACAGACAGAGAAACACACACACACGCTCACACACACATACAGATAAACACACACACGCTCACACACACATACAGATAAACACACACACACGCTGTCACACACAGACAGAGAAACACACACACACGCTCACACACACAGACAGATAAACACACGCTCACACACATACAGATAAACACACACACACACGCTGTCACACACAGACAGAGAAACACACTCACACGCTTTCACACAGACAGGGAAACACACACACACGCTCTCACACACAGACAGAGAAACACACACACACGCTGTCACACACAGACAGGGAAACACACACACGCTTTCACACAAAGACAGATAAACACACACACACACGCTCTCACACACAGACAGAGAAACACACACACACGCTCACACACACAGAGAAAAAGCACACACGCTGTCACACACAGACAGAGAAACACACACACACGCTCTCACACACACACAGAGAAACACACACACACGCTGTCACACACACAGAGAAACACACACACGTTCTCACACATAGACAGAGAAACACACACACACGCTCTCACACACAGACAGAGAAACACACACATACGCTCTCACACACAGACAGATAAACACACACACACGCTCTCACACACAGACAGAAAACACACACATACGCTCTCACACACAGACAGAGAAACACACACGCACGCTCTCACACACAGACAGATAAACATACACATACGCTCACACACACAGAAAGAGAAACACAGACGCTCTCTCCCACACACATAAAGAAACACACACAGACAGAGAAACACACACACACGCTCTCACACACACAGACAGATAAAGACACATACACGCTGTCACACACAGAGAGATAAACACACACACACGCTCTCACACACACAGACAGAGAAACACACACACACGCTCTCTCACACACACACGCTCTCACACACACACAGAGAAACACGCGCTCACAGCGACACACGCGCGCACACACACACCGACACACGTGGCCTGGCGTTAAGTTTCCAATGAACCCGACACCTCGACCCTCCCTGCCTCTCTCCCTCCTTCTCCTCCTCCTCCCCCTCCCTCCTCCTCCTTCCTCTCCTCCTCCTCCACCACCACCACCGCGACTCCGAGTCTAAATCGCACGCGTCCCACCGACCGCGTTATCTCTTCACAGCGACGCGCAGAGCCGGCGACTGCATCCTCACTTCCTCGTGGCTACTCGCCGTCTCAATAGAAACGTGGACCCACGGTGTGGGGGGGGGAGTAGTGGAGGTGACAGGAGGGGAGGGGTGAGGAGGGAGGCGAGGGGCGGTGGAAGTAAGGGGGTTGAGGAGGGGAGGGAGCGCTGGAGGTTGATTGGGGAGTGGAGTGGAGTTGGGGGGGTGTTCGGTGTTGCTGGAGGGGTGGGGGGGGGTGACTGTCTATGGACCGGGTAGGAAGCGCCGCGCTTTGCTCTGTTTGCGCACAGGCCTAAACAACGCAACTGCGGGGCAGCAGATGCGCGCGTTTAAAGTTATTGTTTTTGTTTTGCGAATCACGTCGCCGCGGCCGGAAGAGACGTGAACAACACGTGCAGCGATAGACGCGGGCGCGCGCGTACAGAGCATCGAGGCGTAGGATGGAGAGATACAGAGATCGATAGGTGAACGACGAGAGGAGAGGCAGATTGGAATATAGATGTACGGTAGGTAAGTAAATATAAATATATTTGCCTAGGCAGAGTTAGAGACAGGCAGACACAGATATAAACGTCGATGTGGGATTGATAAAAGTACGTGTGCAGAGATAGCGACAAGACAATATAGAAGTGTAGATGTAGCGATATGGATAGACGGGAAGCCAAGATTAGAGGAACAGAAACGCGTCCACACTCTACAACAACAGTCGCGATTCGCCCATACGCTAGGGTGACGTCACCGCGGCTCTTGTGACAGGCTAGGTACGCCTAGACACACACGCACACACAAGGAGACCGAGACGCACACACAAACACAAGCGCACACGCATGGACGCACAGGCACACAGGTAAATATCCCTCTCCTCTCGATAGTCTAGCAGGACAGGTGTGATAGGTGCTGTTAGCGAGCGTTCGCAGACCCACACACACACCCACACGCAGATCAATACCCAACACACCCATTACCCCCCCCCACACACACACCAGCACATACACGCGCACAACCGCAAACGCACACAGAGACCCACACACACACAAGAACCCACACACGTACACAATAACCCACACACTCCCCACCTCACAAACACACGCACGCGCGCACACAGATCTCCGACCCACGCCGATGCCGTCTCACGCCGTCGCTGCCGCCGAAATGTCCTTCGGCTTCACGCAGGAGCAAGTGGCGTGCGTGTGCGAGGCGCTCCTTCAGGGCGGGAACATGGAGCGCCTGGGACGCTTCCTCTGGTCGCTGCCGGCGTGCGAGCAAATCCAGCGCAGCGAAAGCATCCTCATGGCCAAGGCGGTGGTTGCGTTCCACCAGGGCAACTTTCGGGAGCTTTACGCCGTGCTGGAAAGTCAGCCCTTCTCAGCGCGCAACCACCCCAAGCTGCAGCAGCTGTGGCTCAAGGCGCACTACACGGAGGCGGAACGCCTGCGCGGAAGACCGCTGGGAGCCGTGGGCAAGTACCGGGTGCGGCGCAAGTTCCCGCTGCCGAGGACGATCTGGGACGGCGAGGAGACGAGCTACTGCTTCAAGGAGAGGTCTCGGGGAGTTCTTAGAGATTGGTACGCGCACAACCCGTACCCGTCCCCGCGCGAGAAGCGCGAGTTGGCGCAGGCGACGGGTCTGACCACTACGCAAGTCAGCAACTGGTTCAAGAACCGACGGCAGAGGGATCGAGCGGCGGAGTCGAGGGACAGGTGAGGAGGAGGATGAGCGATGCTGTCGTTTGTTTAGTTTTGTGTTAAACACCCCGGGGTGATGATTGTGATGATTGTGATGATTGTGATGATGCGGTGTAAGACTTCGCTCGCCGAAACTTGTCATGTTGGTTTTCGCGTTGGTCGTCGGTTCGATTCGATCTCCGGGCGCGGCAGCTTAAACGATCGTCAAAGTGTCTTAAATCCCAACCACCCTTGCCCCCACCATGAATGGGTACACACCGCACGTCAGTATGATCGGCAGGTCGCCAGAGGTGGGTGTAATGTGTGGGGACTCCCTCCTCTTGCAAAGACGTCTTGAGCGCAGCGTGGAAGAGTCGACCGAACGTTCTCACCTGGGGCTCTTTTGGAGCTCCCTCCCAGTGGGAGCCCTTTCTGCTAGCAGTGGCGTGAGCAAGCACTTGCAGGGCCGCACCTTTATCTTGTGTTTAGTATTATTTAGTTTCTATACAGCAGGATAACGCACCACAACCCGCACTCACCTCGTTACTCTCCGCCTAAAACCTATTGGTCGTGTTTTACAAGCGACGAATTCTCTCTGCGTGGAACAGAGGTCGATTGCAGATATCTCAGCGGTAGCTCTGACACATCCACTTCCGCAGACGGTTCTGTAACAGGAAGGGTCGCACCGCTCTACCGGAGAACCGATTGGAAACTTCCTTTCGTCTGATGATATCACGCCGATATCCCCAATCAGGCTAATAATATTATTCCATAAAAAATTAAGATGAAAACATTTACAATTCATGACGATCACGAGCCCCCCTCATTATTGCGAGTCCGTGACAGTCAGTAGCGGCGCTCTGCTCGACTACTTTTGAGACGCGCGCAGTCGAGCGAGGGGCCTCACAATCGGACCGCGAGGCCGCTGGGACCTGCGGCATTGATTTGGGAGCATCGCGTGACCTTTGACCTAAGCGAGACGAAACCGTGACCCCGAACATTTTGTCACCGATGCGACTCGCGGTGGGTGACGGTGCCGCCTGGCGGACGCACCGCGGCGCTGCAACCGCAGTGGTGGAGGAGCCAGCGTCTTGACGCCGTGGGGGGCTTAATGCGCAATCAACGCTGCGGTGGTCGTGTCCGAGCTGACGATGATTGCGGATGAGAATAAGACTCGCCCAACAGGCGACTGCAGGACGGGCTCGGGCTTGGAGGGGTGTGGGCGCAGTGCTGACACTCGCGCCTCGCGGCACGAACTAAACCATGGTTCCACCTGAAGACGGAAGCGTGTGTTGCCTCCGAAACGTCGTGATTTTTATTTTATTTTTTATTTTACTTTTATTAATTTTAATTTTTTTATCTACGTGACTTTACGAAAAAAACCCTAAGAAAACTAAACCATGGGTTTGATTCCCGACACGGGCGTCTCTCTGTATGGAGTTTGTACGTTCTTTTTCCTCCCCTGTTCTGCGTGGGTTTCCTCTGGGGTCTCTGCTGTAGTCGCATGGCTAGTGACGCGAATTAAAGAATGCAACTAGCATAAAAAATAACTGGCCAAACAGCTCAAGTTACTTGCAAATTTCTCAATTGGGATTTCACGTAGCATGATGCACCTCCGATTAGCGCGGTTGGCTCGGTACGGTGCGAAATAAGTTCAGCATAGTACATACATGCAGTGTGATGGCTGTCGCGCTGTATGAGAAAGCCACTATCCAGCAGTGGATTGAGAGGGGGGGGGGGTGCTGTAAAAATTATAATTCGGGTTCAGTCGGTCAATTGATAACAGCCGTGAAATGCAACGCAAGACGAGATCGAAGAAAACCCGTCGTAGGATCCAGGGTCTTATTGGAAAATAAATTTGTTTGGCGATGCTACTGCGTCCGAGTTGGCAGTGGTGCATAGGCAGTTAAGAAATTACAACTCACACTCGTGTATAACACCACCGTGACCTTAAAAGGGTGGAAAATAATAATACAATTTGTATCGGCTATTAAGAAGGGATATTGCCTGAAACGTTGCCTGTTATATACCGGAATACCTCGCTCAGCGTTCGAGATGCGTATCCTGGAGACGTGAGCGCTAATCGAATCAGCGCTAAAGGGGGTCATTATACCATTGTATAAAGGGGGATACGTTCCCAACAGCGTCATTTATTTCGTATGAGCAATATGTGAGGGCTTTATTGGGTAATCGGTCATTGCGCTAATAATAATTAAGATTAAATATCATTTCATAAATAAATGTAATACAAATGTATTATAGAAACATCTGTAAGTATTTGCACTGTGCTCACGAATGCATAATACTGTACTCCTAGAGTACAATGTGTGTCTGCACACGAAACTACAACTCCAACGCTATTAATGCCGACTGTGCAATTATGTCAGGCGGAACGCATAAGCGGGGACAGGCGGAGCGCATAGCGGGGACATCACGTGGCAGTGACAGGCAGAGCGCATAGCAGGGACATCACGTGGCAGTGACAGGCAGAGCGCATAGCAGGGACATCGCATAGCAGTGACAAGCAGAGCACATAGCGGGGACACACGTGGCTATGCCAGGACCCGGTGCCCTGTTGATCTGACATGCCTGGGTATAATTACATGGCAGGTTGGTAAGGGGGTACGGGTGAGTGGAGGCGAGGGGAGTGGTGGGGGTGGAAGATGGTTTGTGGAGGGGTGGCGAGGCGGGGGAGGGAGTGGAAGGATTTAGGTGAAGTCAGATGAAGGCGGTGCGAGAAATGGGAACCACTGCGAAATGTGATCACGTGGGGGTCTTCATCCAGCAGTGAATTAATTATGGCTGCTGCTGATGAGTATGATTATTATTCAATTCGCTTCCACCTACGCAGCCAACTCAGCTCCAAGCTGCGCCAACCTCTCCCACCAGGAGCACCACCACCACCAGCAACAGCAACAACAACGACGACATGACAGCGAGGCACACAACTAGACGCATGCTCCATGGAGCGCAGGTGACAGACGGAGCGCAGGTGACAGACAGAAGCTCCGTCGGTGCAGGAATTTGAGGAAATCTTCTGGGAGAGAGCAACCGGAAATCGCTAAACGCACGGCGTCATGGGAGGGGGCAGAGGGGTCTATTCATACGCACGCGCTGACATACATATGCAAGACAAAGATCACCCGTATAGCCTTAACAGACTGTTGGGGCAAGTGCTGATCGCGAGGAGTACCTCTGAAGGACTTAACGGCACACGAGGGGGTGGGTGGGTGGCCAGCACCACGCCCAGCCGCCTTTGTCTCTCCAGCGGCGATGTTTTTACGCACCGCCCCAGGTACTCATTTGAGGCCGAGTCGACCTTGGCGAATTCCACCACCGGTTCAGATATTCGTCACCGATGTTGGTCGTGAGCGAGAATACGAACTCGGGTCGCCGGGTTCGTAACGCAACGCGTTAACCACTGCGCCACCGCTCCTCCACAACACACACGCTCTTACAGGATTACAGGGTGGCTCGCATATAGACACGCCAGCCAGTTGAATAAACCAAATCCCACCCCTCTGCATCCTCAATTAACTTCTCTTAAAGCCCTTTGTCAACCCACTGGTTGGCCACGCTGATCAATGAGGGCTGTATGTATGCATGTTAAACTTCTTTCGCACCGTACGTAGCCAACCGCGCTAATCGGAGGTGCGGGGGATGGACAATAAACTCAACACAAAAGCAGTTCTCAAGAAATTAGTTTTCAAAAGTGCGGGGGGCATGCGCGGGGCGTGGGGGGGGGGTGTGGAAGGATGAGAGGACCGGTTCAGATATCACTCGTCACTGATGTTCACCGTGGCAGGGAATCGAACTCAGGTGACCGGGTTCGTAGTGCAGCGCACGCTAATCACTGCCAACACCGCTCCGCCTGCATCGTCAAAATCGCGAATTCGCTATTGGCCGTGCCCGCCTCGATTGTATCCTACGCACGTGAGACGATGTATGTTGAACTTCTTTCGCGCCGTACGTAGCCGCCCGTGCTAATCGGAGGTGCGTAGACGGCAGTGGGCAAATTGGGCCATGCACAGTACAGCTCAGTTGTCAATCCACTGCTGGATGAGGGCCTCCAATCCTGGGCTACCGCACAGGACAGCTTGCCTAACGTGGAGCGCGATCGAGTTCGAATTCGGTTGCCCGCGTGCGGCGTTCGACTTGGTTTACACCAGCGACCTTCGACCCCGGACTGCTTCCGTGACGTTATTTATTAACGACCATCGTCTCGTATTCAGCACGCAGTGCATTGCGGCTCTTGAAATATTAAAGTTTCTTTTTTTTTACAGAATTTGGAGAGGGGAAAAAATGGATACTCTTGTTTTATTTTGGTTTGCGACCCCCCCCCCTCCTCCCTGGTCTAGACGCGCCTCGTGATTGATTTAGTCAGCGTCATCAGCAGCAGCAACAACAACAAATAGCATGATTATCATCGTCATCATCGATCAATCAAACTTTATTTCTATCGCACAATTCGTGCCAAATAATCCAATGCGTAGTGCTGTGCAGGCAATAAAGTGAAATTGTAGGCAAAATAAAATCACGTTGTTACAAATTTCTAGCTAAGACATAATGCGAATAATGCATTAAGAATATTGCAATTAAAAGCAAGTTTAAAAAAAGTAAGTTTTTAGATTTATTGTAAAACTGCTTAATGATTGTGAAGCCCGCAGATCCCCTGTCAGGCTGTTCCACAAGGCGACGACCGTCCACACTCAAAGCCGATTCTCCCCCTAGGGTTTGGTCCTGGCCTTTGGGACGACTCAAAGACCGGTACCAGGGGACCTTAGTGTTCTTGTTGGTTCATATCTTAGAAGCATGGAAGGCATTTATACAGGTGCCAGACCATTCAACGACTTAAAAACCAATAGAATAATTTAAAATCAATTATTTGACCGACTAACAGCCAGTGCAAGGATTGTAAATTGGGTGTTATGTGAGTGTTCTCTTTGCTTTTCGTCAGAACTCGTGCCGCTGTTTTCTCATCCCGGCCGTGCATGAATGCATTGGTTTTTTTCTTCCGTCATCAGAATCATCATTACACTCATGAATGGCAAGCCGTCACAACAACAACAAAAATCATCATCAGCAGCAACAGCAACCATCATCATTATTGAAAATCAATCGAGTGAAATGCGTAGAAATCATTCCGATCCTCTAATAGTCTAATAGACACTTGGTCTGTGGTTGAATAAAGACAGTTACCATTGTTGATAATAACATTGATATCGGGGAAGCATTTCGGCATGAGAGGGTATCGAAACGCCGACGGAAGGCGCTGCTCTCCTCCTGCGAATGATGACTTCCCACCCGCAAAAAGGGTCTTTAACGTCGCAATTCTCCCACACACAAAAACACCACCCCACACACACACACCCGTACAGCGCGCTTTGCTCATTGTGGCGAACACATTGGCGAGCTCGCGCAGAGCAGCGGGAGGTAAAGAGGCTCAGCAACGGATCGGATGTCACTCGCCGACGACGCTTTTAGCAGTGGTCGCCACTCGATGTTAGGTCGTGGGGTTCGCCACGTGCGCGCGTGTGGGGAGGCGGCAGTGTCGTGGTTAGCGCGCTGCGCTATGAACCCGGCGATTCGAGTTCGATTGCCGCTCACGGCCAACACCCAGTGATGATTGTCTGAACCGGTTCTGGGCCTCCTCTAGGTCGACACAGCCTCGATGCGGTGTGTAGACATCGTCACTGGGGAGACAAAGGCGGCCGGGCGTGGTGTTGGCCACCCACCCCCTCGTGTGCTAGTGCCGGCGTTCATAGGTGCTCGCTAACAGCACTTGCCCTAACATTCTGTTAAGGCTATACGGGGGATTTGTGTCTTTATCTTTGTACACGCACGTGTACACCAACAACAGCGACTGCTGCCATTCGCCACCAAGTGGCGGTGACGTCCACCATAGCGCTTGTGCCAGGCTAGGTGCACCTTGAGGCCACGTGAAGAGTGGAAGGCTCGCTGCTCGCAGGAGGTCACGAGACAGATCCAGGTGCCATGGGTTGACCGACTGTGCCAACTCGGTCTATCACACACGCACACACACGTGCGTACACACACACACACACGTGTGTACACCTAACACACACACACGTGTGTACACCACACACACATACACTGTGTACACCACACACACACACGTGTGTACACCACACACACACACTGTGTACACAACACACACGCACACACACGTGTGTACATCACACACGCACACACACGTGTGTACACCACCCACACGGACACACGTGTGTACACCACACACGATCTACCTCTAACTTAATATCAGTAAGACTTATCTATATCTGGCAGTTTACCAGCAATGATTTTAGCAAACGTGGCTGTGGACGAGACACTGAATGAGCCCGTATAGAACGTCACGTGGGGGGGGGGCGGCGGGGCGTGTTGAGCAATCATCGGGCGCGTGCGGCGCGCAACGGGGAAGACTGGTAAACATGGGAACGGGCGCTATGGCAACGGCTCGCGAGCACACGGGGAACATCCTGATGGAGACAAGGGGGGACCCTCGCTCAGAGGGCGGGGTGGGAGTTCCCTTACCCCCACATCACTCATCATCTCCCAGCCTCCACCCCAACTCCCCCCACCACCCCCACCACCGCCCCCACATCCACAAAACTCCACAGCTCAGTGCACGCTTATAGATGACCCCGTATGGACGCGGATCAACAGGGAACGCGTCGCTCGCAACTCACACGCGGCCACTATAATTAGTCCCTCGGGAGACAGCAGGAATTGACACGTCACCCAAACCGCCCACCTGAGTTTCGTAAGCAAAACAACAACAACAACGACGACGACGACACTTTTAGCAGGATAATGTTCTACACCAGGGCAAGCAAAAATAACACGAAGAGTCAAATTTTTTTTTTTAAATCGAATTCGGTAAAACTATTTTTGTTTAAATATTTTAAGAGCCGCAATACGAGACGATACTTAATATGTAACGTCGCGGAAACGGTCCATAAAGAGACACAGGAGGGGTCGGCAATTTTTCGGACACTGTGCGCGGTGGTGAAGTATGGTCAAATAACACCGTAACGTCAAAGCGCAGGGGGCCCCCCCCAAAGCGCGGGGCCTGAGGCGGTCGCCCCAATTCGACAGCTCTGCTGCTCGGTGTGAACAGTTTCAACTCGGTGCTTACCCCCTCGACTGCGTTGTGGGATTTTCTCCGCGGCGCACTCAGCCTTCGTCACACGCGAAACAAACCTGGTGAATGGAATTGGGCCAAACATCCGTATGGCAGGACCCTGCTGACAAGGAGACTCGAAGCAACGCACGCCTGGATAAAAGCATTAAAACCATAATGCGCAATTGAGTTCACCCGACAAACGTCATCCATCTGCCTCATCCATCAACGCGCACGCTACCTGCACACATTGACCGACTAACTCCACACACACACACTAGCCCACACACAAAGCTGAAGCCCCAATGATTCATTCTTTGGTTCTTTCGGTTAAGTCACGTCTAAAGATAAAATAATAGATTAAATAATAGCATATTACGACGTTTCGATTGCAACACGTCGTAATATGCTATTATTTAATTTATTATTTTATCTTTAGACGTGACTTAACCGAAAGAACCAAAGAATAATTCCTGCAGTCACGAAAGCCCCCAATGATTCGTGGGACACTGCGTCTCATTCAGTATCTAATCCGTCTCTCCAGAGAAAAATTAAATCAATTGTTAGACGACCCATCGGCCGCAAGGCTCTCCTGGGAGTGCGTGATATCAGCAGCGTTGATTCAATGCAGGCAAAACTCTGGAACCGCTCTCTGCATCCAGTGTCTCATCACCAGAGTCAGGCTTGCGTACGTCTTTACATGTGGTTTGCATGCGTTGTACATGCGAGACAAAGATCCCCCGTATAGCCTTAACAGACTGTTGGGGCAAGTGCCGTTAGCGAGTAGCACCTGTGAAGGCCGGCACGGCACACGAGGGGGTGGGTGGCCAACACCAACCACGCCCGGCCGCCGTTGAATCTCGAGTGGCGTTGTTTCAAGATCCGTACAAATACTAATTTGAGTCTGAGCCGACCTAGGAGAGGCCCAGAACCAGTTCAGGTAATCGTTACTGGTTCTGCCGTAAGAAGGGAATCGAAATCCGGTCGTTGGGTTCGTAGCGCAGCGCGCTAACTGCTACACTATTGCTCCTACACACAATAATACACACAAACACTACGTCACCCACTCATCGACTACACACTAAACCCGCACACCCCTTCACAAACGCACACTTTGATACACACACACTGACCCATCCACCCCCACGTCACCAAGTAATGCAATTGTTAACAGATTTGTTAATCTACCCACAGACCCACACACCAGCCTATCAGACGGCCCACAGAATAACACTCAGCCACCCATTACCCACCAAATGAATAAGCCACGCATTTACTCATCGCACTGACTGACCCACCCTGCACAGCAACACACCCATTAGCCCACCCACACACTCACCCACCCATTTACCCACCCACACATTCACCCACCCACTAGACCCACCCACCCACTAAAGCCCCGCCACTAATCTATCGTGTGATTAACTCCACACAGATGGAACTCGAAAGACGCCGATGCCCTCTACTGCCCCCTAGAGGCACCGAGTTGTTACCCCCAAGTGTCGTTGTGCGGACATCTCCAAAAAGTGTGTCGGTGTCTGTCAACGTCTCTCTCTCTCTCTCCGTGTCTCGCTGTCTGTCCGTCTGCCTCTCCCTGTCCGTCTGTCGAGGGTTTCACGCGGAGTTGTCGCGAGTGGTGTTTTTTTTTGGACGCAGCACTGCGCCGCTACTCATCCTCGTAGGCTTCCGGCTCACGATTCGAATCGACGATCGCTTCGAAGGACGACCCCATCTTTTGCGTTCCCAATAAGTTCTCAAATAACAAGAAGAGGCTTTTGTTTCGAATTCAGTTAACAAAAAACAACAACAACTCTATATTTCAATGCACTGTGGTGGTGAACACGAGACGGTGGCGGTCCTTAATAAACAACGGTCACGAAGCGGCCCTTAAAGAGTTGCCGACTCAACCAACGCGTCTCTCTCTCCATCTCTCTCTCTCCCTCTCTCAACAAACTCTCGCTAACAACTCCCGCGCGCCGTGCGTCTTCGTTACAGAGACGGCAGCGACAACGCGGACGGGGACGGCACGGCACGACCCCCCGGGAACACCACCACCACCACCAACATCTCCACCGCCGCCACCACCACGACCACCACCGCCAGCGCATCCGCGTCGAGCGTGACCGCGGGAGGAGTCGCCGCGCGCTCGGCCGGTGGCGGCTCCCTGTCGGGCACGGAGGACGAGGAGGGTTCGACCCCGTGCCAGTCGCCGCTCTCGCACCGGGAGGCGGCGGGGCCCCCCGTTCCACTCGCGCGGCGGACACCACGACGGTCTGGCGGCGGCCGCGGCGGCCCTGGAGAGGGAAGGCTACGCGCTCATGGCCGCGTCGGGTCCACGAGGGCGACGGCCACGGAGGAGGCCCCTTGGACGAAGGGGACCCGCAGGGTCCACACCCCCGCGCCGCTGAGCTGCATGGCCATGCTGTCGCCGCCGCCGCTGCCGCCGCTGCCGCCGCTGCCCCATGCTCAGCAGCACGGGGGTCCGGACCTCGCGTTTGGAGACGGAGCGCTGAACGGACAGCACAGCTACGCGGATCTCTTTCCGCCCTCGACGGAGTCGCTGCTCTACTCGCTGTCGGCGAATTTGCTCGAACTGGGTTCCTGAAACGGCGGCTGCTCGCGTCGTCGACGAGATCCGAGAGAGCGATCGATCGATCGATCTTCGGTTCGATCGTCAATTCCTCTCCTTCTCCTCCTCCTCGTTCTTTCGCACGGCTGCTGGCGCAGACGCGGCGAAACGACGGCTCCAATTTCCACGCTCGGGCGGTCAAGCCCAGGCATCGCGCGTCGGCAGCGGCGGAGCGCTGTGTGTGTGCGTCGCTGCTGCGATGATTGTCAGCGCACGAATCGCGGTTGATCGCAAATTCGACTGCGAACATTTTCCCGGCTCCGCACGCGCCGCGCGGCGAACGACCCCTTTGGCGCACGGACGCAGCCGAGCGCGCCGATTGATGAGCACGTGCCTGCCTACCCCGGTGCACCAGCGTTGCGTAAAATATTCGGTGTGAAACCTAAGCCCTGGTTATATACTGTCTGTAGAGTATTATGTATACTGTCTGTAGAGTATTATGTATACTGTCGTGGGGCTGCGCCGTGTGCGGGAGAGTGCAGTGGCGCGTGATGCTGTACGATGGGTATGACGAGTCCCTTCTAGCGCTCGATTCGATTCGCGCTCACTGCTCCTGGAATGCATCCTGAGCGCGTTAAGCGAGCTCTCTGCCTTCACTGCACTGCGCTCCCCACGTCTCTGCTCCCCGCCTTCAGCAAAACCCGCGCTGACCGGCGTGGCGAAGTATGGGTCGAATAACGCACCCGTCTCATCCAGCAGTGGATTGACAAGGAGGAGCCCGACGTGTGACACTGTGTGCTTGCAGCGAAATTCAGCCACTGCGTTGGCGGCGGTGCAAAAGCACAGTCAACGACAGTAGCATAAACAACACCCGTCAGTGACAACAACATTGTGACCATAAAGAGGTAAACGAAAAACAATATGGTCCTCATTCGCAGCACGCCAGTTTTCAAGATGACGCGCACACGGGGAGTTGTCGAGTCACGTGGTGTCGTCGATCTTTGATGCTGAATGTTTTGGTGCAAAGTGTTTGGTGAACTCGAGACCACCTCCACCTGTGCCCCCCAAACTGATCTCCCCAGCGTTCGAGATGCCCCCCCCCACGCACCCCCCCTCCACCCCCACCGGTGTGTGTGTGTCTGTGTGTGTGTCTATGTGTGTCTATGTGTGTGTCCGTGTGTGTCTGTGTGTGTCTATGTCTGTGTCTCTGTGTGTGTGTCTGTGTGTGTGTCTGTGTGTGTGTCTGTGTGTGTGTCTGTGTGTGTCTATGTGTGTGTCTGTATGTGTGTCTGGTGTGTGATGTCGTTAGTGTTGCGGTTAGCGCTGCACTGCGCTACGAACGCGGCGACCCGGGTTCGATTCCCGCTCACGGCCAACACCCAGTGACGATTGTCTGAACCGGTCCTGGGCCTCCCTTAGGTCGACTCAGCCTCAAATGTGTAAACATCGCCACGGGGGTGACAAAGGCGGTCGGGCGTGGTACTGACCACCCCACCCCCTCGTGTACTGTTCCTGCCTTCATAGGTGCTCGCTAACAGCACTTGCCCCTACAGTCTGTTAAGGCTACACGGGGGATCTTTGTCTTTGATGTCGTTGCCACGCGCCCGTGACCTGACGTTGGCCGTGGTCGGGAATCGAACTCCCGTTGCAAGGTTCAGAGCAAAGTGCGCTAATCGCTGCACCACCCATCCCCCCACCTCCCCCAAATACTCAGCACCATCCTTGATATTAACCAACAAGAATATGTTTCGATTTAAAGCTTTCGTGACAGCAGGGATTCATCTTCTTGGTTCTTTCGGTAAAGTCACGTAGAAGGGAAATAATAAAGTAATACAAATAAAAATAATTAAATAATTCTCACGACGTTTCGGCCACAACGCAAGCAGCCGTCATCAGGTGAAGACCAGGTCTGTCGGGGAGACAGCGTGGCCGAAACGTCGTGAGAATTATTTTATTAAATTTTATTATTCTATTATTTCTCTTATACGTGACTATACCGAAAAAACCAAGAAGACAACAAGAATATGACTAATGTACCAACCTTCATATTTTACACTTCATCATCACCATTATCAATCATCGTCTATCCACTGCTGGATGAAAGCACTCCGTCGCCACTTCTCTCACGGTCTTGGAAGTCGTTGCAACGTTCTGACCCCGTGCCCCTACTGGACGCCTTTGCAAAAGAGCTTCATAGCTCATCGGATTCCTCCTCCAGTATTAATATTCAGCTTTTTGATTCTGCAAATGCCGCCGCCACAATCAATCTCGCTCCATTATCCGTTCGATGGTGGTTCGCTTGGGCGTGTTCTGTCATTTGGCCGTCTTGCACGGGCCGATATATTGTATTGAACGAATAATATTAATCATATTGGAGAATAATAAAATGGTTCATTTTTCCGTTCGACTCTCTGGCGAAAACTTCATCCCCGCTTTGTCGACGTCGGCGATCCCGGCACCATGACTCTTACGATCTCGTGAGATTGTAAACGATTAATCGATTCGAATAAAATCGATTATTAACGCTCGCGATAATAATCGAATTGCGCGTGCATTAATGACCTATGTACGCGTGGGGGGGGGGGAGCGGTGGCGCAGCGGTTAGCGCGCTGCGCTACGAACACAGCGACACAGAGTTCGATTTCCCGCTCACGGCCACCAACACCAGTGACGATTATCTCAACCGGTCCTGGGCCTCCCCTAGGTCGACTCAATATCAAATGAGTACCTGGTGCTGCGTGTAAACATCGTCACTGGTGAGACAAAGGCGGCCGGGCGTGGTGTTGGTCACCCACCCCCTCGTGCGCCGTGCCGGCCTTCATAGGCGCTGCTCGCTAACAGCACTTGCCCCAACAGTCTGTTAAGGCTATACGGGGGATCTTTGTCTCGCATGTACAACGCATGCAAATGACATGCAAGTCGTACGCAAGCCTGACTCTGGTGATGAGACACTGGATTCAGAGAGCGGTTCCAGAGGTTTTGCTTGCATTGAATCAACGCTGCTGATATCACGCACTCCCAGGAGACCTTGCGGCAGATGGGTCGTCTAACAATTCATTTAATTTTCCTCCGGAGAGACGGATTAGATATGAATGAGACACATTGTTCCCCGAATCATTGGGACGTCTCGTCTACGCAAGCTTCAGCTTTGGCGAATGCAGGACAAGCAGACAGACAGACGGACGGACTCGCTCGAACCACACGGATAGAATCGATTGATTGAACCGCTCGCGGTGGTGGCCTGGTTGTAACGTGATGCGCCACCTGTTGCGCAATGGACGTTAAAGATCCCGCGGCGGCGTTCCGACAGGAGAAGACCAATGTCGTGCCGGAGCCACAGTCCGCGTGGGGACATGTGTGAAACGACTGGACGTCTTTTGGGGGAGGGGGGGGGGAAGAGCTTCATAGCTCATCGGATTCCTCCAGTACAAATCAATATTCCGATTCTGAATCTAGAACATTGCTCCCAAATTATGTAACTAATAGCAACATCCAGACTGAAAGCTTTTGTGACTGCAGGAATTAATATGCATGGGTATTTCGGTAAAGTCACGTAGATAGGTTCAAAGAAAATGACAAGAAAATAACAAAAAACTACGACGTTTCGATCGTAACGCAAGCAATCGTCTCCCGACGTACAGGGCCATCTGTCATCGGGAGATGGAGTGAGTCCCCAAGGCTAAAATAAATAGAGAATCTACTGCTATGCAACATTGGAATACACGAGGTAAGTTGTAAGTCAGATTCTGGGGGATATTAACAGTTTTATTATTTTATAAAAAAAACTTATATGGGCCGATCGCTATTGTTGCAAATTCTCAGAAGTGTAAACATTTTTTTAAGCACCCTGTATTATATCATCGTCGTCATCATACTCAACCGGTCCACGTCCTGTCTCCCACTGCATCACTGCAGCGGCAGCAGCAGCAGCTGCCATTCGGTGTCACATTCACTCCAATTGCCAATTTGACGGCGATCTCAGACAAAGGGGGGCCACAATGCAGTTCGCCATGATTTGTCTTTGTGCACGAAGCACAAATGGCTGCGTGGTTCAACCTCACGCATTCGTGCGACTCGCTTGAAACTTGCACTGCCCTCTGTCGACAGCGTTAGACCATGAGCCTCAGTGAATCGATGAACATTGATCAATCGAGGATTCGTCATGGTTGCATCGCTTCAAATACCTTGGCACACGTCTGTATGAAGGTAGAACTTCGATCGCACCGTACACAGCCAACCGCCTTAGTCGGAGGTGCGCCGGGGGGGGGGGGGGGAGGGAACGAACAAACTAAACACAAAAAACTGTTCTAAAGGAATTAGTTCGTAAATCTAGAGGATTTAAAATTGCACAGCACCCAGTGGCTTCTTAATATCGGAAGGAAGAACGTTCCAGACGGTCGCAGAGTGCACCTGAAAGTGCGCAATGCAGTGCAGTCTTTGCTCGATCGCCAGCCGCCGCGTTAGAATGTGAAATAATTACAAAGAAATGTAATTCAGACCGAACTTGTGTGAGTCATTACGAGCTCCATCCAAAATTATAATTAAAACATTTTAAACCTGGCGCTTTTTTTTCCTCCAACGTGTAAAACGCTGATTAATTGTCCGAAACCACCTTAATATATTGAGGATCGCAGAGCTTGGGCATTTGTTGGTAGCGCCGGTTCCTCGCCGCGTGGCTCCTCGCCCGTCTGTGGTTCCTGCTCCTCGTGCCTCTGAGTCGTTGACATCATCATTCTTATTCTTATTAAACAGTGTCATAATGTGTGTTAGCAATATAATGAGGAATAATACGTTTTTCACAAAGGTGTTAAATATACATGTATGTATATAATGACCTCTTCTGTTCGAGCGACCGTAAATAATGCATTGCCTAAATCACTGATCATCATCAATCATCATCAATGATCTTATGCTATCGGTAGAGTTGGCAACATTTAAGCAACGTCGTTCACCACCCTGTAACCTCGCGACCAAATTACCCAAGAGTGGGGGACCCCCATTTGATGTCGGACCTCGCGAAGCGACCCGGGACACGTCGCGGCTGTCAGAGGGTTGATGGATGGTGGGCAGGAAGAGCCTAATAACGGAGTGGCAGCCAAGGAATGGAACCCGCTGGAGAGGGGGAGTCACCGCCGACGCGGAGATGGAGGAATGAAATCAGCTCGCGTGCAGTTGCAGGATGGAATTTGGGGGTGCCACGGTGGCGAGACGTTGACTACCTCGCCTGGTATACAGGAGGTCGTGGGTTCGATCCCTACCCTGGCGCCTGCACATTTTGAGTTCATGTGCCTCGCTCTACGTGGTCGCGTGGATGTTTCTCCGGGTCCTCCGGTTTTCCCCCTCCACATGTAGAATCGTGCGTTTAGAGTATGTAGTTGCTATAAATTGCCACATGATAAGCCACTTAATTGAGCTATAATTTGTGGCCAGGTGGCTTTTGAAAAGGAGCTATATAGCTCTGGTATAAAAAAACCCAGATTTTTTTGATTCATCGCAAAGACAGTGAAAGGTGGCATCAGCGGCTTGAGGAAGCCTCCATCCAGTCGTGGATTGATCATGACCGATGATGAATGACGATAACTTATCTCCCAAGGCTGATGAACCCATCCCTTATCGAGGGCCAACATGACCTTTAAATATTTGGCGGACCACAAATTAACACAGACCTTTACCTTTATCTCATCTTAACGCGAAACATAACGAGAGTTCACCTTTCCAGAGCACGATAATATATACACACACACATTAAAACCGTCTTTGTCTCGTCTAAAATACCTGCCCCCTCTAGTACCCGATTAGTGTGCAGCTAAGACGCGTGCACGTGACCGACACAAGACGGTGGTTCGGCGCGGGCGTTTCCCGGAGCGGTTCGGCACTTGGCCTACGTACGGTGCGAAAGAAGTTGAACGGACACACACACACGCACACGTCTAACGTGCAAGATACAATCTAGGCGAGCATGGCGAATTGCAATCACGAGATTTTAACGATGCAGGGGAGTGGAGCGATGTTCGCAGTGATGGGCGGGGTGGCTGGCACTACGAAACCGGCTACCCAGAGTTCAGTGGTTGCATGCATCACGTGGCCCGTACGTAACAAAGTCGCGGTTCGATTACGGCCCGCGGTCTCAGCGCACCCCCCACCACCCCCCTGACATGCACACCTCCAGTGTTCGCCTCTTGCGCCCTGACTTCTGCTCCAAGCTCAATTCAAAAGGGATCCCTTTTCTCACTGCAAACTGTCCTTTCATGTCCCAGGTGCCGCGAGTGGCGTGCCACTGACCTGCCCTTTCGTGTCGCTGTCATCTACACAACCACGCACATGCCCGGCCGGATGGAACTGGTCACGTTTTCATGAAGCTTCTCATTTTATTTTCAAACCAAAATGAGTGGTTTCTCGTTATTTATTTGCGACACAGTATCCACTGAAACGCCAAAGCGTAACAAATGCAAAGGTTACACAAATCCCCCGTATAGCCGTAACATACTGTAGGGGCAAGTGCTGTTAATAAGCAGCACCTATGAAGGTCGGAACAACAGACGAAGCCGGTGGGTGGCCAACACCACGCCCGGCCGCCTTTGTCTCCCCAATGGCTATGTTTACACTCCGCACCAAGTACTCATTTGAGGTTGAGTCGACCTAAGGGAGGCCCTTGGGGACTGGTGCTGGCCGTGAGCCGGAATCGATCTCCGGTTGCCGGGTTCGTAGCGCGGTCCGCTAACCACTGCGCCATCGCTCCCCCACACAGTGACACAAACAGACACAACGACCCACACGGACGACACGCACAGACACACGCAGCGGCAGGTACACACACACACACATTGACAAATACAAACACACGCAGATAATAGCAAGCACACACAGACACAGACGCACGCGACGTGGTACGCGTGATGATGACGACGACGCTGATGTTCGCGGGTGGTGAGGGGTGGTGGTGGTGGGGGGTCGACAATGGGGGGAGGGGTGGGTGGGTGGGGGGAAATGGGTGGGAGGGAGGGAAGGGTGGGTGGGGGGTTATTTAATTTTCTGAAACCCGATCCGTCCCGGAGCGAATTTGCGTGCGAAGCAAATTAACTCTCCCACGGGGCTGGAGAAGCGGCGTTTGAATGCAAGCAAACGGGGGGGGGGGGGGGGGGCGGTGGTGGCGAGCCCCGGGGGGGGCAAAATTATTACAGCGGGCGGAACGAAACCTGAGCGCACCTGTGCGGCGCAGGTGACGAGCTCTCATTGTTGACTGTTGTGGGAGGGGAGCAAGGGAGGCCGGGGGGGGGTGTCATGCGACCTCGCGGGAGTGAGTAACACAATCAGCTCCCCCTTGTGTGTGCTGTCAGCGCCGCTCGACTACTGCCTTTGTGCGAGTCTGTAACTCAACCCCCTTAGCATCCCTTCCCATTCCCCCCACCACCACCACCACCCACCCACCCACCCCAGCCGCCACATCTCTCTCTGTGTGTATGTGTGCCGCTCACCCTGTGTTCCCCAGCTCTGTTCCCGGGGCCACGGTTTGCTCGTAGTGAGTCACTGCGTCCGCGTAGAGCGCAGGAAACATGAGCTCGAGAGATAGACGGGAGAGTAACCACCCCCCCTACCCCCCCCCCCCCATTGTTTTTGGGGGCGCGTTCTTCACTTCGCAACAGCACGTGTAGAGGTTTCAAAAAAATTATAATAATGTGTTTTATACATCACATGCTTTTCGCGACGTGGTTCGAAGTGAGTGCTCTCTCCCCGGTAACAGCTGGCGAACGCGCGGCGCGCGGTGGTCCAAACGCGAAGCGTGACCCCTGCGAACGAGGCCGGACGTTGGCTCCAATTCCCGTGTCCATCGCCAACACGAGCGGCGAATCCCCGGGACGATGCCGCCGATTACTGAACACGAAGCAGTCTCCCTCCTTAATCTCATTCGGTTCCTCTCGTAAAGCGCCACCTCTTCTCCACTGCCCCATAGACTCAACACCGCACGTTGACTCAATGTTGCCCATAGACTCAATACTTCCACCATATACTCAACACTGCACGTAGACTCAATGTTTCTCATAGACGAAACACTGCCCATCGACTCAACACTGCCCATAGACTCAGCACTGCCCATAGACTCAACACTGTCCATAGACTCAACACTGCCCCATCGACTCAACACTGCACGTAGACTCAATATTGCCCATAGACTGAACACTGCCCATAGACTCAACACTGCCCATATACTCAACACTGCCCATCGACTCAACACTGCCCATAGATTCAGCACTGCCCCATAGACTCAACACTGCCCCATAGACTCAACACTGCCAATAGACTCAACACTGCCCATAGACTCAACACTGCCCATAGACTCAACACTGCCCATAGACTCAACACTGCCAATAGACTCAACACTGCCCATAGACTCAACACTGCCCATAGACTCAACACTGCCCATAGACTCAACACTGCCCCTGTACATGAATCAGTCCTCCTCCGTAACTTCTTTCCGTCCCCCTCTTGAAGCATCACCTCATCTCCATCACCGATTATCTTCCTCTTCCCTCCCGTCGCCCCTCCACCCCTTGCCGTCCCTCCCCTGTAGCCCTTTCGTGCCCCCCTCTGTCGCTGTTACTCATCCCTCAGCCCTTGCGGCACCAACCCTTGCCATCCACGCCTCTCCACTCAGTGTCACCGTTTTGCACGCCGTGTCACTGAGCGTCTCGAGTGGAGGCGCTCGATGGACGTGAATTAGATTAGATTCGGATGTTTCGTGGTGACGCGAAGCTGACCTCTAAAATCTCGCAGTGAATGAAGGCGGGGGGGGGGGGGAGTTTCAATTTGCAGTCTTCGCTATCCTCTCCCCGCATCACAACGCTGCGTCTTTCCGCTTTCGCCGATTTACTACTCCCCGTTCGAATACAAATCACAACTCGTCTCGCGCTGCACGAGCCTGATGATGGTTACACACGTCCCACGTGACGCGCTAATAAATTAACGTTGTCTGCGTGCGTGCGTGTGTGTACACGCACGGACGTAGAATACGTGTACAGACACACACGCGGAACACGTGTATACACACGCATACACGTGTACACCCACGTGTACACACACACGTGGGGACATACACGTGGGGACACACACGCAAACACGTGGAACACGTGTACGCACGCATACGCACACAGAAATTTAAATCTTAATTTGAATTGACTCTATTAAGGCAGACAGTGCAGACGTCGCGTGGGACGTGTTTAACAATCATCTGGCGCGAGGAAAGCAGTTTGGAAAACCCTGTCTGCTTATGGATTATAACAAAATAGATTTTTGTTGGTGTCTCGCATAATTGTTGTTTTATTATAAACCTCGATTGTGCTACGGGTGTCGCGTCATTGTAAACGACCCGTGGACGTTGATACGACGGAACTACCGCTGAGAGACGATCACGTGACCTCTGTTCCACACAGAAGGGGGCAGCAATTCCTGCTGCAGAGAGGAGTCGTTTTCGCATGACAGTCGCTGATTATATATACACACACACATATACTGTAGTTTAACATTCTTAGACGTGGAATTTAGCCAGATTAAGTGCAGAACCAAACCCCAACGTGATAGATTGTTGCCGCAGTCAGCGGTGACGGAGCTGAGAACCATCAACTCGCCACACTCGAGGGCCCGGTTTAATCACCGGGCGGTCGGAATCTGACAGCACCACAAGGCGCTCCAGTGGTGCCAACTCGGCGCTTTGACCCTTGAGCCCTACCCGGCTTCAGCAAAAAAAAACTAAAGGAACTTTCGCAGCCACGCAACACGACAAACAGCTACCAATCCCATCCTGCGGGCACCGTAACGATATCTTTTACTTGACCAGGTAAAGGCCAACCGAGCTATATGGCTCTTTTTTTCAGAATCCAGCTGGCTACCACAAATAAATCGCTGAACGAAGTGGATTATCATCGCGTGGACTTTTAGAGCAGACAGATGCTCTGAACGCGTGATGTTCATTCTGAGTGCGGAGGGAAAAACCGGAGGACCTGGGAGAAAAATCCGCGCGACCATGCACGGGGAGAGAGGCACGCAAACTTCAAACATAGAGCAGGCGTCAGGGTCGGGATCGAACTCACGAGCTCCTGCATGCCAGACGAGGGATATGACGTGTACGCCCTAACATTAACGATCAGCGCGATCAATGAACAAACGAATCGCTTGATTGGAACGACCGACGCCAACGTTGCCGCTTACCGACTGACTAATGCCCAATGCAGACCGAATGCCTCGTCAACTTTTTCAGCACAGCGACGGCTGTCACCATCAGGAGTGTGGGGGGGAGTGGGTCCCCTAGCCAATTAAATGAGTGACACAGCAACTGCGTGCCGTACCAGTTATTAGGCAAGCCTGCCGCCGCTGCTGACGAGACATGTGCATGCTGACATTCTTGGTCCACAGTTCACTTGCGTTAGAGCCAACCCTGCGCGCAGAGATGCACTCTGAGAAGGCTGTTACTAGCCCCGTGGGGTGAGTAGACGTTTATTTTGATTGCGCCACCACGACGGTGGGAAAGAGGCGGTGTTCAATAAGTTATGAAACTTCTCCACAAAGACGCTCGGAGGTTATGCGATGTTATCCTCACTAAGCGTGCGGGCGCGTGTGTGCCTGAGTCGTGGTGGTGTGGAGGGGGGGGGGGCGTAGTGGCGAGCGCGCTCTGCTCCAAAACCTCGGCGACCCTTAGAGCCGACACCTGTGACGATTATCTGAACCGGTTCCGGATCACCACCTAGATCGACTCAGCCTCAAATTAATACCAGGTGCGGTGTGTAATCATCGCCACGATGGAGACAAAGGCTGCTGGGACGGAAGATGCTGGCCACCACCCCCCCCCCCCTCGTGTGCCGTGTCGGCCTTCATAGGTGCTGCTACTCGACAACAGCACTTGCCCCAAAATTACGTCGAGACTATACGGTGGGGGGGGAGGTCTTTGTGTTTGTATGACGTAAGGTGCCGAGGCAGTGGGACGATCGTTCGGGTTACGGAGGCGGCGGCGGGTGGATTTCGTTTCGCGTTCGGCAAGGGCGTAAAAAAAGAGGGAAAGAAGCTTTAACTCACCCAGACAATTGCGCGTGTGACGTGAGTCGTTACGTTGAATGCTTTAGAACGCAGATGATTCATCGACATGTGTGTTAATATAGAAGATTATAATCATGATTATTGTGGTAGTGTAGCGGTTAGCGCGCTGCGCTGCGGACCTGGTGACCCGAGTTCGATTCCCGCTCACGGCCAACATCAGTGACGATTATCTGAACCGGTCCTGGGCCTCCCCTAGGTCGACTCAACCTCAAATGAGTACCTGGTGCGGTGCGTAAAAACATCGCCACACGGGAGACAAAGGCGGCCGGGAGTGGTGTTGGCCACCTACTCCCTCATGCGCCGTTCTGGCCTTCATAGGTGCTACTCGCTAACAGCACTTGCCCCAACAGTCTATTAAGACTATACGGGGGATCTTTGTCTTTGTTTGTTACGTTGAACGCTTTAGAACGTCGATGATTAATCGACATAGGTGTGTACATATAAAATTAGAATAATTTTTCTCGTTTCCATCGTCAGATCATTATCAGCTCACGATTGATCGATCGATCGATCGATCCACTGCTAGATTGAAGGCGACCACCTCGATCCGTCACCGCGTCTCGCGGTGACTGCGACGCGATTCAATCCCTCCGAGCAATCCATTCATAAGGAGACGAGCGGCACCCTCCTGTCCATTCATCGCACACGGTCATACCCCCACGTGTGTCAACCCGCTACTAGAAGACGGTTTTGCCCACACGCAATATACACAACCGACGATTCCTAACTATCGATGTTTCATTTTACATTCGCACGAAGCGACGCAAACCCCCGTCTATGACATCAACAAGTGTCTACACTATGGGAACCTCATTTGCCAGTAAAAATATGATAATTGGTTCTTTACCCTTCTATCTGGCAACAAAACTGACTCCTTGTAAAAAGGTGTCAGTTTTGTTTCCAGATAGAAGGGTAAAGAACCAATTATCAACAAGTGTCTCATCATTTCTGGAGTGGCGTGGGTATGGGGAGGGACTGCAAACAACCACAGCAACCCCGACGACCGACACATTTCATTATCCAGCAGTGGATTACATGATGATGATGATGATGGAGAAAGCATATCTATGATCCCAGCGACGGGCGATACGGCTAGATAACTGCGTCAAAGATCTGCGTGTGGTGTGCGTGGTGTGTGTGTGTGTACACGTGTCCTCTAGTACTTGTGAACGCGTGAAAGCACACACTGATCCTGGCACCGAACGCCACGGGCTGTAGCCCTGAGCCAAGAGGCAAGAGAAACCGGAGCCCACGCGAGCGTCACTGCCCCCTGACCCTGGATTGAACCCTGAGGCGTAGAGCAGCGGTAGGCGCGGGCGCACACACGCGCGCGTTCACCACACACACACACGCGTTCATCACACACACACAGAGACACGCGTTCATCACACACACACACGCGTTCACCACACACACACAGACGCGTTCACCACACACATACACACGCGCGCGTTCACCACACACACACAGACACGCGTTCACCACACACACACAGACACGCGTTCACCACACACACACACAGACACGTGTTCACCACACACACACACACAGACACGCGTAAACCACACACATACACAGACACGCGTTCACCACTCACACACACAGACACGTTCACCACACACATACACAGAGACACGCGTTCACCACACACGCACGCGTTCACCACACACACACACGCGTTCACCACACACATACACATGCGCGCGTTCACCACACACACAGAGACACGCGTTCACCACACACACACACAGACACGCGTTCACCACACACGCACGCGTTCACCACACACACACACGCGCGTTCATCACACACTCACACACACGCGTTCACCACACACACACACACAGAGAGACACGCGTTCACCACACACGCACGCGTTCACCACACACACGCACGCGTTCACCACACACACACACGCGTTCACCACACACACACGCGCGTTCAGCACACACACACACACACTGCGTTCGCCACACACACACACCGACGCGTTCACCACACACACACACAGGCGCGCGCGTTCACCACACACACACAGACACGCGTTCACCACACACACACACACACAGAGACACGCGTTCACCACACACGCACGCGTTCACCACACACACGCACGCGTTCACCACACACACACACGCGTTCACCACACACACACGCGCGTTCAGCACACACACACACACACGCGTTCGCCACACACACACACCGACGCGTTCACCACACACACACACAGGCGCGCGCGTTCACCACACACACACAGACACGCGTTCACCACACACACACACAGAAACGCGTTCACCACACACACACGCGCGTTCACCACACACACACACACACGCGCGTTCACCACGCACAAACACACGTTCACCACACACACGCGCGCGTTCACCACACACACACAGAGACACGCGTTCACCACACACACACGCGTTCACCACACACACACACAGACACGCGTTCACCACACACACACAGACACGCGTTCACCACACACACACACACGCGTTCACCACACACACAGAGACACGCGTTCACCACACACACACACACACGCGTTCACCACACACACACACACGCGTTCACCACACACACAGAGACACGCGTTCACCACACACACACACACACGCGTTCACCACACACACACACAGACACGCGTTCACCACATACACACACACACACACGTGCCGATGAAATTATAGTTGACCTATTAAACAACATACGACCTGGTTTTACCCACCGATATGCGGATATCGAAAAGCTGTCTATGCGAACCTTGGGAGTTCACACCGAATCCTCAGAATGTTGAGAGCAGCTTTAGTCTGGCCCCGTGAGCTTCCGACATGACCACCGATCCGTGATAATCGGTCAGGTGCCTTCGGCTGGCTTTGTGACGCTTGGCCGTTACCAATGAATGGCTAAGATTCTAAAGGTGCCTTAGTCTGGCTTTATTGAGACTCGAGCAATGAACGTCGTAAACCCTTCGGAATTCTAAAGGTGCCTCAGTCTGGCTCCACGAGCGTCGCGCAATACCGCTGAACGCGAAGAATTCCGAAGGTGCCTTTGGTCTCAAAAGGGCATCGTTGCCGGAGCCCAGGAACGCTACGGGAGAATCCGTGCGGATCGATGAGCCTCGCGCACATTAACCACCGTGGGATGAAAACCTCATCGCGTCACCGAGGGAATGACATCTCAACATCTGCGCCAACTCTTGGCCACCTCGCCATACGCGGCGAGTCGAACTTAGATGACGCGGTGATTAAATAAAATAAATATATATATACACATTAAATGTACGTTTGCATCGTTCCAATGACAAATGCTGGTGACGTCGAGACATCATTTGGCATACGGACCCAGACCGGAGGAAAGATGCTGAAAACCTCCACCACCTCAAGATGCATGTTCCCAGTGCTTAGTAATAATAATCTACATTTGTAAGGCGCGTGCTTCATCTGTAGATCCCAATGCGCCACCGTGTATGGAAAGCAGGTAATGAACAGAACCTGCAGGGATACACAGCCGGTATTCGGCGGCGGACGAAGGGGTGGGTAACGACCACTTCACTCGCTCGCCCACTCACCCGCTCAAATATCCACGCACTCACTCGCCCACTCACTCACCCACTCATCCACTTACTCAACCACTGATATGCCCACTCACTCACTCGCTCACTCACTCACCCGCTCACGGACTCATCCACTTACTCAACCACTGAAATGCCCACTCACTCACTAGGTCACCCACTCACCCAAACACCCACTCGCTCAGAACCGGGGTGAACGGCCAGAACGAGTGAGTTGTAGGTGAATTTAAGGAGTCGAGTTTTCAAGGCGGACTCGAATTGCTCTGACGACTCTGCTGGCTCTCTTATCGGCAAAAGCGTCGTTCCACAGTCTGGGAACTGCACGGGCAAAGGCCCCCATCACCCCAGGAAGTGAGCCTTGACCTCAGAGTACTGAGAAGGAGACGATGCGATGATTCCCAGGGACCTCGTTCGAGTGCGCAGATGGTGGGACTCACCCGTTGCGAGCAGCAGGCCCGAGTGCTACGAAGCATCTCTCTACTCTGCGTTGTCTCCAATTTGCCTCGCCGCTACCCCCCCACGACCCCACGACCTCATGACCCCACGACCCCACGACCTACAGGACTCTGTCTGTTCAATTGCGATTCTTAATCCCGGTACGATTCGGCACTTGCTTCACACGTTGTTGTGGAGCGCGACATTTGGAGGTCCTCACAGATCGTGGTGGTGATGATGATTGTCGCCATCTGCTGGAAAAGTTCGTAACGGGACGTTGGCAACGGCCACCCCCCTCTGTGTGTGCGACACTCAAGGGGACGAGGAGCTGGTCCGGGTGGCAACGCGGGGCTATGAGGCCACCTGCGTGGATAAAATTATGGATTTGTCTGTTGGGGGGTTTTCTTGCCTCGTCAAATCGAATTGAAGCATCGACTGCAGGCGTTGACCGAACAGCTTGAGTACTCGCGACCCACCACGCTTACGTGATTACCGATTCACCAATTTAACTCCTCCCTATTCAAACACCAATTAACGCGTTCCACGCTGCACGATGATTGTTTAACGCGTTCCACCTGACGCGCTACGCAATTAAGGCAGCCTGCGTCAAGAGAGTCTAATTAAATTAAGATTGAGATCTCAGTGTGCATGTGTGTGTACACGTGTTCCGTGTGTGTACACGTGTTCTGTCTGTGTGTGTGTGTACACGTGTCACTGTGTGTGTGTGTACACGTGTTCACCGTGTGTGTACACGTGTTCTGTGTGTGTGTACACGTGTTCCGTGTGTGTACACGTGTTCTGTGTGTGTGTACACGTGGTCTGTGTGTGTACACGTGGTTCGTGTGTGTGTGTACACGTGTTCACTGTGTTTGTGTACACGTGTTCCTTGTGTGTGTGTGTACATGTGTTCCGTGTGTGTGTACACGTGTTACTGTGTGTGTGTGTACACGTGTCACTGTGTGTGTGTGTACACGTGTCACTGTGTGTGTGTACACGTGTTCACTGTGTGTGTGTACACGTGTTCACTGTGTGTGTGTATACACGTGTCACTGTGTGTGTACACGTGTCACTGTGTGTGTGTGTACACGTGTTCACTGTGTGTGTGTACACGTGTTCACTGTGTGTGTGTTCACTGTGTGTGTGTACACGTGTTCACTGTGTGTGTACACGTGTTCCATGTGACTCAGACAGCGTCAATTGCTTGATAATAATCGGGCACGTGCAGCGTGGGACGAGTTGATTTGTCCGATCGTCCTAGTCAATGATTTGAATTAATTAATCATCGTAATGTTTTAATGTTCAAATTGTGTTTTCCATCGTTTAATTTGGTTCCCGGTTCGAATTCGAATCCCTTGCAGAGCGGCGCAACTTCGTTGTTATAGAAGCTGCTTCAGAGAACCCTCTGATTTCACTGTGTAACAAAAACTAAATTGTTCCTGGGTAGTAAGTGTTATAGCCTAAGGGGCCGTCCATAAATGACGTCACGCACCTAGGTGGGGGAGGGGGGGGGGGTCAGACATTTGTGACGATGTGTGACGAGGGGGGGGGGGGGTTGAGAAATGTGACGGCACATCAAAATGCGCAACTTTAAATAAATATAGACAACACGTTCTACTTAATTAAATAGACTTTTTAAATACATGTTTTCTCCTACAACATCAGAGTCCAGCGCCACATTAAATTCGCACTACAATTACAATAGTTGAAAGCGATTTGAAGGATGTTTCTTTTTTGGGGGGGGGGGGGGCAGAGCTTTGGGACGTCATATTTGAGGGGGGGTCTGACTTTGTGTGACGAGGGAGGGGGGGTCAAAAATCGTTCAAAATCGCGTGACGTCATCTAGGGACGGCCCCTAATTGCTAATGCCTCAAAAGTACAGACCACGGCTATTATTACCTGCAAACTTTGCTTTTGTGACCAGGACAGTGATATTTTGAAATTTACCTTTTTTCAATGAGAAAATGTGTGCTATTGTGTCATTCCTTCACGTAAAGTCCTGGTCACAAAGACAAAGTTTGTGTGGAATAATAGCCATTTTCTATACTTTTGAGGCATTAGCAATTACAAAATAATACGACCCAGGGACATAAATCGTGTTGCATAGTGTATCCCCCCTGTGTGTGTGTACACCTGTACCCTGTGTGTGTACACGTGTACCCTGTGTGTGTACACGTGTACCCTGTGTGTGTACACGTGTTGCGTGTGTGTGTGTACACGTGTACCCTGTGTGTGTACACACGTTGCGTGTGTGTGTGTACCACAGAACCAAAGAGTGGAGTGTAATTGTGCTGTGACGGTTCCACCTGAAGACGGAAGCTTGTGTTGCCTCCGAAACGTCGTGATTTATTATTTTATTTCTATTATATTTTTTCTCTATTATTTATTATTATTTAATTTTATAATTTATTTTTTTACCTACGTGACTTTACCAAAAAAACGAAGAGTATGAATTCTTGCAGTCACGAAAGCTTCAAATCTAGAATGTGGTGTATCCCTTCAACAAACCTCCCACATATCCCCGCCAGAGGGCACCACTTTCACGCCCGCCCTGCCGTACTGCGTCACGTGGCTTGTGACCGTGCTGCCCCCTGGTGCACGGCGGTCAAACTTGACATTTAATTTCTCAGCCGGTCATATTGATATTCTTAGGTTTTTTCGGTAAAGTCACGTAGGTAAAACATTTAAATTAATAAAAGTAAAACAAAATAAAAATCACGACGTTTCGGAGGCAACACAAGCTTCCGTCTTCAGGTGGAACCGTCACAGCCACGACATATTGAATGCAGAATCAAATTGGTGTTTTTCGTCGTGTGCTTTTTTATTTCTGCATTTTGGGGCAATGGTCCGTGTTCACAGCGCATAGAGACTTCAAAGAGGTACTTAATGATTAAACCGAATACAAAGACACGAATTGAAAACTTTCAGGGCAACTGCTGTTAGCGAGCACCTATGAAGGCCGGAACTGTACACGAGGGGGTGGGTGGCCAGCACCACAAACAAAGACAAAGATCCCCCGTATAGCCTTAACAGACGGTAGGGGCAAGTGCTGTTAGCGAGCACCTATGAAGGCCGGCACGGCACACGAAGGGGTGGGTGGCCAGCACCACGCCCCAGTGGCGATGTTTACTACACACCGCACCAGGTACTCATTTGAGGCTGAGTCGACCTAGGGGAGGCCCAGGACCGGTTAAGATATTCGAACCCTCGTGTTGGTGGCCGTGAGCGGGAATCGAACTCGGGTGGCTGCAGGGCTCGTTATCAGCGACGCTAGCTCACTGCCAAGCCCGATCACCGCACGGTCCTCACGCGACCCACCCTCACGGATCCCGCGTGAGACGCGTCAATGGAGAGAGACGAGGCAGTTGCGCCCGCCCGCCCGCTTACACGGGTTTATCACGCGCGATCACACTGGGGGCCGATAAAGCGAGCAGCTGCCAGAGGGTGTGTGTGTGTGCCAGAGGGTGTCTGTGTGTGTGGGGAGCGGTAGTGTAGTAGCGGTTAGCGCGCTGTGCGATGAACTCGGTGACTCGAGTTCGATTCCTCGCTCACCAACACCCAGTGACGATTTTCTGAACAGATTCTGGGCCTCTGCTATGTCGACTCAGCCTCAAATGAGTACCTGGTGCGGTGTGTAAACATCGCCACTGGGGAGACAAAGGCGGTCGGGCGTGGTGCTGGTCACCCACCCCCTCGTGTACCGTAACTGGCCTTCATAGGTGCTCGCTAACAGCACGTGCCCCTACAGTCTGTTAAGGCTATACGGGGTATCTTTGTCTGTAAATTATATTAGAAAGCAGAGTTCGATTTTCGCTCACTGCCAATAGCCTCCGCTCGGTCGACTCGGCCTTAAATGAATACCCAGTGCCATGTGGACACATCAGCATTGGAGGGAGACAAATGCGGTCGTGGCCCTGACTTGCCTTCAGCACTTGCCTCCAACAGCCTGCGTGGACTACACGGGGGATCTTTGTCTTTGCTTCGTGTATGTGCGTGAATGTGCCTTTGCACGTGGTCAAATGTCCATACGATTCTTGCAGTAACAGTAACATTTGGAACACAAACAACACAAACAACACACACTTGGCTTGAGCCGTACAACTTGCAGTCAGATACGATTCTTTATTAGGCACAAGCCCACTGCGCGTGGAGTGGTGGCGCAGTGATTAGCGCACTCTACCCGAGCGATATCTGGACCGGTTCTGGGCCACCGGCCCCCGCCAACTCAACACTGACCAAAGTGGTGAAGTATGGTCAAACAAACCCCGTGACCCCACGCGGCGTGGGGAAGCCGTGGGCCAGCCAAGGACCGACAAAGCGATGTACGTAGTGCTGCACATAATCCTCCATGATCGCGCCTAATGAGATTGAGTTGTCAGGCACAGCTGTTCACCCCTAACGGCACGGTGGTGATGGGGGAGAGAGGGGGGTGGTATGGACTGTATCGAGTCCTCGCGTCACGCAATCGATTCAATAATTGATTATGCACGATGTACTTTCATTGTTTTTCCGCACGCCATTGGCTGTTACGAGCATCCCTGTCCGCCTTCTTTGGCGCCACGCGAGATGTGAACTCCCTCGCCTGGTGTACAGGAGGTCCGTGCGTTCGATCCCGAACCCGACCCTGACGCCTGCTTGTATATATTTGGAGTTTGCGTCCCTCTTTCTTTGTCCCTCCACATGTAGAACCAGCGTCACGCGTTCGGGGTGTTTGGCTGAGATAACCTTGTTCGAGTGTCGACAAGCCACTCCATTGGGGCTGTCATTTGTGATAGTCAGGTCGTTCCTGAAAAAAAAGAGCGATATCGCTTAACGGACTTTACCTGGTGGAAAATAATAATAATAGTAACTTAGTTTTTTTAATAGTAATAGGTTTTTACCATTTCATCTGGTACAAAAACTGACACCTTTATACAAGGGATCATGTTTGCTATAACCACATCACAAGCAGTCAAAATGCAAATAAAAAGAAACAACTTTGATGATGCTAATGATATGCATTGTCCTTGGAGTTGATTGGTCCACAACCGAGACAGCTTTTCTTAGAGCCTAGTCTCCATTGGTGTTGGACCAGATGACGCCAAAAGAGCTCGGGGTAAGCATTTACACTACGAGACCTCCTTTACCAGTGGCAGATAGGGTAAAACAATATTACTATATTTTGCCACTGGTAAAGGAGGTCTCATAGTGTAAATTAGTTTCGTTTCTCCAATCTCGACTGTCTGAACGCCTCCTCGCGTCGTTACCATCTCCCCCACGGCCCCGCGATTCCCACAAATCATCTCAAGCTACGCGCGGTGATCGATCACCCCCTGCGTTCTCTTCTTTACCTGGGCCATCATAATCCATTCTATATCAACAACAACAACAACAGTATTTGGGGGGGAGGAGGTGGGTTATATAGTAACGTCACTTACGCAATTGCATCACGCAGCGTTGCGCAATCCGCGAGGAGCTATGAGGCCCCTGTCTTCCATCCACGACAAGTGTGGGAGGAAACCGAAGCGCCCGCAAAGAAATATCACGCGTGCGAGGCGGCAACACTCGATCCCAGCGTTCTTCATTGCAAGGCCACGTGGTGCCACTGGCGGAACCACGTGGCCTTTAGTGCGACCCGTGACGTGCGGCCCCCGACACGACAAAAATGGTGACACCCCCCCCCCGGTGACACCCCCCCCCCCCCGTGACACCCCCCCCCACATCGTGCTGCTGTAAAACCCCCAATGGTGATGGTTCTCACACCGATGATGGCTTATCGGCGAAAGTGCCCCCTCCCCTTCTGAAAATTGGTAAAGAACACTCATCTATCCCGTAGAGACGGAACAAGGTGGTTGGTGTGGGTCTACTTTCTACTTTTGCTCCACCGCCTTGCTCTGACCTAGCCAGAGTGTGGCATCTCATCGAGGACGGGGAAGGGAGTTTAGCAGCCCATCTGTGCGTGATCCGCCAACCCTCGCTGCTGCTGCTGCTGCGTCCACAGCACTCGATTACAGGCAGCAGCAGCGTAGCCACCACCACCACCACGGCCCGGCTTTAGTCGCGTCCTGCTCAAATCCACTTACTCTCCAAACACGCCGGTGTGTGCTGAAGTTTTCACTAATTGGCACGTTTTGTTTACTTTGACAAACCGGACTAATTGGCTGTGTCGGGTGGTGGCGGGTTAACGGCACATCTAGATTTATGCCATCTAACCCCCCCCCCAAAAAAACTATTTTACGGATACTATTGATCGCGAAAGCCCCCTACTACATGTTAAACAAACCCACTCGACTTGGGTTTTCTCAACAATGAATATGATCTCTGGTTTGGTTTTGGATGCGTTTCCCCATACGCGCGTTCCTCGGCTCCAATTTCAACGCGCACCTGCCCCCCCATGCCCTTCATTGCGCACGAGTTACCTTGTGTTCAATGTTCTCTGTGAATGTCCCGTGTTTCTGATCCACGTGCATCTATGACAGCAGGCAATGCACACGCAAACACACACACACGGATGCAAGCATCTCGGTCCATTTCAATTGTTGATTTTCATCACCATGGTTAGCTTTCCAGCAGTACTCCAAATTGCTCTTCACGCTATTCCATCATAGATGTATTGATGTATTAATTCCCGCTCCTCCTTGGTATGTGGCGGTGCCTCGTGGGAGCGGCGGTCATCTAGCAGTGGATGATTCATGGTTAACGCGACTGCGCTGCTGCTACAAACACCTTTAGCAGAATGTTGGGGTAAATGCTGTTTGGTGGGCGCCTATAAAGGCCGGTACACGAAGGCGTACGTGGCCAGAACCATGCCCGGTCGCCTTTGTCTCCCCAGTGGCGAAATTGTACACACCGCATCAGGTACTCATTTGAGGCTGAGTCGACCTAGGGGAGAAGGCCCAGGACCGGTTGAGATAATCGTCACTGGTGTTGGCCGTGAGCCGGGTTCTTAGCGCGGCGCGTTAACTGCTGCAGTGCTGCTGCTATTGATGACTCACACAACACACACACAGCTCACACAACACACAGCACACACAACTCACACACACAACACACACAGCATACACATCACACACAACACACACAGCACATACAACACACACACAGCATACACATCACACACAACACACACAACACACACAGCACATACAAACACACAGCACACACAACACACACACAGCACACACAACACACACACATCACACACAACACACACACAGCACACACAACACACACAGCACATACAACACACACAGCACACACAACACACACACAACACACGCAACACACACAGCACATACAACACACACACAGCACACACAACACACACAGCACACACAACAAACACACATACAACACACACACAGCACACACAACACACACAGCACACACACAACACACACACATACAACACACAAAACATACACACAGCACACACAACACACACACATCACATACAACACACACACAACACACAAACATACACACAGCACATACAACACACACAACACACACACACAACACACACCACACACACAACACACACAACACACACAGCACACACACAAACAACACACACACAGCACACACAACACAACACACACAACACACACAGCACATACAACACAACACACACACAGCACACACACAAACAACACACACACAGCACACACAACACAACACACACAACACACAACACACATACAACACAACACACACAACACACACACAACACACACAGCACACACAACACACACAACACACACAGCACACACACAACACAACACACACAACACACACACAACACACACAACACACACAACACAAACAGTACACACAACACACAACACGCACAACACACACATCACATACAACACACACACATACAACACACAAAACATACACATAGCACACACAACACACACATCACACACAACACACACACAACACACACACATCACATACAACACACACACAACACATACAACACACAAAACACACACACAACACACATACAACACACACAACACACACATCTCACACAGCACATACAACACACACAACACACACACAACACACACACAGCACACACAACGCATACAGCACACACAGCACACACAACACACACACAACACAACACACACACAACACACACAACACACACACAACACACACACAACACAACACACACAACACACACAACACACACAACACAACACACACAACACACACACAACACACACACAACACACACACAACACACACAACAACCAATTTCGGAACCGCAGTGTTAGCGATCGACGCGCCCCACTACGAACCCGGCGACCCGAGTTCAATTCCCGGTCACGGCCAACACCAGAGACGATCCTCTGAACCGGTCCTGGGCCTCTCCTCCCACCACGACCACCACCACCACCCCAGGGCCCTCTGCCCAGCCAGCAGCATCACGTGGGTACACGGTGCTTAGATGGACAGGTCGCGTATGGCGGGGTGAAATGTGCGTGTGCGTCCTTCCTCTTCAACAAAAGGCGTCTTCGTCGGCTTGAGGAAAGCCACCGCATAGCCTCGTCGACGGGAGCTATCGAAGAGCGGCTCAGAATCAGAATATTGCATTCATACCGGAGCAATCCGATGAGCTATGAAGCTCTTGTTCGCAGATGTCCAGTAGGGGCGGGTTCGAACGTCACAACAACGAGCAATACAAAACACTGATTTGAGTGCCACGTATCGGAAAGGTAAACAAATCACAAAATATACAAATGAAACTTTTTTTTATCTCACCAGGTAAAGCCCACTGAGCTATTAGCTTCTTTTTACAGAAGCGACTTGGCCACGAATGATAGCTCAACAAAGTGGCTTATCATGCTTCCCGCTGGAGAGGAAAGATCTTCGGCCAAGACGTTGCAGGGGCTGCACCTTTATCTTAATCATGTTGTTGTTTTGTGGTGTTGTTATATAGACGTTCATTTAACCAAGCGAACGCACAGACGGCAGAGTGCGTCGACATTGTATGAATGCAATTTTCGTTGAGAGATGCTTTTGCTTGACAAACGTTATCGCAAATTGGCTCCCCCAGTATCGGCTATTGTGACCCACCGCATCTCCATGTAATGACTCCGCGCGGTAATTTCATCCCCGACCTGGAGATTAAATTACTTCTGTTTACGCCGCAGACTTCACTGCCCTTACGTTTTTTTGTCGGTTTTTTTTTGCCGACAAGCACCCGTAATGGTGATTGAATTAAATGCCTAATGTCCTCGTTAGGTTTTGTTTGTATTCATAATATTGTTAATAAGAAAAGAAATAACGACGTAATAATAACAACAACAAGAACAACGTAATGTCACGTACTCACGGGAAGCTTCAATTGAGTCTCAATAATCTTTACACTGCGGGGAGGAACTGGCCCGATGCCCATATTGGAATGTGTTTTGGTCGATGCCTTTAATGCAATCTAACAAGGATCATCATCATCACCATCAACCAGCCATCATCTCCCCACCGCTGGATGAGGGGGTGGGGGGCTCCACCGGAGTGGTCGCCGTCTCTCGCAGCCTTGCGATGCAACGAACGATCCACCCAGCTGCCCACTCACTCACTCACCCAGCCACCCACACACTCACCCACCCACTCATCCACTCACCCACCCACTCACCCAGCCACCCACTCACCCAGCCACCCACTCACTCACCCACCCACCTACTCACCCACTCACCCACTCACCCACCCACTCACCCACCCACTCACCCACTCACTCACCCACCCACTCACTCACCCACCCACCCACTCACCCACCCACTCACCCACCCACCCACCCACCTACTCACTCACCCACTCACCCACTCACCACCCACCCACCCACCCACCCACCCACTCACCCACCCACTCACCAACCCACTCACCCACCCACTCAACCACTCACTCACCCACTGACTCACTCACCCACCCACCCACTCACCCACTCACCCACTCACCCACCCACCCACTCACCCACCCACCCACTACCCCACTCACCCACAGCCACACGCGATATGGATGTCATCGCTCCATCTCCGGCAGTGGCAAATCGTCCTCCCCCTCCCTCCCCCACCCTCCTTGTCTGCCGTTCCGTCCGTCAGTCCCGAACCCGCCGGCTTCCGTCGCTTCTCGCGACTTTAGCCGTCCAGCGCCACCGGCTTCTCCACCAATCAATGTCCACGATGCTGCGTCTTTGACTAGCGCATGTTCTCTGATCTACTGATCTACATCTAAGCGGCTCATCTTTGTCAGCGTCGTGTTTCTCGCCAATGTCATAGCACATCTCCGATTCGCACGGTTGGTGACGCACGGTGAGACAGAAGTTCAACACACGTACCACATACACAGGTGGTCAGCAGTGACTAAAACAACTTTCCATCGTCATCATCAACATCGTCATCACCGAGACCCAATTGCACACGTGCATGTCATATCTTTGAGGTCTATCAGCCGACTGGCTTCCCGGACCAATGCGCGCACGCTCTGTGAGGGCTGCTGAAGATGGCACGGGAACAAATGATGAAGTGAAGAGGCGAGTGACAGCAAGTTGGAGTGATTTTTTGCTAAACTGCGTTCAAACCCTTTCTGGACAGGCTCTTATCTTTGCACGCTCCGCTACAATTGAACGTTTTACAATATTCTTGGTTCGTTGAATTTGTCTTCCAAAAGCGACGTTTAAATATCTCAATGGTGCCTGCGCATGGGATTACAGAATAAAAATAAAAAATATGTATACATATTTGTTTAATTGGCCTTTTTGGATGCTTTCATTTCTTTTAAAGTGTGATGTTATTCGTCTGCCTGTGAACGCGTGTGTCTGTGAACGCATGTCTCTATGAACGCGTGTCTCTCTGAACGCGTCTCTCTGAACGCGTGTCTCTGTGAATGCGTGTCTCTGTGAATGCGTGTCTCTATGAACGCGTGTCTCTATGAACGCGTGTCTCTCTGAACGCGTGTTTCTGTGAACGCGTGTCTCTATAAACACGTGTCTCTATGAACGCGCGTCTCTGGCGAGCGAACTGAATTGCCATTGGGAGCGAGTCTCGCCGTGACGAGGAGATGAGCAGCGGGGTGAGTCGTGGACCGGGAATCCACACTCGGAGTCATCTCATCCATCGACATCCAGCGTTCGTCTTCACGCTGAGACTCGAGCTTAGCCGACAACGAAGGATGGTGAACAGTAAGATTCTCAGGTGGTCGAATATATAAATACACGCGCATACACTTCACGTGAGTTTTACCACGTAGGCTTTGAATCGTCACGGTACTGAAATTGTAAATGTTGTGGGTTTACTCTCCAACACACAATAGCGAATTGTATCACTAATTAGCACGTTTTGTTTACGTGACAAACCGTTGAAATTGGCTTTGTCGAGTGGTGGCGGGTTTAACGACACATTAATATTTACGCGATCTAACAACAAACACGTTTAGTATGGATACTCAAGGTTCTAGATTTTAAGCTTTCGTGACTGCAAGGATTCATATTCTTAGGTTTTTTCGGTAAACTCACGTAGGTAGAAAATAAAAATTAATAAAAGTAAAATAAAAAAAATAAAACGTCGTGATTTTCATTTTATTTTAATTTTACTTTTATTAATTTTAGTTTTTTATCTTCGTGACTTTACCGAAAACACCTAAGAATATGATACTCAAGGTGCCGTAATATTGGGGTGCATCGGCTGACGAGGCCCGACAATCAACTGAAGCTGGAAAACAACTTCAACGCGTAATTGTTTTTTTTAAGTGCGTGCGATTTCTACTTCGGTAGCGAATTGTATCACGAATTAGCCAGAATCCAACCACGGGATATCGCATATCGCGTACTCCCTTTTGCCTTGTTGCTGTACTGCACCGAGCGCCCCCTCCACTCCCCCCCTCCCGCCAGGGCAGCCGTGCTGATGAGAGCCAGACGAGTTGAAGCCGGTCGTGGTTGTGGGGAAGCGCTGGTCAGCTGTGTCGGAGCTGTTCATCGCATTCACAGCACCCCCCCCCACCACCACCACCACCCCCCCACCACCACCTCCCCACCACCCCCCCACCACCACCCCCCACCACCACTACCCCCCCACCACCCCCCCACCACCACCACTCCCCCTTCCCAACCCCACCCCCACCACCACCACCCCCCCCACCACCACCACCCTCCCCACCACCACCACCCCCCCACCACCACCCCCACTACCACCACCCCCCCACCACCACCCCCACCACCACCCCCCCACCACCACCACCACCCCCCTTCCCAACCCCACCCCCCACCACCACCACCCCCCCACACCACCACCACCCTCCCCACCACCACCACCCCCACCACCACCCCCACCACCACCACCACCCCCACCACCACCCCCCCACGACCACCACCCCCCCTTCCCAAACCCACCCCCCACCACCACCCCCCCCACCACCACCACCCTCCCCACCACCATCACCCCCACCACCAACCCCACCACCACCACCCCCCCCACCACCACCCCCCCCACCACCCCCCCACCACCACCACCACCCCCCCTTCCCAACCCCACCCCCCACCACCACCACCCCCCCCACCACCACCACCCTCCCCACCACCACCACCCCCACCACCACCCCCACCACCACCACCCCCCCACCACCACCCCCACCACCACCACCCCCCCCCACCACCACCCCCACCACCACCCCCACCACCACCACCCCCCCCACCACCACCACCCCCCCACCACACCCCCCCACCACCCCCCCCACCACCACCCCCCCACCACACCCCCCCCACCACCCCCCACCACCACCACCCTAACCACCACCCCCCCACCACCACCCCCACCACCACCACCCCCCCTTGCCAACCCCACCCCCCACCACCACCCCCCGCACCACCACCACCCCCCCCCACCACCACCCCCACACCCACCACTACCACCCCCCCCCCCACCACCACCCCCACCACCACCCGCACCACCACCACCCCCCCACCACCACCACCATCCTCCCACCACCCCCACCCCCCCCACCACCCCCCACCACCACACCCCCCCCACCACCCACCACCACCCACCACCACCCACCACCACCCCCCCCACCACCACCACACCCACACCACACCCCCCCACCACCCCCCACCACCACCACCCTAACCACCACCCCCCCACCACCACCCCCCCCACCACCCCCCACCACCCCCCCACCAACACCCCCCCACCACCCTCGCCCCCCCGCCCCGCCGCACCCGCCCCCCAGCCCGGGCCTGTGCGCGTTGTCTCCATCTTGTCTCCATCTTGTCGCCATCTGCATTAATATCGAGAATCGATCACTGTGCAATCAGGGCAGCTGGGGTGTCCGGCTCACGTAAACAAAGAATTACAACAAACATAGCCCCCCCCCACCACACTCCCTACACCCCCCCCACACCATCCACCACCCCCCCACACCCCCCACCACCCACCCCCACACACACTCACCTCAACTCCCTCCCCTAAGCAACATCCTCGCCTCAACTCCATCCGATTCCTCCCTCGTCAGAGTCCACGTGACCCTCTCACCCCTCCCCCTCCACCCCCCCCCATCAACTCCCTCCCCTCCACTCGCCCCCCTGAACTCCCTCCCTCTCAACTCCACTCCCCCCCCTGAACTCCCTCCCCTCCCCATTGCAACTCCCTCCACCCCCCCCCCCCTGAACTCCCGCCCCTCCCCATTGCAACTCCCTTCACCCCCCCCCCCTGAACTCCCTCCCCGCCCCTCCCCATTGCAACTCCCTCCACCCCCCCCTGAACTCCCTCCCCGCCCCTCCCCATTGCAACTCCCTCCACCCCCCCCCCCTGAACTCCCTGCCAGCCCCTCCCCATTGCAACTCCCTTCACCCCCCCCCCCTGAACTCCCTCCCCGCCCCTCCCCATTGCAACTCCCTCCACCCCCCCCCCCTGAACTCCCTGCCCGCCCCTCCCCATTGCAACTCCCTCCACCCCCCCCCCTGAACTCCCTCCCCGCCCCTCCCCATTGCAACTCCCTTAACCCCCCCCCCTGAACTCCCTGCCCGCCCCTCCCCATTGCAACTCCCTCCACCCCCCCCCCCTAAACTCCCTCCCCGCCCCTCCCCATTGCAACTCCCTCCACCCCCCCCCCCCCCCTGAACTCCCTGCCAGCCCCTCCCCATTGCAACTCCCTCCCCGCCCCTCCCCATTGCAACTCCCTCCACCCCCCCCCCCCTGAACTCCCTGCCCGCCCCTCCCCATTGCAACTCCCTTCACCCCCCCCCCTGAACTCCCTCCCCGCCCCTCCCCATTGCAACTCCCTCCACCCCCCCCCCCGAACTCCCTCCCCGCCCCTCCTTATTGCAACTCCCTCCACTCCCCCCCTGAACTCCCTCCCAGCCCCTCCCCATTGCAACTCCCTCCACTCCCCCCCTGAACTCCCTCCCCGCCCCTCCCCATTGCAACTCCCTCCACCCCCCCCCTGAACTCCCTCCCCGCCCCTCCCCATTGCAACTCCCTTCACTCCCCCCCCCTGAACTCCCTCCCCGCCCCTCCCCATTGCAACTCCCTCCACCCCCCCCCTGAACTCCCTCCCAGCCCCTCCCCATTGCAACTCCCTCCACTCCCCCCCCTGAACTCCCTCCCCGCCCCTCCCCATTGCAACTCCCTCCACCCCCCCCCCCTGAACTCCCTCCCAGCCCCTCCCCATTGCAACTCCCTCCACCCACCCCTGAAGTCCCTGCTCGCCCCTCCCCATTGCAACTCCCTTCACCCCCCCCCCCCCCCGAACTCCCTCCCCGCCGCTCCCCATTGCAACGCCCTCCACTCCCCGACGCCTTCACAACTCCCTGCGTCTCTGCGTAGAGGAGGGAGGAGGGGCTTGTGGATGGGCGAGGAGGGGGGAGGTGGAGGGGGGGGAAGAGGAGAGTGCAATTAGCGATTTTTCGAGGGATAATCACCCGAGGGCAAGAATATAAGTGTGTGTGTTGCGTGTGTGTGTGCCGTGTGTGTGCCGTGTGTGTGTGTGCCGTGTGTGTGTGTGTGTACCGTGTGTGTGTGTGCCATGTGTGTGTGTTGCGTGTGTGTGTACCGTGTGTGTGTACCGTGTGTGTGTGTGCCGTGTGTGTGTGTGCCGTGTGTGTGTGTGTGTACCGTGTGTGTGTGCCATGTGTGTGTGCCGTTTGTGTGTGCCGTGTGCCGTGTGTGTGTGCGCGTGCCGTGTGTGTGTCGTGCCGTATGTGTGTGTGCCGTGTGTGTGTGCCATGTGTATGTGTGCCGTGTGTGTGTGTGTGCGTGCCGTGTGTGTGCGTGCCGTGTGTGTGTGTGCCATGTGTATGTGTACCGTGTGTGTGTGTGTGCGTGCCGTGTGTGTGTGTGCCATGTGTGTGTGTGCCGTGTGTGCCGTGCGTGCCGTGCCGTGTGTGCCGTGCCGTGTGTGTGTGTGCGTGCCGTGTGTGTGTGTGCCGTGTGTGTGTGTGTGCCGTGTGTGTGTGTGTGCCGTGTGTGTACCGTGTGTGTGTGCCGTGTGTGTGTGTACACCCCGGTGTGGTTCGCGCCGTTGGAAAGCACCTACGCAGGACGTTCACGGCGCACCAGGGAGTGAGCGGTGTGGTCAACACAATGCGCGGTGTGGTCAACACAATGCGCGGTGTGGTCAACACAATGCGCGGTGTGGTCAACACAATGCGCGGTGTGGTCAGCACAATGCGCGGTGTGGTCAGCACAATGCGCGGTGTGGTCAGCACAATGCGCGGTGTGGTCAACACAATGCGTGGTGTGGTCAACACAATGCGCGGTGTGGTCAACACAATGCGCGGTGTGGTCAGCACAATGCGCGGTGTGGTCAACACAATGCGCGGTGTGGTCAACACAATGCGAGGTGTGGTCAACACAATGCGCGGTGTG